>NC_132790.1:15822291-16126250 GCF_048418805.1 Vulpes vulpes
ATACAGGTCATTGAAAAGGTAGTATCAGGAAGGGCTTCCAGAGTTTTGCCATGAGTTATGGGGTGAATGAAGTGTCATTTTTCCAAGATAGGAATGATTATAGAGGAGTACATTAAGACAAAGCTAGATCACAAGTTGGGTATCAGATATATCTGAGACAGATATCAGGCACTTGGATACACAGATCTAGAGGTCAAAAGACAGTTTCTGAGCTGAGAAATAAGTCTGAGAGCTGCTGATATATAGATTAAATTTAAAACTATGGAATTCTGTGAGATAATCTAGAGAGAGTTTGAAGAGTGACAGAACAAGGCCCCAGACCAAGCTCTGAGGCATTCTAGCATATAGCAGGCAGGAGTGGAACAGGGTCTGCAAAGAACCAGAGGATTGAACAGAGAGAAAAATCACTTGACAACAGGACAGAAACTGCAATCAACTCTGTTACTTACAGGCAGCCTTTTATTCCCCTACCCCCAACTGTAGCAAATATGAACTTAGGCATTTTTAAACTTTAGATCCAGTTTTGAAGTGAGTAAAAAAGATTTCATCTCAGCTGGCATGACTGTGCAATGTCCACTCACAAAATGCCATTCTCCACATTGGGCACCAGATCCAGGTGAAGCAGTGTATTTGGTCAGTGTGGGCTTTGCTGAGTGTATACGAAGACAGATAAGATTCTTTAGTTTTCTGTTATTGGTACTGTGGTTGGTTATAGTGTTGGTAAATACATATGTTTAGGAAATCCAAAGAGTGAGCTATTTTTTAAAAAGATTTATTTATTTGAGAGAGAGAGAGAGAGCGCGCGCATGAGCAGGAGGAGGGGCAGAGAGAGATGGAGAGGAGAAGCAGACTCCCTGCTGAGCACGGAGCCCCAGAAGGATCTCTTGACTTTGAGGTCATGACCTGAGCCGACACCAAGTCCAACATTCAACCAACTGAGCCACCTAGGTGCCTCCAAAAAGTGAAGTATTTTTAGGTTGATATAATATGCTAATTATTAAAAAGGAATAAAGCATATTTGATCTTAACAGAGAATGTTTGAGACCTTAAATTAGATATCTTTTAAATAGCAGAACACAAAGGGAAGTGTTTTAAGTACTTTCTCTACATTAGTGAGAAAGAATTGGCAGCTGTATTAATTCACTAGGGTTGCCATAACAAAGTATCACAGACTTTGTGACTCAAGCAACAGGAATTTATTTTCCCACAATTCTGGAGGCTGGCAGTTCAAGGTCAAGGTGTTGGCAGAGTTGGTTTCTTCTGAGGCCTCTCTCCTTGGCTTGTACATGGCCCTCTTCTCCCTGTGTCCTCCCTCTGTGCATGTCTGTGTCCTAATCTTCTTCTTATATCAGTTGTATTGGATGAGGGCTCACCTAATGACCTCATTTTAACTTAATTATCTCTTTTAAGATCCTGTCTCCAAATATGGTCACATTCTGAGATACTGGAGGTTACAAGTACAGCTTATGAATTTTGGAGGACAGAATTCAGCCCTTTGACGGAGGCGTAATCAATAGATAAAGTCTTTGCACATGAATTTTTAAATGGTGGTGCTTTTTTCCCTGTCAAATATCAAAGTAGGCTTGTTTCTGAATATTAGGATATATTATCTGTAGTGAACGTTTTAGGGTTATAATTTGTCATTACATTAGTATGGGCAGTTGTTTTACTATCTATACCATAGTTTTCTCTGGGTTTTCAACAAAGATTCATCTCTAAAACATGAGCTTGTTTTTAGGAATTTAAAACTAAATGAAATGCTCCCTTAGGTAAGAACTGAGAAGGTAAGGGTAAACAGGCCTAATTTGACTGTCAGTGAAAAGCTATAATGGGAATCTTTGTTCTGGCAAGTTAGAATAATTAGATAATCCTCCAGCTATAAAGCACCTACTTTGACTGCCCGGGTGGCTCAGGGCTTTAGCGCCGCCTTCAGCCCAGGGTGTGGTCCTGGAGACCCCTGGATCGAGTCCCATGTTGGGCTCCCTGCATGGAGCCTGCTTTTCCCTCTGCCTGTGTCTCTGCCTCTCTCTTATTTATTCTCTCATGAATAAATAAATAAAATGTTTTTTCTTTTAAATTGATGAATTGGTTCAGAATAGTCAGAAATTTTGTATCTCTCATTAAAAAAAAACAAAAACACCCCCCCCACCCAAAAAAAAAAACCACCTAGATACGCTGGATTAAAAAACCAACAAGAACAATCTAGTAAATGTCCTTGTAAATGCATAGCTGAGAGATCTAATAACTGAGTCACAGAAATTTAAGCCTATACTAAGGCTACCCAGGTAGTGGTGAGTACAAGAAGGGTGTTGTTTTTCATTACTTCAAGGGCTTGAGATTTTTTTTTTTTTTAAGATTTATATATTATTCATGAGAGACACAGAGAGAGAGAGAGAGAGAGAGAGAGAGAGGCAGAGACACAGGCAGAGGGAGAAGCAGGCTCCATGCATGGAGCCCAATGCTGCACTCAATCCCCGACTCCGGGATCACGGAGGGCTTGAGTTTTAATGCTCACACACAGACAGAATTAGAGGCTTTGGGTCCATGCTGTAAGCCTTAAGAAGTACACCCTTGGTAAAAGGGGTGGTAAGTAGGGTGGAACTAAAGAAAAAATATCCTACCAAGACACATGACTGTCTGGCCTCTGGATTTGCAAGTTACAGGTGGTGGTAGTAGTGGTGTTGGAGGTAGCTAGAAGAGGGATGGGAGGGTTTCCCTTGAGAATTTGCAAACCATGGGTCTGTATATCAGGTAGGTTTGATCTCTGACATTAACTAGTAGTTCTGGGAATCCCCAAGGAGAGAAATTAGCATAGGAAATACCCCTAAGTGTGTGGGATGCCAGGCAACTTACTTAATCTTCTTGATTGATACTTATTTACTATAGTGGGAATTAAATAATAGTAGCTAACAGATACTGAATGGTTATTGTGGTCACACTCTACAGGCTGAAACTTCAGAACAACCCTATGACATGGATACAGTAACCTGTCAGTAGTGGGGGGGCAATGAGGAGTGGTCATATCTGTTTCCTAGGATTGGTGTGGAAGTAAGACAAGGAATAATGGCATAGGCCAATGCTTATATGACTCTACTTTGGAAACTGTGACCATATGCTTATCCTTTGGGATTTTCTCGCTTCAAGTAGGACACAGACTCTCAAACTCTTCTCTTCCTCTCTTTCTTGTTGGTCCCAAGGACAAGAAACATAAGAGCCCTTCTTGTGTTAAGGATTTTATTATTGATTCTTGTGGAAGGAAGGAAAGAATTTGAGGTGGCCTTAAATGATGGGTGGAATTTTTTTTAAAGATTTTATTTATTATTCATGAGAGACCCAGAGAGGCAGAGAAAAAGGCAGAGGGAGGAGCAGGCTCCCTGTGGGGACCCCGGTGTGGGACTCCATCCCCTACCTCTGCGGATCACACCCTGAGCAGAAAGCAAGACACTCAACCATTGAGCCACCTAGGGGCCCCAACGGGTGGAATTTGAATAGGCTGAATGTGGGATGAATGTTTCAAGCAAAATATAGTAAGCAAAATCTTAACAGTGGGAATAATATACACTTTAAATACCAGTGACAAGTAAACACATCACAGCATTAAAACTTGATAATTCCTAAAAACGAAAAGCAAAACAAAAAACAAAAAACCCTTAATAATTCCTTGATATCTGTCGAGTGTTCCATCTCCTCCCAGAAGCCTTCCTTGTTGAGTACCTTCAAGATACTCTGTCCTTTCCATGTTTCCTATTGTCTCCAAAAGTAGCTTGGTATTGACCTATATTCAATTTGGAAGAACAGTATACATCACGATTTATTTATTTATTTATTTATTTATTTATTTATTTATTTATTTATTTAAATTTCATTTATTTCATTCATGAGAGACACACAGAGAGAGGCAGAGACACAGGCAGAGGGAGAAGCAGGCTCCATGCAGGGAACCTGACGTGGGACTCAATCCTGGGACTCCAGGATCACACCCTGGGCCGAAGGCGGGGCCAAACCGCTGAGCCACCCAGGGTTCCCCCCATCAGGATATATTTAAAACACATTTTTTGAATGTAGTCTTTTTTCCCCTCTGACTTTGCCCGTCCTGAAGGTCAGAATACATCTGGAATACTCCCTTTTCCTAGTGTAAGGAAGCTAGAAGGTGCTGGCTGCATCAGTAGATTTGGAATTGCTTTGTCAAAGTCACAGTCAGAAGTACAGCAGAGGATATTGCTTCCCAGAGCAAATGTACTCATGGAATTTGCATGCTATTGCTTTGCGTAGACAAAGCTTTCTGCTTAAGTGTTTAAATAAATATTTTTGAGATATTTTCAGAACCTTGAAAAGTGAAGATTGCTCTTCACATTCATTCCTAAAAATTGCGAGAAGCATTACAAATTCAAGAAAAGATGGATTATTTTGACTGAATTATCTGAGGTTTTGTATATTAAAAGATCTTTGTTTATAAAGCGAGTTTAGAACTGTTTAAAAATACTTTTACCTGATTATTTGTCTATCTTTATGTATGTTATAAACACATCACTGTGCTCTGGGACTTGTTAGGGCAAAGAAAAATTAATGCGTGCTTCAGTGAGAATTCTTTTTACTTAACCCCGTGGTGACTTTATGCTGAAACAAGTATGTTGTTAACAATTTAGGAAATTCTTTCCCAACTATCCTATCTACTCACTCACCTCTATGAGTGCGGAAAATCAACTTGACTGTGTAGTTTCAGATTGGTCAAGCAGTGGCTTACACAGTATAACCAAACTTAGTCAATTTATCAGTGCTCTTGGCTCATGACATGCCAAGGGCAGGTCATACTGACATACTACTCATAGTGCAGATGATTCCTGCCAGTGAAATCTGTTTACAAAGGCAATGGTTTAAAAAAAAAAAAAAAGCATTCGGATCAACATTTCAGCACTATTTTCATTTTAAAATAACTTAATTTTAAGGAGAAATAAAGGGAGAGTATTTTAAGGTTTGGAGAGGTTTTCCATTTTCATATTTCAGAGACAGGACTGTCCCTGGAAGGCATTTTTAAAACTTTTTAGTGTAACAAACATCACTGGGAGAGCTAGTTGAAACTCAGATTTCAGCACCATCCCCAACCCCCTCAGTTTCTGATTCAGTAGGTGTTAGGATGGGAGGGGGGCATAATTTGCATTTCTATTGAGTTCTTTGGTGGAGCTGATGCCCTTGGTCCAGGGACCACACACTTTGAGAACCCCTGTTTAGGGAGCCTGGGATTAGAGAGTCCCAAAATGGAACTCCACAAGAAAAGTTTTACTTTCTTAAATACGTCCGCTGTGCCAGACACTGAGCAAGTCACCTTGCGTACGTTCTGTCTCACCCAGACAGAAGCCTCACAAGCTGGGAATGGATGCTCCTATTTTACGGATCAAGGGGTTGAGGCTCAGAACGCTAACTCAGTGATCCAAGATCACACTGCTAGTAAAGTGGCGGAGCCAGAGTCTGAACCTGGGCTTTCTATGTCCAGGTGCATGCTACTCCTGCTAAAGTCTACTTTTTCATCTGGATTAAAGTCCTAGCTCCAGCTCCTTCCTCATGCAGGGATAATTTCTCTAACATCCCAGAACCATGGTTCTTCGGCTTCTGCTCAAACCCATCTCAGAGAGGCACTGGCTACTTCATGAGGGAGGCCTCAGTAGGGGACAGCTAGGGTGACCAGTTGTCTGATTTGCCTGGGACCCAGGGTGGGACAGTGCAGGGCCACTCTGGAACAAAGGGTCTCTCGGGGATGGCTCAAACCACTTCAAATGCAATATAATGAGACTATCCTTCTTTCCCATAGTTTCCACTTCTGTTGCAGTTGTCTAACAGGGTCTTGTCCATGACAGTCCTTCAGCTATTTGAAGACAATGATCTTTCTACCAGTCTTCAGATGTCCTCATTGCCCCAGACCTTTCTTCAGATAACATTGTTTACAGAGCATTTACAGTTTTTTTAGGAACTCTCCCAAGAGCATTATGTATATCAACTACCTAAATCCTCACAAAAGTCCTATGATGTAGGTACGATTATTACCCCATTTTGTAGATGGGGAAACTGAGGACAGGCAAGTACCCTGGCCTAGGTCACATTGTGATCAAGAGGCTGAGTCAGGATTTTAACCTACAGGGCATGGCTCCAGAATCCACACTATTTTTTTAAAAAAATATTTTATTTATTTATTCATGAGACACACACACACACACACACACACACACACAGAAAGGCAGAGACACAGACACAGGCTCCCATGCAGGGAGCCTGATGTGGGACTTGATCCCGGGACCCCAGGATCACACCCTGGGCTGAAGGTGGTGCTAAACCGCTGAGCCACCCAGGGATCCCAAGAATCCAGACTCTTTTTTTTTTTTTTTTAAATTTTTATTTATGATAGTCACAGAGAGAGAGAGAGAGGCAGAGACACAGGCAGAGGGAGAAGCAGGCTCCATGCACCGGGAGCCCGATGTGGGATTCGATCCCGGGTCTCCAGGATCACGCCCTGGGCCAAAGGCAGGCGCCAAACCGCTGTGCCACCCAGGGATCCCTTTTTTTTTTTTTTAATTTTTATTTATTTATGATAGTCACAGAGAGAGAGAGAGGCAGAGACACAGGCAGAGGGAGAAGCAGGCTCCATGCACCGGGAGCCTGATGTGGGATTCGATCCCGGGTCTCCAGGATCGCGCCCTGAGCCAAAGGCAGGCGCTAAGCCGCTGCGCCACCCAGGGAAGAATCCAGACTCTTAATCACTATACTTTCCTGTTTTCCTCTCGGTCGACAGGGCTTTCCTGAGTACCTACTATGACAGAGTGAAGAGATACAGAAGAGGGATGGGGTCCTTGTTCTCATGAAGTATACGGTTTATCAGGAGACACATGAGCAGTAAGTAAATGATGAAAAAAATAAAATCATTACAAGTTAGAAGATGTGCTGTGAAAGCAATAGGTGTTCAGACAGAAAATATTGGTGAAGCAGTTTGAGTCCAATCAGAAGACTACACAACAGGTAAAATGCGGGGCAGTTTAATATAAAGAATTATTAACTGTGATAAAAAGAGTAACTATAGGATGTAAGGACACTATCTGGGACCCTAGAGCTGAGGGAGTATATACAAAGGACAGACTTGGAAGGGCTTCAGCTCTCATTAGGGAAGGTATGGGTATTAGCTCAGGTTGCCATAGCAAAATACCATAGACTTGGTGGCTTAAACAATAGGCATTTATTTCTCACAGTTCTGGAGGCTGAAAGCCCAAGATCAAAGTGCCAGTTGATTATGTTCTCTATTGAGCAGTTTATTCCTGGTTTGCAGCCTCCTGGGTTTGCATGCTCACAGTGAACAGAGAGAGAGAGAGGGAGAGAGAGAGAGAGAGAGTTCTCTGGAGTTTTTTCTTTGAAGGTGCTAATCCCATCGTGACACCCCCACCCTCAAGACCTCATCTAAATGTAATCATCTCCTAAATGCTCCATCTCCAAATGGTAGTGTTAGCGGTTAGGGTTTCATAAGTGAATCCTGGGGGGCACAATTCAGTCCATAGCAGTGTGGTTCAGCCATCTGATAGCAGATAAGTTGGCTGATTTGGCCAGGCTGGAGCTAGCCTAGAGTCACGGACAAACAGGAGACCATATTCTGGAATGCAGGAGGGGATGTAAACCATCATCACCTGGCCGTGTGGGTGGTCTGGGTGGTCTGGGGCCCTGGAGTGGGCAGGAGGTTTTTAGAACATGCTTGTGGAAAGGCTGTGAAAAGCTTATCACTGAGCTGAGGCTGCAGGGTTATGGAGAGATGGTGCTCTGGGCCCATGGCTGGGGTAGGATTCAGCATGCATCCTCATACTTGCCCCTCTGTCCCGGAAAATGGCAGGAAAGCCTCTTCCTCCAGCAATGTCCCTCCAGTGCCTTCAACTGAGAAAGTTTACATTTTACTTCAAAGGAGAAATGCATGAAGGAATCCTGTTGTTTAGCACAGAGCCTATTTTGAAAGGTGTATCCAGAGCTCAGAGGCCATAACCTGATAATGAAAGATTTAGTGCCAAGTTTAACAAAAACTGTTGATAATATAGAGACACCTGGGTGGCTCAGTGGTTGAACATTTTCCTTGGGCTCAGGTTGTGAACCCCCGGGTCCTGGGATGGAGTCCACATCAGGCTCCCTGCAGGGAGCTTCTCCCTCTGCCTGTGTCTCTACTTCTCTCACTATGTCTCTCATGAATAAATAAATAAGATCTTAAAAAAGCTGTTGATGATATAAATCCAAAGTAAAAATTTCCAAGGTCTTCCACTTTACTCCAGAAAGCTACAAAATAAGAAAGGAGAATCTCAGTCCTTCCCTTCATATCCCATTTTCATTGCTCAAACATAAAAAGTCGTTTCCTGTGGTTCCTTCCAGAAAAAAATACGTTACTCACATACACACCAATGTTATAATTTATACGAAAGGGATCGTTTTCTTCTATACTATGCTTTTTTTCTTTTAATATGTCTCAACAATCTTCCTCCATCAGTACACCCAGATCTCCTTTTTCTCTTTAATCACTGCACAGTATTGTGTCATGTAGATGACATATAATTTATTTACTTTTAATAGACACTTTGGGTGTTATTTTTATAAACAATCTGCCAAGAAGATTCCTGTACAGACATATGGCTGCATTTTTGCACATATAAGCATATATAAATTCTTTGCTATGTGAAAGGATATGTGCCTTCGAAATTTTGGAATTTGTCACGTTAACCTGCAATAAGTGCACCAGTTTGTGGCCTCCTCTCATCACAAGTGAGAGAGTATCAATTCCCTCACAGCCCTGCCAGCATCAGGGAAGCCTTGTACAACTCTGACAAGTGAAGAAAAGATGTTTTCTTACTATTTTGATTTGCATTTTAAAAATTATACATGAGGGATCCCTGGGTGGCACAGCAGTTTGGCGCCTGCCTTTGGCCCAGGGCACGATCCTGGAGACCCGGGATCGAATCCCACATCGGGCTCCCGGTGCATGGAGCCTGCTTCTCCCTTTGCCTGTGTCTCTGCCTCTCTCTCTCTTTCTCTCTCTCTGTGTGACTATCATAAATAAATAAAAATAAAATAAATTTCTTTAAAAAAATTATACATGAAGTAGTGCATCTTTCCATTTGCTTATCATCTTTTGAGTTTGTTTTTCTATAAACTATTTCTACCCTTTGCACAATTTTCTGTTGAGCTGTTCTGTTTAAAAATATTCATTTATATTCATTCATATATATTTAAGTTAAGGAAAAGAGCTCTGTGAGAAATATGTCTTAAATATATTTTCCCTGTTTTGGAACTTAGTCTTTTAAGTGTTAAGTGGTTCTTTTTTTTCTTTTCTTTTCCTTTCTTTTTTTTTTTTAAAGATTTATTTATTTATTTATTTATTTATTTATTTATGATAAACATAGAGAGAGAGAGAGAGGCAGAGACACAGGAGGAGTGAGAAGCAGGCTCCATGCTGGGAGCCCAACGTGGGACTCGATCCCGGGACTCCAGGATCATGCCCTGGGCCAAAGGCAGGCGCCAAACCGCTGAGCCACCCAGGGATCCCCATCCTTTCTTTTTCTATATCAAAGTTACATTGCTACTCAGATGAATTTATCAGCTTTTCCCTTTATAGCTTCTGGATTGTAGAACCTTCTCAGAAAAGCCTCTTTCTTAGATTAGTGCTAAATTAATCCACATTTTTAGATATTATGTTTTCTTTTTTCTTTTCTTTTTTAAAAAAGACTTTATTTGTTCATGAGAGACAGAGAGAGAGAGAGGCAGAGACACAAGTAGAGGGAGAAGCAGACTCCCTGCGGGGAGCCTGATGCAGGATTTGATCCCAGGACCCCAGGATCATGACCTGAGCCAAAGGTAGATGCTCAACCACTGAGCCACCCAGGTGCCCCCTGGCTTTGTCCTTATCTCAGTAGATACTATTACGAGGTAATAGTATCTATTTATTTACTCACCTCTCTTTTCCCCAATAATTTAAAATCTCATCTTAACATGTTTACAGTATTCTAATTCTCTTGTGCATTACAGTCTATTTTTAAATTTTTCTTTGGTTCCATTAATTTCTTCTCTTATATCAAACTTCTTTATGGACTGAGGGTTCAAAATACATTTGCTAGAAGTGGATTTGCTTTGGACATGGTGGACAGAGAGGATCTTGCTGAGAGGTGACACGTAGATTAACATGATTAACATTTGAAGAATTAGAAGGAATTTGCTACAAGGAGATAAAGGCAGGAACATTCCAGGTAAAAAAACCTATGTATCCAATGGTTGGCAGGCAGAAAACAGTTTGGTGTGTTTGAAGGCACTGCAAAAAGACCAGTATGGTGAACACAGTAAACATAGGAGAGAAAGACATGAGAAGGGGTGGGAAAGATAGGCCAGATTTTGTCAAGAAAGGTTGGTTTTGTCCTGAGGACAAAGGGAAGATGAGACTGGATTTGGAGTAGGGAGCCACCATGCTCCAATTTCCCAGAGTATAACTTCACACTCTGGCTATTGGTGGGGCTGGGTAAGTGTTCTGGGCCAGAGACGGTGGTAGTCAGGCTCCAGAGGGGCAGTGCAACTGGGGACAAATGGGTGACTCAGGCACATTCTGGCAGTAGAATGAACAAGATTTGTTGATAGCTTGGGTGTAGGGTAAGTCACAGAAAGGAATCATAGCTGATTCCCAGAGGCCTTCTTTTCATTTTGTACGTTTCTGGACCAAAGGGGAACTCTGAAAAAGTTACTAGTCCCTGTTGCTGAACTGCAGGGCTGTGACAGCAAGGCCGCAGCAGAGGGCAGCAGAGGGCTGTGGTTCTGCTTCCTGGGGCGGTTGGCAGGGGTGGATAAGGGAGGGGCTGGGGTGCAGGCCAGGCAGCTAGATCAGATCCTTTAAATTTACCCACCTTGTGCATGTAGGCATTTTAAAATGGAAAAATAGCAATGACTGGGGGAAGTGAGGGACCTGTGAAATATATTTGGGTTTGTTTACAACACAGAGTCACAACAAGTGGTGCCATCTGCTGAGATGGGGACGATTTGGAGGACATCGGATTAGGAATGAAGGTGAGTGGGCTGGGGTTATATCAAGAGTGCAGGCCTGAGATGTTTGGTTTGAGATGTCTGAGGAACCCAAAGCAGGTAGCACGTAGGCTGTCTGATATGTGGATCTGGAGCCAGAAGGGGTCCAGGTGGAGCCACCAACCCACATTTGAATGTTGTTTAGAATTGTAGGGATGGGTGAGGTAGTGGAGGGAGAAGAGAACATAGAGAGGGAAAAGAGAGCTAGGACAGAGCCTTGAGGAACAGCGGCAAAAGAGCTGGGTGGACGAGAGGGAGCCAGTGAGAGACTGCAGGGCAGCCAGGGGTATGGCTGGATGAGTGGGAAGACTCAGAAACCCACTTCCCAAATCTTTGATGGCTTCCCCTGCCCTAAGAATAATGTCCACCCTCTGGGAGGCTGTGCCCACTCTGGCCCATGTCTACTACCCTCACTGCTGCTCTAGGTCCTCCCACCCTCAGGCACGTTCTTTGGGCCTCATAGTGGTCTTCTTGCCTCTCTGCTGGGGAGACTCAGGACAAGACCCCTTCTCCTGTTCTTGGTGTGTTGCTTCTTCCTCATCCAAGTAGCTTCCTCTTGTTCTATTCTCCCAGCATCTTATTGGATTTCCTTTATGGAAAAATTGCTGCCTTATTCCTTTTTGTGTTCTTAGTGTCAACACGGTGTCTAGCAAGAAGTTGGGCATGTAATAAACATTTTGACTCATGAATGAATGAATAAGACTTTTACTCTACACTGTGGCCCTTGAGGTGAGAATTTTAAGTCCCCTCCAACCTCTCCTCGTTTCTTATTCTTAGTTTGTATAATTGAGCACCTGACTAGCGATGGGTGGGTTAAAACATGGGTAGCTGCGTTCCAGTGACCCGCCCAAAGGGGAAGTCAAACACTTGGAGAAAGAGCCCCTGGTTGGTGCTGCAGAACCCCAGGGCTGTGTAAGCAAGGCCCCAGCAGAGGGCAGCAGAGGTCTGTGGTTCTGCTTCCTGGGGGTGGGGTGGGGTGGGGTGGGTGCTGGCGTGAGCTGGTGCTGAGGGGAGGGGCGGGGCAGCGGGCTAGGAGGCTAGAACCCGAACTATAGTGTTTGGGGAGATGGGACCGTCTAGTCTTTTGCAGGAATCTAAAGTGCATTGATGGAGGGCGTGAGGCAGCCCTCCTCTTTGTGTTTAGATGGTGCTGATTCTTGCCACTCGAAGTCTAAGGAAGCTCTTATACTGTGGGCCTCGTGCTCTTCGGAAAGGCAAAGGGTCTCCTAGAACAGTGATGGGGGAGGAGGAAGGGCCCTGAGTCAAGGGTGCAAGGGGACAGGCCTCCAGGAGACTGTTCTGCAAAGCAAGGAATAACGTGGTGCGGGTCAGTTAGAGGCAGGCGGAGCTGGGAAGGCTCAAAGACGGCACTTTGGGGAAAGAAGGGGGTAGTTATTGGGTCAGAGATGTGCATTGTCAGAAATAACTGTTTCTTATGCTCTTTGAATTCTGGTCTCCTTTTTTATTAGTAGAGGCGTTTTTAAAGTTTGTAACCTATCATCTGAGCTTAGGCGAAAAGGGATTTTGTGCAAATATTGATCGTAGTGTCAAAAGGGGAGCACAGTGCCCCCCTAGGAGCTAGCAAGTGATAGCAGCAGAGGTCAAAGTGGAAGGCCCTAAGTGGCAGGGATGCTTAGTCTGGGCACGTGGTCTTCTAACACACATGCGCGTGCATGCATACATACATCTCACACGCATGCTCATACATTATATAACATACACATAACACACCCTCATACACACACATCTCACACACTGATGCGCACATCACAACACACCCACACCCATACTGATTAAAGGCAGCCATCCTGTTGTGTGTAGCAACAATGTGGCTTAAGTTTAGAATCAAATCAACTCTTGGTTTCAGGGATAGATTCTAATTGGCCTAATCATCAACATAATCCCTACCCCCTTGGGGCTTCCTTGGTTACTGGGGTTGTTTTAGGAGTGGATATATAACTACATAAATCTATTAGATGTGAATGAGTTGGCATGTAGCCCTGGAAGCTGCCAGCAGTCCCCCCAGAAAAGGCTGGTTTAGAAAAAGCTGACAGGGGGCAGGTGGAGATGAGAAACTCACCAGCAGAGTTGTAGACCTCAAACATTGGAAGCTTCTGAACAACCTGTGCCAGAAATCTACACCACCTCTAAACTTAAGATTTGATGAACCAGGGGGTGCCTTCGTGTCCCGGTGGTTGAGCATTTGCCTTCAGCTCAGGTCATGATCCCGGGGTCCTGGGATGGTGTCCTGCACCAGACTCCCCACAGGGAGCCTACTTCTCCTGCTGTCTATGTCTTTGCCTCTCTCTGTGTGTCTCTTGTGAATAAATAAAATCGTAAAAAAAAAAAAAAAAAAAAAAAGGATTTCATGGACCAGGAAGTTGTCTTGGTTGTTTAAGGTCTATAGGTTGGGTTTCTGATATCAGAAAACTTGAGAATGGATCAACTTGTCACATAACTCTTCTGTAGGAAGCCGGGGGAGAGGGGTCAAGCCTCTGCTTTAATAAGGAGGACTGTTCCTTCCTAGCCCTCCATTGCCCTCTTGGTCCTCAAAGTGATCACAGTGGAGCTGGCACAGTTCTCAGACCTTTCCACGTATGATAGAGAAGGAGAAAATAATATTTAAAGCTCATTGTGGCCTCTTTGCATTCTATGGAAAATGATACAATTTTAATCTATAGAGGAATAAGTCTCTCTATATATACACACATGCCCTCTAACCTCCCTGAGAGGTGGTCATTTCTTACCATTTTACAGACGATCAATGATACTCAGAGAGAGTGTCATCTGCTCAGTGTGAAACAGCTACGAACAGGTGGAGCTGGGCTTCCAACCCAGGGATCTTTGGCTCTAAAGTTCATGGTCTCCCTTCCAGGGTAGCCACCTACCACACTCATGGCTGCCTCTTGTAGGTGGGTCTAGGTGAGCCTTTTGGGGAAGAGGGTGAGGAAAATGTATGAAGTTATTCTTGTACATTTCTTAACATTTCCTGGGCGTGGTGGTGGGAATGAGGAAGACAGAAAACCCCTGTAGGGTTTCTGATCATCATAGGAAGGGGAAGCAAAGTGGACATTGAAAAGTCAACCTGTGCTAGGGATGCATTGTAACATAGTGGCTGGGCACACAGGCTTAGAGCCCATGAGTCGTGGGTTCAGGCTCCAGGGCCACTATATATCAGCTCTGTGACCTCAAGCAAGTTACTTAATTTGTCAAAGCCTGAGTTTCATCTCTGATAATGAGACCTACCTCCTAGGACCTTCATGTAGGCTAAATAAGAAACCGTAAGTAAAGCACTTATCACAGTGTCTAGCAAAAACGGAACCGGTACCTTGTCACACCACATTAAGGTACACAGTGCTCTGCAAGCTCAGGGGAGACATTCTAAAGGCCATTCTGGTCCAAATTGCAATGCTCAAACACTGTATGATACAGAGACGTCAAAGGGAGGCAGTTCACGTACAATGCTTTCCTTTTTGTAAAATTTTAAATTGAGGTAAGATGCATATAGCATCAAAATTACCGTCTTCACTATTTTTAAGTGTAGAGTTCAGTAAAGTTAAGCACATCTACATTGTCATGCAACCAATCTCCAGAATTCTTTTCATCTTGCAAAACTAAAACTTATACTCATTATTCTCCTCATTCTTCCCTCCCTCAGGCCCTGGCAATCTCTATTCTATCTTCTGTCTCTGTGAATTGGACTACTCTAGGTAAGTGGAATCAAACAATATTTGTCTTTTTGTGATTGTTTTATTTTATTTGGAATGATGTTCTCAAGATTCATCCATGTTGTAGCATGTGTCAGAATTTCCTCCCTTTGAAGGCTGAATAACATTCCATAGTATGTATACACCACATTTTGTTTATCCATTCATCTGTCAATTGATACTTGGGTTGCTTTTACCTTTTGGCTATTGTGAATAATGCTGCTATGAACATGAGTGTACAAATATCTCTTTGATACCTTGCTCTCAATTCTTTTGGGTATATACTCCGAAGTGCATTTGCTGGATCATATGGCAATTTATTTTTAAATTTTGGAGGAAACATCATACTGTTTTCCATAGTAGCTGCACCATCGTACAAATGTTCCAGTTTCTCCACATCCTCATCAATACTTGTTTCTTCCTTCTTCCCTCTCTTCTTCCAACATTTCTCCCTCCTTTCCTCTCTCTCTCTCTTTCTTTCTTTCGATAGTTGCCATCCTAATGGGTGTGTGGATGTGAGGTGGTATCTCATTGTGGTTCTGATTTGCATTTCACTAATGATTAGTGATGTTTACATGTGATTATTAGCATTTGTATATCTTCTTTAGAGAAATGTCTACTCAAACGCTTTGCTCATTTTTATAATCAGCTTACTGTTGCTGATTTGTATGAGTTTTTTAAAAAATATATTCTGGATATTAATTCTGTATCAGATATATGATTTATAAATATTTTCTTTCATTCTGTGTGTTGCCTTTTCACTTTGCCAATTGATGCATGGAAGTTTTAAATTTTGATGTTGTCTAATTTATCTATTTTTATCATAGTGCTTATCTTCTTTTTTCTCCCTTGCGAGCAAGTTGGTGGAAAGTGAGGTGACCTTAGCTGTGTTCTATCTCTGTTGTTGGCCATTGGTATGAAAAAGGAGAAGGAGCTCCTTACTACAAAAGACAAAAAAGACCAGTGTCCCTATTGGAGACATCAGGACAGAAGATTTAAATACATCTGTTTACTGAAGACTCCTGAATTAATAAGGAATGCTGACATAGAAGGATTGGCTCTTAGAGAGCCCCTCTGACATGTGGCTCAGGAATCAAGCTGGAGGTGGCAGGAAATCTGACCATTGTGCTGGCCAGGACCGGTTTCCCGGATTGTCAAGGCCAGGGTAGGAGTGGCTGGAACTAAGATGAGATAGATGAGGCACTGAGGGCACACAATTTAAAGAGACACTCACTTTCAGGTGCCACCTTGCATAAACCAGGAGGGAATACCTCCTATAATTTTGCTCCTGGGCACCTCCCTTACCTCACCCCAGTCCAGTCTCTAGCTGGTGCCAAGGTAAAGGGGAGCCTGGCATCATGGTTTCTGTGTCTGAGTGAGGGAGACAGTTGTGTGGTGAAGGGCATACAAGTGTGTGTGGCCCACCTCACAAGGAAGAGTGCTCAGGCCAGAGTGTGCACCTGATGGTCAGGCCCAGTGGATCCTGACTGTGATAGGCTCTCAGATATCTTCCCCTGGATGGAAGATCAGACCTCGGGGTACCATGCAAAAGAAAGCATGTTCCTTTCTTCTCTTCACCCACAGAGCAAGCTTGGGTCCAGAAATGGAATCCATGATACCGTGAAAGGAAGTATATTAGTTATCTATTGCAACATAACAAATTATCCCAAAACTTAGTGGTTTACAACAACAACATTTATTATTTCACTGTTTCTGTAGGTGAGGAATCCAGGCACAGCTTACCTGGGTTCTCTGTTTCAGAGTCTCTCACAAGCTGGAATCAATATTTCACCTGCGTATAGTCCTCTCAAGGCTTGACTGAAGAAAGATCTTCGTTTTAAGTTTGTTCATGTGTCTATTGGCAAGATTCAGTTTCTCTCTAGCCGTTGACTGAGGCCTCCCTCAGTTCCTTGCCTTGGGTGACTCTCCAACATGACAGCACACAAGCCACCATGCTGAGAGGGCAGTAGAGAAAGAAAATGCAAGCAAGATAGAAGTCATAGTCTTTTGTGGCCTAATCTTGGAAGTAACACTCTATAACTTTTGCTATATTCTCTTAGTTAGAAGCAACTCTCTTGGTACCCCCCCGCCCCGGTCAAACATACACACTACCCCTACACAAGTCCTTACACCAGGGTGTGAATACCCAGAGGCCAGACCATCAGGAACGATTTCAGAAGCCTACCACAGGAAGGGAGTAGAGGTAGGCAACTAGGACTTATTGAGGTCCCAACATGTGTCAGGGCAGCCTCATAATGATCCCACTAAGTCTTCACAGTAGGCTTGAGAAAAGAGTGGCCTATTATTCTTAGCACAGAAGAGAAGCAAGGAAGGTATTTGAAGAGTGAAAGGCCAGTTGGGACACTCATATATGCGTTAGTCTGAGGAATGCAGGTATGAGTGCTGTGAGACACTGCAAGAGATTAGTCAAGTTTATAGCACAGCTGGCAACAGACGTGCAGACAAACTGCAGATTCCCAAACCTTCATTTGAATGGGGAGGGCGGGGGAATATTCTCCTGATGAATGAGTGGGGCTTAAAGCTGAGGTTGCCAGGGCAACCCCCCAGAGGCTGAGGTTGAGACTTGACTTATGAAGCTGTTAGTTGCATGACTGATGTTCCAGAGTTGTCCGCAACGTTGGAAGAAAAAGTGAAAGACTCCCACAAGAGGAGCGCATCTGAGAAGTAGCCCATGTGCTTCCGGCAGAGGGGTAATTGGTGCATCAGCCCCACAGAATGTCACTCTGAATGGAAGCCTCAGGCAGATGAGGTGGTTTCTGAGGTGATCAGTGAAAGTGAATGCTGGTCACAATAGGATAAGCTTATGCACAGATGATGTCTAAGTAGAGACCATGCAGAATGTTTGGAATTTCTAGTGGATGAACCTGCCTTTCTTTAGCTTGTATGAGCTCTGGGAGTTGGGAGTGGGGGTTTCCCCTACTGTCCTAGGAGGTATCTGTCTTGATGTGACTCAGGGAAACAACTTATCCACTATAAGCCTTAGTTCCCATGTCTTTAATATGGTGATACTACCTACCTATAGTGTGTTATAGGAAATTACTGAGTTTATAATAGATGCCTAATAAAAGTTAGCTCTTTTCTCCATCCAGCCTCTCTTCCCTCCTCAAAATAATATGGTATGGTTATACACAGCAGATGAGCAGTCAACCTGCATTCCGTTTGCCTTCTAGTGGACTGTCTGGTATTGCAAAGGCTGGGAAGCTAAAAACCATATTTCCCAGACTCCTGTGTAATCAGGAAGCTGGAGGTAAGTAAGAAAGGTAGGTCGGGCCCAACCATCAGATGCACAGAGAGAGCTCAGTGGAAGCAGACAGAGACCACACTTCTGAGCTCCTGTCATTTCTGCTGGCATTGCCGTTGAGGGACAAATTGAGTTTTCTCTGGCAGCACGAGCAGACATCCTAGTGTCCTGTCACAAGCCTCAGGGATGCTGGTGGCCTTGTGGCAGGGGCAGCACTGGTTCTGGAGTGAGCAGCTTCCTTAGTGGCTTGCATCTTCTTTGGGAAGCTTTTCTGAAAGCTCCACCTAAAGTCCTTTCTAAATTCCTCCTACTAGTTCTGTAGGACACCTAATGTTCTGCCGTAAATTGTTTCTTGCTTAATGTGGCTGGAGTTTTGTTTAACTAACCAGTACAAGTGGGATGGAGAGACTTTGATTGCTGAGTTCTTGGAGAAAGCACTGTGTGTATGTGTGTCTGTGTGTCTGTGTGTGTTTGTGCGTGTGTGCGTGTGTGTGTTGATACTTTGCTGAGTGCTTGGAGAGGGTGTGGTCTTCCTCCCTACCTTAACTCACCTCATCCTTCCTTGGGCCTAGTTGTCAGGGGACACTAAGACTCAGGAGCTTTAGGAGTTGCTCTTGAAAGACAGGAGGAAAGGGACAAACGTATGGCGAGAAGGCGGAGGAACTCAGTGGATGGCTGAAGGCCAGGTGCTGTAGAACACACCCTTTTACAGGACCTCCTCTCTCATAATTTGTAAAACTTGTGGTTGAATTGATTTTTATTTTGTGTGGCAATCAAAAGAGTGACTGAATTTCATGTTGGGGAGGATGTCATATGGGGACAGAGTGGTATGTGAGGAAGCCAGAATCTTGAGAGGTAGAAAGGCCAGGAGACCAAGGCCGCCATAGGGAGCCAGCAGAAATACTGGAGAAGGTGTGGAACTCCCTAGTCCTTGGGATTCAGAAGTCCAAGCCCACCTCACTTGGACATCAAGGAGCCGAAGCCCTCGGTGGACATCTGGAGCACACACAAGTAGCAGCTGAGGCTGGTTCCTTCCCATTCTGCTTGGCCCTTTACCTTACAGCTTGATCTCTCCCCGAGGAACTCTCAAAGTCCTTACACACCAGTCCTTCAGAGCACTAGTTGTGTTCTCATCTATCTCTATGTGTTTTTTTCTCTGTTTACCTTCTTTGTAAGACTGTTAGCTTCTGTAAGGCAAAGGCCTGGAAATGTGATATATATCACTGAGCCACCAAAAAAGAATGAAATCTTGCCATTTGCAAAGACGTGGATGGAACTAGAGGGTATCATGCTAAGCAAAAGTCAGTCAGAGAAAGGCAAACAACAGATGATTTCACTCATGTGGAATTTAAGAAACAAAACAGATGAACATAGGGGAAAGGAAGGAAAAATAAGATAAAAACAGAGAGAGAGAGAGAGAGAGAGAGAGAGAGAAACCATAAGAGACTCTTAACTATAGGAAACAAACTGAGGGTTGCTGGAAGGGAGGTGGGGGGGGTGATGTGGTAACTGGGTGATGGGTATTAAAGAGGGCACTTGGTGTAATGATCCCTGGATGTTATATGCAACTGATGACATATTAAATTACCTCTGAAACTAATAATATACTATATGTTAATTAAATTGACTTTAAATAACAAAGTAAAGAAAGAGTCATCTTTCATGTCAAATTCATTTCATCTTCAGGCTTGTCTTCCATTGAGGGGGTGAGTCATGGAGATCCAAGGCTCGTGGGCTACGCAGGAAATCTAGAATAGGCTTCTGGTTTCAAGATTCTGTCAATTAGGGACTCAGTCAAGCAGTGTGTGTTTATCGCCTCTTCCCCAGGATGCCTTGCTCTGCACTCAGAGAGGTTTACAAGCCAGACTGACACCAGGCGAGTCCCACTGAGGGTGGGATCCATGGTTGTTGTGTGCTTTCCAGCTTGTTGTCTCTGAAGCTATAAATATTTACCAAGTGAATGTGGAGGTGTCTGTCTCCAAAGAGTGTCTGGGGTGATGTGTATGTAGGGGGCGGTGCTGGGCAAGTGAGAGACCTAGGAGGCTGCCATGCACTGTTGATGCATTAAAGATTGAAGATAAGCAATTAGAGCCCCACCCAAGTCAGTGTCTCTGTAGCCCAGGGTGGGTGGCAGATTAATCTGTAAAACCTGCACATCTCAGCCCAGAAACCACAGGCAAATATCAGTGAAGCAAAATTGGCTTCCCAGCACTGCTGAGTTTATAAACTTTCTCAAGTTCCCATATTTATCTCTTAAATGAAGCCAGCAACACCTCCATATGGCTGACAGCTTTGCCTGTGCGTATGTGGATAGGCTCAGTAAGGGAAACAGTAAAAGTCTGGAGAGGGCCAGATTTTTTTGTTGTTGTCATTTTATGGATTTTATGGAGTAATTGGTTGTTAAAATGAAATGGCTTCATTCTTGGTCGCAGTGAAGGCTCTAAGATCCTGGCCCCTTCCTAATTAAGATCACTTCTGAGTGCTTGCAAAAGGGTGACCCCTCACTTGCCTAAGGACAGAAAAGAGTTGAAGTTGAGGTGGCCAGGAGAAAGACACACTGGACACCTCTCCCACTGGCCCCCTTCCCTAAGTAGAAAGCTTCCTTCTCTGTGTTCCCACAGCTTAGGTAAAATGTCAGTCTCCTTTGTTAAGCTGAAAGTTTCTGGAAGGCAAGGATTTTCTGTGTCTCATTTCTATGTCTCTTGCACTTACACAAAGCCTGATAGGTAATAGCTGTGCCCACAAATTTTTTGATACTTCTCTCTTCAGAAGGTGGAGCCTAATTCCCTTCCTTTTGATTGTGGACTAGACTGATGTGCTCCTAATGAACAGAATGTGGCAAAGTGATGTGTGACTTTTGAGACTAGGTCATAAAAGATGTGGCTCAAGTGCTTTTGGATCCCTGGCTCCCAAGGAAGCCAACTGCCATGTCATGATGACGCTCAAGCAGCCCTAAGGAGAGGTCCACATGGCAAGCATCTGAGGCCTCCTGCCAACAACCAGCACTAACTTGCCAGGTGTTTCCTTCTCCCAGGAGGGAGACTCCCATCTGACCTGGGAGGACATTCAAGGACCTTGCCTCCCTAGTTCATTAAAGTGGTTAACAACCACAACCTGTTGACTTAATCTTCTTTATTTCCTGTGAGTTGAGGCATGGTGGACAGAAGGTACTGAGAGAAGACAGGATAGAAGTGAGGCTGGAAGGTCTGTCTTCACTGAGGGTTTCTGGTTGGCTTTGGCTAAGCCTGACTGATTCTGCCGAGAAAGGCAAGGAAGGGAACCTGCAGTTCAGGGCCCCCTCACCTCTTCTCGTTGGAGAGAACCTTGTGGTCCTGGTAAACCCCGAGATTCCAGCACAGCTCTTGCCAGAGGAGGGAGAGCCACTCAAGAAAGGATCTTCCAGGTCTCTCCGTCTACCCCGGTGCCCTATGTGCAAGTGAGTGGTCTGGAAAGACTGCTCTGTAGAGCAGAGAGAGAAAGGCTCTTACCCAGCAGTAATACAAGAGCATTAAGCCAGCTCTCCAAGTGATGTCTCCAGCAGGGAGGCCTGTTTCTCAACTTCTTGAGGCAATTGGGGATAAGTAAACCGCTCATTTCAAGCAAACTAGCTGAGGGTAAAAATTGATTTCTCCAAGAAGGTAGAGCCTTGCCAATGCTTGGTGTGTTTTCCTCAAGCTGGGATCCTATCTATACCTTTCTTTTCTTTTTAAAAACTTACACAATTAATATATTTCATTATAAAATAAAGTGCAAACTATTTCAGTTTTATGGAATAAACAAGAGAGTGTTCTTTATAATCCACCCCCTGCCTCATCCCATTTCCTCCCCACAGGTAATTACTGCTAATACTTGGGCATGGAGCCTGCCAGACATCATGTGGGTGTCACACATTATACATTGCCCTGAAACTTGTTTATTTTTCCATTTGATGATAAATCACCAACATTTTTGATCATGATAGTATGTGCAGATCAAACTTGCTGTGTTTTCTAATAACTGTCTAATCCTCTGTAGTGAGAGGAAGAATACAAGTATGCTAAGAATAACCACTTTGCACTACTTTTCCATGGAGTAGGGAGCAAGAGTGTTGACAGGACACCCAGTGGAGTTGTGGAGAGCTGAATTATGATAGCAGGGGAGACACTTGTAGCCTGTGGCTACCTCAGGTAGAGAGATGAGAAGGAGAGAGAGAGGGCGGGGAAGAGGTGTTGACCAGATGGAATATAAGGGCCTGTAAAGTGACCCCTCTGTGCAACCCTCACATCTTTAGCACATTTACTAAGTTCATGAACTTAGATGTTCCCCATCTCTTGAATGTTTCATTAGCAACAACGTTGCAAGGATGCTATTTCTGGATCAAATGTGGAAATTTCTCTATGGCTCTTATGATATCATTAAATTTTTATCCCAAAGGGCTGTAAGAACCATGCTGCTACTTATAATGTTTCCTTGTGTCTCTGGTAGGGTGAAAGGATCCCCAGCTTAGGATGCATACTTCTAGAATCTGTCATTTGAGATACTCTTCACAAAGTCTGACAGATCAACACATAAATATGGATGCCTGCGATGTGCCAGTCCCTGTGCTGCCCTGTGATGCCAAGGGGGCTGAACTGGCTCAGGTATCCAGCTTGGTTCCCAGCTCCACACTGCTGACAAGCGTGATCAGGGCATGTGTACAAAGTGTGGCCACAAACACTAGGGAATCCACAAGCCAGAAGTAGCAAATGTGTGGCATCTGTGCTCCACTCCTTTGTCCAATGATTGATTGTGGATCTTTCTTGGTGATTCCAGGTGCTTCTTCAGAATTCTTCTCAACACAGTGCTCTTCCAGGCAGTTATTAATCAATCAGATGGATTGAATAGGACATATTTTCCCTCTCTTCTATAAGTTCAATCTAAAATGGGATTTAAATTTTTTTCAAAATGTGTATTAGATTAGAATATACAACCAGTGACATTTAAAATGCTTATCCAAAATAAAAAATAAAAATAAAAGAAATAAATAAAATGCTTATTCATATTCCACCAAAGATAAATGTGTGTACTTGAGAAAATCTTGGATTGGTGTAAAGATGGGTGAGCAGAGGGGAAGCAAGTCCCCTGCCACCAACTTCCTGAAGGCTGGCCTTGGTCCCATCTGGTGAGCCCATAAGCTCATATCTGAGGTCCCAGACACTTGGGTGAGCAATGGTGGCTGGTTGGTAGTTGCTAAGAAACACTCAGGAAGTAGCTGGGGGCACATCTGCTGGGCCTGGGGTACACTATCTGGTAAGAAGTCAGGGCCTGGAATCAAAAGAGGAAAGAGGAAGGTATGTTCTGTTCAGAGCTGTTAAAGGCCTTTCATGATCCTTGGACTTGAATTAGAAATAATAGGGGCAGAGGAAACCCAAATGAAAGCCAGAATGGCTCTAAGTCTACAGCTGGGTGAACCACCTTACACAAGATGTTTCCCATTAGCTTCATTTGCATGAGGGCAGTTATTTTTCTTGTGGTTGGGCAAGAAGCCTCTTCTCTTCTCTACCTTAATCCCATCAAAGTCAGACTGATGGGAATCAGCTTCAGAGACCAGTTACTTCTGACTCAGGCAACATCTTCCCTGAGGGGCTCCTATGGCCATTCCCTAGCCCACCTTCTGACCAGCCCTGGTGTCCCTTTGAGCTTGAATTGAAGCCTTCTTGGTTTTAGATCTTGCATTTCTGCCCCTATTCTGTGCCTGTTCCTCTCCAGGCTCAATTTCACATAACTGCCCATCTGTTTCCTAACTACCATGGGTTCTTATGGGCTTCTCTTAGTGCCCGGAGCCACTCACTCTGTAGAACTGTAAAGGAGCCTGTCAGATTCATGAATATTGGCCTCACCCTCCCACCTCCTTCTGCCAGCTAGGCCTCAGCTGTCAGCCCTTACGGGCCTGTTGGCTATCCTGGCTCCTGGGTGGCCATCCGGGATTTGCCAACTGTTGTCTATCATGAGTGGCATGGCAGGAAGCCCATTGTGTTGACAATAGTGAATTGAACATGTCCACACAGACAGTAAAATAACCAGGCATAGTTCACACAAGCCCGGGACACACGATAGTATAATTCATAAGGATATCCCTCCGTCTGAGACAGTGGTAGATGGTGTAAAAAAGAATAGGGATTTCATAGGCAGCAGAGGTCAAATCTTGGCTCTGCAACTTAATAGTCTGGGCAAGCTTTTTAATCTTTCATAGCCTTAGAGTCCTCATTTGGAAAATGAAGATAAATAAAAGTACCTAACCTATTGGGTTGTTTTAAGAATTAAGTGAAATTAGTGATCATGACTTATAGTGAGAATTTTTAAATGGCAAGTGTATTAGTTTATTAGAGCTGCCATAATAAAGTATCACAAAGTGAATGGCTCAAACAACAGAAATATTTTGCCTCACAGCTCTGGAGGCTAGAAGTTCAAAATCAAGATGACTGTGGGGTTGATTCTTCCTGCAGTCTGTGGAAATGTCCAGCCCTTTTTCTCTGGCTTGGAAATGGCCATGTTTTCCCTACGTTTCTTTACATGGTTCTTTCCCTGCATATGTGTCTCTGTATCCAAATTTCCTTTCTTTCTTCTTTTTTTTTTTTTAATAAGGAGTCATTGGATTAGGGCCCACCCTAGTGACCTCATCTTAACTAATTACATCTACAACAACCCTATTTCCAAATATGGTCACATTCTGTAGTACTTGGGTGTTAGGACTTTAACGTGAATTTTGGTGCGGTGTAATTCAACCCATAATAGTAAGCTATCATTATTTGTCAGGGGGGTCTTATAAAGCTCTGATTATTGATGGGATTTTAATGGAATTAAATGGTGACCATTCAAACTTATGCAGTGAACCTCATTCTACTTGAAATACTGTTGTATCTAGTCACTAGTAGTGGTAGGTCTATGGGTGACCTTATAAGCCTCCAAGTCCATGTGTAGGAGCTACTTGTGAAAAGATTTTTGTTTTTCCTTTTCCCTAACCAGTGGTAGCAGTGGTTATGAGGTAGTGATGGTGGTGGTGATAAACTCCCAAGCGTCAGACAGAGTATACTTGAGCCTGGTGTCCATGTTGGATCCCTAGGACTGAGAGCCAGGGCCAGATCCTGACTCTGTTCAATTCCTCTTGTCATATCTCCAACCCAAGCCAATATGAAGGAGTTTCATGCTTCACAGCAAATTCCAAGATCGCTGGGAATTTAATCCTACAGAATGGAGGAGAGGGTGGCCTACTACCCTCTCTGTTCTGTAGAAAAGGTGGGCTTCTATGCAAGGTGTTTTTTTTTTTAAGATTTTATTCATTTTTTCATGAGAGACAGAGTGAGAGAGAGAGAGAGGCAGAGACGTAGGCAGAGGGAGAAGCAAGCTCCATGCAGGGAGCCCAATGTGGGACTCGATCAACCGTTGAGCCACCCAGGCCTCCCTGGAGGCAAGATTATAAGCAGTACCCAGTAGCTGACAACTGAGCTTTTCTATGCCACACCAATGGAAATAGGAAAGCTGAAAACAGAGGGATGTTGAGGTATATGTAGAGTGGGATGGAAGATCTTTCATGACCTCCATAACCTCTCCACACCCAAATCCACAAAGCTATTCACTGGAGCCCAGTGTCATCGCTGCTTCTCACTTCTCCTCCTCCAAGGGGAGCCGTATTCAGGAAGTCTCTGCCCTGAGAGTGGGGAGCTTGAGTGTCTGGGATGCCCACTTCTGGCATTAATGTTTCAGTCTCTCAGCACCCCAGTGACCTGTAGTTTGGACAGTTGTCATGTTTGCTTCGCACCAGGTCAAGGCTATGCCTCTAAACATTGTGGCAGGATTTGTGTGGCTAGAGACAGTAGTGAGCCCTTGGTGTGTGGCCAAGCCTGGGGGCATTGCAGCTTTCCCTTAGTATCATTCTTGAGGGCAGGCTGGCTTTGAGTAGGACATAGGGACAGGTCTCTCCTTTTTCTCTTTCCTATTAATTATCCTAGAATTTCCTTTCTAATTTGATCTTTTAGCTCAGCTCAGTTTTGTTTTTTTTTAAAGTGTGTGATTGTGTTTTTTTTTTAATTTTTATTTATTTATGATAGAGAGAGAGAGAGAGAGAGAGAGAGAGGCAGAGACACAGGCAGAGGGAGAAGCAAGCTCCATGCACCGGGAACCCGACATGGGATTCGATCCCGGGTCTCCAGGATCGCGCCCTGGGCCAAAGGCAGGCGCTAAACCGCTGCGCCACCCAGGGATCCCAGCTCAGCTTAGTTTTAGCAAATATTTATTGAATATACACACCATGTTAGCAATTTAATACACGGTACAACCCTCAAGGAATTTACATTCAAATAAAAGTTAAAAAAGACAAAGAAAGGGGTACCTGGGTGGCTCAGTCAGTTAGGTGTCCAACTCTTGGTTTCAGCTCAGGTCATGATCTCATGGGTGTGAGATTGAGCCCAGTGTTGGGCTCCATGCTCGGCAGGGAGTTTGCTTGAAGATTCTCTCCCTCTGCTCCTTCCCTCACTCTCTCTCTCCCTCTTAAATTAATAAATAAATCTTTAAAAAAAAGGACAAGGAAAAATTCACTGAAACATAGGCAGAGAGAAAGAGACAGGGGTGGTTTTCTAGATGATGACAAGTGTTAAGAGGCAGAGAGGAATGAGAATTTACTTCCAACTAGAAAGACTTCATGGTGGAGGTGGTACTTGTCTTGAGCTTTGAGGAATGGCTAGAATTTCAATGGGTGCAGAGAGGGAGGAGGGCTTCAGGGTGGAAAGAATAGATTGAGAAAACATAGGAAGTTCAGAACATGTAGAGTATTATGGGAGAACAAGTGTTTAGGTGTGACTTGAGCATGGGGTAGAGGGTTTATGTGGAAATAGAACAGGAAATGAAACTAGAAAGTTGTGCTTAGATTGTATAGAATTCTAGATGTCCCACTAAAGGACTTAACTTTTATTCTGTAAGTGATGAGGATGACGTTGAAGATGTTTAGACCAAGTCAACAACCTGATCCAAATTGTGTCTTAAGAAGATTGATCAAGTAGCTTTCTGTAGTTATGGATTCATGTGGTAGAGGTTGAACGTGGGAGGGGAGGGCAAACTGGAGGCTGCTGCAATGGTCCAGATAGAGATGTTGGGGTGGGTTTCACAGGTTAGGAGTCAGAGTGTGTGAATGGTTACTTAGACCAAGATGAGCAAGAGAGGCTGGGGACCAGGACTGCCCCTCCTACCCCAGGCTGGACAGGCAGTGGAGGAAGTGACACACAGAGGATTCTGAATGGCACATGTGGTGACCAAGGAGTAAGCAGCAAGTGTCTCCTGTCCCTCAATAGCATGGGTCTAAAATAAGTTGGTGGTGAGCATGAGGACAGGAAAGCCCAAGTCCACAACAGCTGGAATGGTGCCCTGAAGCCAAGAGTTCGTTATGGATCCTGCCGTGTTGTGCATTTTCACTGGACACTTTCTCCATTCTAGTCCATACTCAGGACTCTTGGGTCAGATAGGCAAGTATCCGGGCAAGCTTGTTTTCTATCTTATTCAGGTACTAGAGTCCAAGAATTGCAAATTCCACCCTCTGGCCTGATCCCTGTACCAGAGCTTCTTCCTCAAAGCCTCTCATGTTTTCCAAGACCCAAGCTTCGGTTGTAAGAAAGATATGAAAATACTGGTCCTGTGTCCTTGCGGGTCTTCTGAAATCCCTAGAGATGCTTCTTGAATCTCTTCTAACTCACTTTTCCATTGTTCTTTCCATGAGAATGGAGAGTGGGGGGCAGGTTTGGACAACCTCAGCAAACCCCCTATTATATTCCAGATGCACGTTCAGGCACACGGCCCAGGCCCGGACAGAGCAAGAGACCACCACCACCTCTTCTCCCAGAGCTCATGGCAGTTGGGCCCATAGTCTCCCATGCTTACTAGTTAAGTCATTGCTGGTTCTGCAGGAATGGCTCTATACTTATTTAGTAGCTTTGGCTACTCCACTTTACAGGAATACCCCACTCCTCAAATGCTGGACGTTGGATCAGGTTTTACTTTTTTTTCTTCTTCTTTTGCACACCATCTGGAATTTTTGCACCTCTACCGACAAGCTGCAATATAGAGAGGTCTTGATTAAGCCTTTGGCCTTCTCCTCAAACAGGCTTTCCTAGGTCTCTGTAACTCAGTTGTCAGCAGGAGCCTCCTTAGTATTTGAACTCTGGAAAAGATTGCTTTCAATCCTCGATTCCACAGTCCAGGGAAGTCCAAAGTAAATCTGCCATGAACTCTTCTGGTGCTTCTGCTTCTGGGCTCTTGCAACTCTGTGAGCCATCCTGATTCAACCTGCAGACACAATTCAGCCCTTCACTGCTGTCCACAAAAGATCCACTCAGTGAATATTTGTAAACCTAGCGGAGGGAGAGGGGGCATATCACACATCCCAAAGCTTTCTTGTTGGCTTCTTTCTCTTATTTCCATCATGTTTTCCTCCAGAGTATCTAGAAATCTCCTTTCTCCTTTACTGTGCAGAGCTGTCCCCCATCTTACTCTTCTCTGCCAGTTAACACTCAGATTGTTGATGCTCCACGTTCTATCCTGACAATTTTCCATTTGTTTTTCCCAACAAAGCAGTTCTCACCCTTGAAGGAATTCTAGTGGAATTCTAGTGCCAACTCTTACAATAATAAAAATTTTTCTGTCTGATTTCACACGTATCAATTTCAATGTATCACACTGAGAATTGGGGTTTTAAAAGTTCCCTCTTGCCATTAGGATACCCTTGGTGCAGTTTAATAGGAACTTAATTCAAAGTGTCCTAAGTGATAAAGACCATTATTATCTCACAAAATTAGAAACCCAGAGACAGGTTGGCTCCAAGCTTTAGGACTCAGCTCTGCCTCTTGATTCTGTCCCAAACTTGGCCTCAGACTGGTAGCAAGATGGCTGCTGCAGTTCCAGGCATCATAGCCAGACCCCACAAGGTGCAGAACAAGAAAAAGTGGTTCTTTTACCACTTCTCTTGCTTTATAGGGAGGACAACTTGTCCAGAAGCCCCTCAGCAGAAGTCGTCTTCTCATCTCATTGGCTTGATTTGGTCACATACCTAAACCCACAGCTGGAAAGGGGAATGGGATCTGTGATGGCTCACATTAAGCAGAATCACCCCCCTGATGATGTGGAGCATCTACTGAAGCATGAAGCTGCATGGAGGATGATAAATGCCCAAGCAAAAGTGAGGTGCCTCCTGCACAGATAGAACACTCCTGTGCCTCTGCTTCCAGGCCCAGAATCATGGCTGGCTGCTGTCTCCTCCCCTAGCTTCAGTCTGCTCCTATAGCTGGTAGCTGGAGAGAGCACCCAGTAAAACTGAACATCTCCGCCTTAAAACTCTTCTCCCACTTCTGCACCAAGGACAAACCATCATCTTTTTTGCATTTAATATTCCTATGTTTTGAGGAATTATTCTCATCTTTGTTTCCCTGTTTAGAACATACTAACAATGTTTTGCGAGTACTTGAACCATCTATTTTTTGAGAGAAGTTATAGGCATTTGGGGGATTCCAAAACTTTCATTTTACTTTTAGAATTGATTGAGGGGTTTTGGGGTAGGTTTTTTGGTTTTGTTTTGTTTTTGCCTTTCTCTACTTAGAGCAGTGGTTCTCAAATTGCAGTGGGAATTTCTTAGAAAGCTCATTAGAAAAGATCGAAGTCTGCATTCTACTACCTCCAATCTGAAGCAGAATCATGGAGCTGATATTTAAAACAAGCACAGTAGGTGATCACATGTTGAGATTCACTACTTTAGGAGAAGGCATTCAGATCTGAGCGTGCCTTGACAAGTTAATTGGAGGGGAGCACAATTTCAATATCATGTAATTCTATTTTTATTTATAGAAAGGATTTTTTTATGTTTTCAATGTATTAAAAAGCAACAGAGTACAAATGCTGTAGTTAATACTAAAAAGGATCCAAATTTTTCAAGGAATGATTTTTTTTTTTTTATAAACAAGTTCTACAACAAAAGGAAAACTGCATCTTGATACACAAAAGTTCTGTTAAACAAGATTAAAAATTTTTAAGTCAGAAAATGTTTAAGACTAAATTCTTTCAAATGTTCAAACCACAAAACAACCTGTACAAGCTTCATAATAAAATGTATCCTTGTACACATGTCCTGGGCACTTTGATAATGTTAAAATTTTTTAAATGTGAGTGATAGAGGCAGCACGTAAAGGCTTCATGAGCCTTTTTTTCCCTCAAAAAAGCATACTTTCAGTAAAACATTTTACCATTTTTATCCGACTATACATTTACATTTGTGTTCTTCCTGAAAAGGGGGATTTATATTAACACTGTATTTTTAATGTAAAAAATACATTTAGAAATATTTAACTTCCTGAGAGACTTTAGTTATACATCAAAATGATTTAATGAGCAAATTCTAAAATTTTAGAATGAGATAGCATATATAAATTTACAATTTTATGTTCACTAAGAGTAAAACTCAAAAGACCATGTCACAGAACTTACACTAAAAATTCTCTAAGAAGTCCTGTATGATTTATCCCCAAACTTTACCAATAAGCTTTCTAAGTAAACTGTATCATTGAAATTACATTTTCTCATTAACAAAATACTGATAGTCATTTCAGATTACCAAACTCGAATGTTTTCTATTATACAACCAAAATTTGATTCACTAACAAGAAACTTTTTGCAATACAAAAAGATAAAAAAAAGATAACAGATAATTAAAATATTTGCTTTATAATACAACTCATATAATACATCCCTTCCTCAAGTGTCTAAAATGATTAGGAATTGTGGCACTTTCTTTTGCATAAAACCCTTTCCTCTTCATAAAACCCTGAGGTGAAAGGTTATTAATGTAATAAAATTGGAACCACAACTCTTATTTATGTATTAGACTAGCTATAGGTTTTAAAATTTTGATAAAGTGGCAACTTGTAAAGCTGCTCTGCACAGTTTAACAAAACATTTCCAGGCCAACTGAGCCAAAAGGGCCTAGAATGACCCTATAACAACATCGTCCTTTTAATACTTGTTAGTGTCAATGAACACCATTTTCCATCTCAGTTACTGTCTCTTCTGTTATCATAGTCATGGCTCCAGCCTTCGGGATTTCTATCTTCATGGAAGTAGTCATCTCTGCTTCCTCTGTAATGATGGTCAGACCCGTGATCACTGTAACGCTGTTCTCGGCTATAATGTCTACCTGGTATATAGGGATGAGAATTCTGTCTGCCTTTACGGTGTGATGATGGTGTATCTTGGCGCCACTGGGAGCTTGAAGACTGGTTAAAACTGTGACTATGTGATGGGGAAAATCCTGATGGATCCAGGTGTGGAGAACCAAATTTCCCACCATAGGACATCTGTCTCAAAACACTCTTCATCACTGCTTGTCTCTGAAAATTTTCTGGAGAAGAGAAAGATCTCTGAATTATCTGTGCTAATGGAGTCATATTATCCACAGTCCTTTCATACCTGCTAGGAGATGTAGAGGTAGGGCTTGAGTTTCCAAGATGATGCTGGGATACAACAAATTGACATCCTGTGAGGCATGGCTACTTCCTGATCTAAACTGAATTTTGATGGGCCTCCCAAAAAGTTTGATTCCATTAAGTAGGTTCATGCATAAGGAACAGACACTTTGTGCTTGAAATTCACAAATGCAAACTGCTTTGGTTTACCATCCTTATCTTTTGGGATTTTCACTTTTACTACAGGCCCAGCCTGGTGGAAAAGCTTGAAGAGGAGCTCCTCTGTCACCTTCGTCTCCAGGTTGTGCACAAAGAGCTGCGGTCCGCCTGCGCCGCCGCCCCCATGTCAGCGGATTTTGTTGAATGAAAACCAAATGTGATATGAGTTATAGGTTGTCAGGAGACTTTTCCTTTAAGTACATTCACAAATCAGAAAAGAAACTCTCTCTTGTAAAAGTGTCTTCCCGGCAGCCGGGCTGGCTCAGCGGTTTAGCGCCGCCTTCAGCCCAGGGCCTGATCCTGGAGACCTGGGATCGAGTCCTGCTTCGGGCTCCCTGCGTGGAGCCTGCTTCTCCCTCTGCCTGTGTCTCTGCCTCTCTCTCTCTCTGTCTCTCATGAGTAAATAAATAAAATCTTTAATAAAATAATAATAAAAGTGTCTTCCTAGTTTTTGGTTCAAAGCATATGGAGCCATCCTTCTAAGACTAAACATTAGGATGCCATTTGTTCAGGTAAAATGATGATTGCTGGCTCCCAATGCCAAGTGTGGAGCTGCTTAAGACAGTCTGGGCCTGGCTCCTGGAATATTTTCAGTGTTTAAAAACTCCCGAATTGTATTCTTCACTGATTGGGTTTGCTTCTTCTAGAAATGGAGACCTCTCCTTGTGAATCAGGACAAGTTAGTCTTGTTTTGAGCACTTGTTGCAGGATCTCTCACTCCTTACCTAGCAGAGCTGGAAGTTCCCAATGAGAGATGAACCTGAGGCAGGGTGGTAACCATTCTTGGCAGATGAGGAAGGGGCATGAAATCCAGGACACTCCAGAGCAACCTTGTCTTTTATAGCTGGACCTGAGCAGGTTTATGTTTCAACTTTTAGGATGTGGAGACGGAGAGTGCAGGTCCTTCATTAGGCAGGATCCTATTCCTGTAGTAACAGAGAGAATGTCTAAGAGAAAAACAGGCAGAGATAAGAAACAGGAAATGGATCAAATTAGAAGAGGAAAGGAGATTGAAGAGGCAGGTATCGGATCAAGGACCCCAGAGGGAGGCAAGTGAATGTTGTGATTTAGAGAGAACTTTGGAGTTATACATGTTTGGGTTTGAATCAGAACTTGGCCATGTATCTTTAGAAAGGAGACTTCACCTTTCAAAGTCTTAGTTTCTGTAATAAGAGGGGTAATACTACTACCTACTTTAAAATTCTTGTGTGGATTAAAGTAATTCATTTGAAGGGCTTACTAGTGGCTGTCTGGCACAGCTACCATTGATTGACTGCATACTGTTTTTTGTTTTTTATTTTTTTATTTTTATAAATTAATTTTTTTATTGGTGTTCAATTAGCCAACATACAGAATAACACCCAGTGCTCATCCCATCAAGTGCCCACCTCAGTGCCCATCACCCAGTCACCCCCACCCCCCGCCCACCTCCCCTTCCACCACTCCAAGTTCGTTTCCCAGAGTTAGGAGTCTATATGTTCTGTCTCCCTTTCTGATATTTCCCACTCATTTTTTCTCCTTTCCCCTTTATTCCCTTTCACTATTTTTTATATTCCCCAAATGAATGAGACCATATAATGTTTGTCCTTCTTTAATTGACTTATTTCCCTCAGCATAATACCCTCCAGTTCCATCCACATTGAAGCAAATGGTGGGTATTTGTCGTTTCTAATGGCTGAGTAATATTCCATTGTATACATAAACCACATCTTCTTTATGTTTTTGTTTTGTTTTGTTTTTTTGCATACTGTTATGACCATGGTCTACCTTCTTGATTTGGTTCATAATTGGTATGAACTGCCTCCACAACTTGGAGTAAAACTACAATCATCTCCCTTAAATTTTCCAAGCACCCACATACCTGTCTTTTAGTAGGATGTCCCAATATTTTCTACAGGAGATATCTATTCCCTTGAATTTTCTAATAACCTTAGTGGCTCATTCAGTCCAAAGGGACAGTCCTACAGCCAAATGCTAGCCAGGGAAAGAACTCTAGAATCTCACTGGTCCAATGATGATGTTGTTGCCACTGTTTCTGTTACATCATATGGTGTCATAGTTGAAAACAGGTCCCATGTAGTTGTGGATCATTGCTAATGATAATGCCCTTATTGACCTAGCACTCTGTAGTAGATTGTCCCTACTGGGCCCTTCTCACAAGTGGATTGTATTTCTCACTCTACTGCTGTCCGTCTTGGCCTTATGACTTGCTTTGGCCAATGAGGTGGAAGTCACATGTGCATATTCTAATCAGAAGTTTTAAAAGCCATCACAATCTGCCTTTTCCTCTGCCTCACAAATGTCACTGTCCCATGTAGGAATTACTCCCTCATCTGAGGCTTGTAGTAAAGAGTTTGTGGAGAAGAGCTATAGCCAAACCACAGCCAGCATGTAACATGACTAAGATTATTTACTACTGTATGCTACTGAGATTTTGGTGTGGTTTGTTACTATAGCATAATCTTTTTTTTTTTTTTAAGATTTATTTATTCATGAGAGACAGAGAGAGAGTCAGAGACACAGGTAGAGGGAGAAGCAGGCTCCCTGCAGAGAGCCCAATGCGGGACTTGATCCAGGAATCGAATCTGGGATCACTCTCTGAGCCCAAAGCAGACACTCAACCACTGAACCACCCAGGCGTCCCTACCTTAGCATCTTCTTTACCTGGCTGATATACACACCTGGGTCACAGGAAAGCCTCATATTTAGATTCTATAGTTATAGCTGTTTTAGTTCATTCATTCAACTCAGGCATTACACCCAAATCATACCACCATGTCAGGGTAGCTTAGTTGAGAGGGACCTCCATCCTCACTACATGCTCTACTACAAATATATTCCTCCATGAACATGTAGGCTCTTATTAAAAGCTGGATCACCAGCCCACAGCCTCATGGTGTATTCTTTTCTGGGGCATTTGGTATCCCTTCCTGACTGCAGATCCCAATAGGGCCCTCCAAAGACATCAGGGAGGTTCTAATAATAATGCTCCTGCAAAAGGAATGGGTCAGGGGTCATTGCCCTTGCCTCCTGTGCAGATTTACCCCAGTAGACAATTTGGCAAGCAACAGGTATTTGGGAGAGGTAGTCTTTGTCAGGCTCAGGAGTTTCTGTTACAACTCTTTCCTGTATATGAGTGCCTTATACTTGCTAAAGGAAGTCACTCAGTTGATTTTTTTTCTCATGGTAAGTGCGATATACCCTAAGGAGATTTGCTACTCCCACTTCTAGCCACAGCAGAGGTTTTTGTTTGTTTGTTTGTTTAAGTCTACATGTAGATGTTATATGGAGGCCTCAATGAGAAGGTCTGAGGGAAGAATGGGGGGCCACAGTGAGGGATTCTATCTCATTCTCCTTTTTCCTCTTCTAAAAACTCTAAGAATAGAATTGAACCCCCCAAATTAGAAAAATTATTCCAGTACAAAATGAAATGAAAATGAAAGGCAGCATCACTCAGGCTTTTGTGATGGGATTTGATATTAGCACAACTAGAGAAGGTATGTGAGAGTCCAAGGTCAACGGTGGATCTTGTAAGCAGGAAGGAGGAGGAGGGCTGCCTTTCAGGGCTCAGGGCGGTTTCTTTTCTTTTTCTTTTTTTCCTTAAATTCAATTTGCCAACATATAGTATGACACTCAGGGCTCATTACATCATGTACTGTCCTTAATGCCTGTCACCCAGTTATCCTATCCCCCCTCCCTGCCACCTCCCCTTCTGCAACCCTTTGTTTGTTTCCCAGAGTCTTTGTCTTCCTATCTAATTTTTCCCCACTCAGTTCTCCCTCTTCCCTTACTGTCCATTTCACTATTTCTTATATTCCACATGTGAGTGAAACCATATAATAATTGCCTTTCTCCAATTGACTTATTTCATTCAGCATAATATCCTCCAGTCCCACTCATGTCAATGTAAATAGTAGATATTCATCCTTTCTGATGGCTGAGTAGCAATCCATTTATGTTATATACCACATCTTCTTTATCCACTCATCTGTCAAAGGACATCTTGGCTCCTTCCACAGTTTGGCTATTGTGGACGTTACTGTTATGAACACCCAATGGGTGCAGGTGTCCTATTGGTTCACTACATCTTTATCTTTAGGGTAAATACCCACTAGTGCAATTGCTGGGTCGTAGGGTAGCTCTATTTTGTTAACTTCTTGAGGAACCTCCACACTGTTTTGCAGAGTGGCTGCACCAGCTTGCATTCCTAGGGAGGTTTCTTGATGTAAGGAGTAGAATCCTTTAAGTCACTGGTATCTGGTCTCCCTCTGCCAGAGGGTGTAAACAACAGAATAACACTTTGGAAGTATCTCTCTGGCTGCTATGGGGAGATTGGGGACAGAGGGAGGAGTGAAGACTAGTTAGGGGAGGTAGAAAGATACATGTTTATTGAGTGAATGAATAAATAAATGAATATTTAGCTGTGGATATTAAGCTGTGGCTATGGGTCCTTGCTCTGCGGTGTTTGCCATCTTCCTTAAGGATTGTGGTGGGTCTTCAGACTTTTGGAAGAATAAAACATTTCCCTTCCTGCTCTCCTCCACTGACCCTACAGATTCCCACTCTCTTCTTGGTAGGCCCCTTTGGCTGTATCCCTGAGATCCCATCCTGTTTTTCTTTGAGCTCTTTGAGATTTTAAAGGTTGGTCACAAGCCGGCATTGAGTCTGGTTCCATGTTTTAATGCCTTCCATTTATTGACCTCTGGTTGTCCAAGTTGTGTCTTATTTAACATCAGATACCATCTTTTCTCAGAGCCATTCTGGTTCACATCACACTTTAATCTCACCATAATCCCCAACATCCTACATCCACATTCAAAGCCTAAGCAGGTTTTTTTGTGGGCCAGAAGAGGACAGCTTGGCTGCCAAAGACTGTGTGCATTCCACTGAGGCCCTTGTTACTCTTCGGGAACCCATCATCCACCTATATACCCAGGGTCTATACACCCACCACCAGGAGCCTGCCTGACAGTTTTCCATTGCCAGAATGTTTTCACATTTACTTTAAAAAAGCAGGCAACATTCCTACCCAAGATAAATGAAGCAAGTCCCTAACATCCCTCAAAAATAGTTTTCGGAGAATCCCAAACAGGCCTAGATGCTTTAGGAAGATGTCTTTGGTTTTTAATCCAGAAAAAGGAAGGAAGAACACAAATGCAAAGGAAGGGCTCAGATCCAAAGTGAATTCTTTTGTCTAGTACATGGTTTATTTTAAATGTGAAAGTTCAAGTTTACAAAAACAAATGGATGGGATAGCGCATTTGTGAATTCTGAAGCATAGACATTTCTCCATGTTTGGAGGATGTGCTCAGATATTTGTTTGTGCAATTTTTGTCATTGTTGAAATGAAGAGGTACTGAGGCTGTGGAAACTGCACCCAGAATGCTGTGAAAAGTAAATAAGTGATAGTACAGGACCCAGAATCCCAAGGAAGGGAAGGAGAGAAAATATGGCCCTGGTTGGTATTACCCTCATATGGTCCCAGGATACTTGGTTGAAAAACCCCTTTCTAACATATCAATCCATAAATGGATTAATTCACTGATTGAATGGAATAAATTGAGTAAGTAAGCTTCTATCAAGAAAACTGATATCTTCTACAGAGGTATTATTCTTACTTTTCTTGCACCTTTCCTACTTGCTTTTGTTAAAATCTCTTTTTATGAACTTGACTTTAGATGGACTTGATCAGGAGGCTTTGAGAAAGGGATTTCCTAGAGGTGAGGAGGACGGAATTTATTTTAAAAGATTAAATTAAATTAATTAATTCATTTTAGAGAGAGAGATGGGGGGAGGTGCAGAGGGAGAGAATCTCAAGCAGACTCCCCACTGAGCACAGAGCCTGATGCAGGGCTCAGTGGGACAACCCTAAGATCATGACCTGAAGTGAAATCAAGAGTTGGATGCTTCACCAACTAAACAGCCCAGGCACTCCAAGAGTGGAATTATTCTTCAGCAATGGGTTGAAGGAAGGAGCATGGCCTTGGAATGCCAGGTCCAGCTCTTTCATAGACCAGCTTGCCTGATCATGGACAAGGCACTCCATCTCTCTAGGCTTCATTTTCTTACTGGAAAATGCAGATTGGATATTTTTGGAGATTAGGTTTTGAGAATGAGTGATGTATAGAAATTGCTGTGTATAGTACCTGGTTCAAAGTAAGTCTTATGAGACATGATCTAACTCATAATCGAAAAGAATCACTCTGCCTGCTTTGTGGGTGGGGTGGGGGGAGGAGGCAGGAGAGCAGTTAGAAGTCAGCTGCTTTGATGTCACAGTAAGAAGTCATGGCCACCTAGACAAGGTGGTAGTGGTAAAAGTAGTAAAAAACGGTCAGATTCTGGGTGTATTTTGTTTTGTTTTGTTTTGTTTTGTTTTAATAATAAATTTATTTTTTATTGGTGTTCAATTTGCCAACATACAGAATAACACCCAGTGCTCATCCCATCAAGTGCCCACCTCAGTGCCCGCCACCCAGTCACCCCCACCCCCCGCCCTCCTCCCCTTCCACCACCCCTAGTTCGTTTCCCAGAGTTAGGAGTCTTCCATGTTCTGTCTCCCTTTCTGATATTTCCCACTCATTTTTTCTCCTTTCCCCTTTATTCCCTTTCATTATTATTTATATTCCCCAAATGAATGAGACCATATAATGTTTGTCCTTCTCCGATTGACTTATTTCCCTCAGCATAATACCCTCCAGTTCCATCCACGTCGAAGCAAATGGTGGGTATTTGTCGTTTCTAATGGCTGAGTAATCTGGGTGTATTTTGAAGGCAGAGCCAAGATGAATTCCCTGTGGGGTGTGTGGGGAGCAGCAAGTGGGGAATCATGAATGATTTCTGTTTTGAGCTTCAGCAACTTGAAGGATGGACTTGCCATTTACTGAGATGGAAAAGGCGGAGAGAAGAGCAGGCTGGGTGGCGTAACCTGGAGAAGTCTATGAGACACCCAAGAAGAGGTATTGAGCCGACAGCTGGATGTATGGGGCTGGGGGGCAGGGGGGAGAAGTCTGGGCTAACATAAACATTTAAAAGTCTTCAGATTATAGATAATATTTAAAGTCATGAGCTTGGACAAAATACCCTTGGGACCGAGTGCAGGGAGAAGAGAATCCAGGTCTGAGAAGGAAGCCCTGGAGCAGCTCAGTGTCATGCTTCAAGGAGGTGAGGGGGAACAAATGCATCCCCCCCGCCCGCCTTCCTCCTCCTCATCTTTCTTCTTCTTTTATGGTTATGAAAGGGAACTGTTCTATTTAATTCAGTTAGTCTTCGCTTGAGCAAAGCTGCTTACAAAACTTATTTTGGGTTTGCTCAAAAAGCGATATATGTTCTCTACAACTTCAAAGTCTTTTAAAAAGGAAAAACACCCAACTCTGGGCTGTGGAAGAAGGCCTCGCTCGTGGTGCAGTCATCGAACCAGCAAGTCCAGTGCATCTGGAGATTAAGTTTCTCTCAGGATTAGTGAAATCAAGCTTTTGTTAGCATTAATTTAATGGTGGAATGTCAACTTGAAAACCTCAAAAATCCCTTTCTGCTTCACATCTCTTCCCCTTTTTCAACCAAAAGAAAAACTATGTAAGGCCAGAAGGGAGAATCTGAGAAAGGTTTGAGTCTTCCGTTGGTGAGATAAACAATCTGTTGTGTCATGGCACCAGCACAGAAATCCTATGTTTGAAGAACAGACTGAGATGACAGTGTTTCTCAGGATAGTTTAGGAAAGGGCAAGATAGGGGAAGATCAGTTTTGTGATATAGATCTGGGAGTTTCAGTGGACCATGGGTTTTTTTATGAGTCATGTAATGACATGGTAGTTCCTGGAGCCAATACAACTGTGGGCTGAATTCAAAGCAATGTGGTGTTCTGGCCATTTGAAATCAGAATCCCTTAAATAAAGAGACTACTGGCTGGATGACACTAACAGTCCCCCATACTGTTCAGGACTTTGTATTGTGGGACAGACTTTGAAAAAGTTTGTATTGTTTAGTGACAAGAGGGACCAGCATGGGATAAGAGTTTAAACAAATAACAGTTTTCTGGCCTCAGCTGTCACTGTCTTTGGATATTGAAGGGCTTCCAGGGTATGAGAGAGATTGGTTCTGCAGTTCTCCATAGGGCACAAGAGGAAGCAAAGGAGGGAGAGTTACACAGATCTTTTTATTGTGTGTGTGTGTTTTTTTAAAAGATTTTATTCATTTATTCATGAGAGACACACAGAGAAAGAGAGAGAGAGAGAGAGAGAGGCAGACGGAGAAGCAGGCTCCATGCAGGGAGCCCAATGTGGGACTCAATCCAGGGACTCCAGGATTACGCTTGGAGCCAAAGGCAGACACTTAACTGCTGAGCCACCCAGGCGTCCCTCTTGATATTGTTGGATAAATAAATAAATGGGCTGCCACATAAAGTAATGAGCTCTCTCTTCTTCGAGGATTTCAAGTAGGAGGTGAATAATCAATAGTCAGGAATGCTATAGAGAAAATACTCTTAGGTGGAGGCTTAGAAGGTCTACAAATCCCATGAAAGCACATGTCAAATGATATGGACATGTTCCATGGCTTTTATTAGATCCTCAGAGTTATGGGACCCTAAAAAGTTTAAGAAGGTCTGTCATAGCAAATACCTTTAAGCAGGGTGGGTGTAAGACTGGTTGAACTCTGTGGTGTTCTTAGACTAAGTTCAGTGGTTCTAACTAGCTCCCCATTCTCTGGCAGAGTGGTCTGGGGAGAAGAACATTGATTTAAGAGTTAGATAGAACTTGGTTTAAATTCTAGCTCAGCTACCTTCTACCTTTGTGATCCTGGGCCAGTGGCTTAACTTCTCTTAACCTGTTTCTTCATTTGTAAAATAGGATGAAAGCTTTCTCACAGGCCATTGAATGACATAACACAGGTCACTCAACACAGATTTTGGTTCCTAGTGGGGGCTTGGTACATGTGTGGTCTTTTCTTCACGTCTTGTACATGACATCTTTTGTTGCCTGTCCCACCCACAGCCTCTGAGGAGGGACACCATAATTTATCACATGGCCTCAGCTATCACCACTGGATCAGACTAGGAAAGGAAAAAAGGAAAGAGGAGAAGGGGGAGGGAGCAGATGTGTAGAGAGAAGGAGAAAGAGGGAGGGAGAGAATCACATGGTATGTGGGAGACAGAGGAATACAGACATTCAGACAGAAAAGGGGCCTCAAGTTCTGATGGCTCTGGGTGTACTTCCTTTCCTGGGTTCTGTGGGGACTCAGTTATCATTGGCACAAGCCCCCTTTGCACTGAGCCAGCCAGAAAGGGTTTCTGTTCTTTGAAACTTAAAGAATCCTACACTTACCCCATCTGTTCTGCCATTAAATCTGCTCACACATTGGCCCAGACTGAAATTCCTTTGTTTTCCTCTACTTTCCCCGTTCTACTCAGGACTTGAGGCCCAGCTGAATTTCCTACTTCTCCCACAAAGCCCTTTCTGAGCAACCCAGGCCCCAGCTGCCTCTCCTCCCCCTGAGCTGCTTCTTTGGTGGGTATATGTGAGCTTGGGGGGCAGGGGAGCCCAGAGGAGGGGACAGACTCATCCAGACTTCTCCAGAGAGCAGTGCTGCCTTCTCGGAAGTCCTCCCCTGACCACCTTCCCTATATGGTACTTCTAAGGTCATCCTGGTATCACAGTCCATCCTTACCAACTTCTGCCCTCCCTCTTCTTACACACTCATGTGATCACATGGTTGCCGAGTGAGTGAATAACTGAGCATCGCCTTCACATCCAAACCCTGCAACTAACCCCTGCATATTGGCTTCTGACCCCATCAGTCTATATGCAAGGCTCTCTTAAATCCTAATAGCTTGCTTACAATCTTCACCTGTGACTTCAAGCTCTCCTGGAGATCCATATTTCTAAGATATATGCTATAGTTGGTACCCCTCTCAAGCAGCAATCCTGCATTTCTAACCATCTTCTGGGCATCTCCACCTGCACATCCCAGAATCATCTCAAACTGAACTCATGTCTTCTTTAAGAAGTACACTCCTGCTCCTCACTTCCCTGTCATGCTAACATTCGCTCTACCTGTCCCAGGATGAAGACTTAAGTATACTATCCCTGCTTAGAACCCCCCTGGGGCTCCCAGCCATCATACAGGTAGATTCAAACTCTGAATAAGCCCAGGGGCTTATGGCTCCTTCTGAGTCTAACCTACTCAGCCAGCTGCATGATGGAGCTGCTGCCCCTGTACTCCTGAGCACTTTTCCACTGCCGTGCTTAGGCCCACATTACTTCTTCCTCTGGGAACACCCTTCCTAACCACTCTCTACCTCTTGAAACTTTGACCTCTTAAAACCTTGACCTTGCCTCAAATGCCAACTCCTCTAGAAAGCAAACCTTCATGAAGCCCCCGCTTCTTCTTCCTTGGAATACCTGCAGCGCTTGGCTTAAGTTCAAAGACCCCCACCCTAGCCCATCCATATTCTCCCTTATAGAACAGTTTTACTAATAACATCTTGTGCAAGTGTACGAATAGATAGTTTGCAAACCACTTTCACATACCTTCTATCATAAGTGTTACTTCCTTTCTCGAGTCTTAACCATCAGCTCCTAGAGGGCAGGAGTCATGTTTTACTTCCCTCAGTCCAAGGCACAAGGTATGTGAGCAATGTACTTCCTTGAAAAAAATGGGTAAATCATGCTCTTGAGGCAGAATGGGGAAAGGAGATGACAATTTTTTCCAGCACTTGTTCCCTCTAGGACTGGCCCAAAGCAAAGTCAGGATACCAAGACACTTTCTTTCCCCAGCCTACCCCAGGACCACTGGAGGGTTCTTATTTTATTCATGGGTTACCATCCCTTATTGTCATTAGTTACCTGACACTCATATTGTCTCAGATTTAGCCAGTGAGAGCTCCTTCAGGTGGCCCCCTGTCCTTTGACATGTCACCACCACCAGTAAGGACCAGCAGTCCTTACTATTTGGCACAATCAGATGTTCTAGGCTCATCTCATACTTTCCCTATCCCAGCCCTATAAGTCCTCATTTCTCCAAGGAGTCCTAGATCCTTTAACTGGAGAAGAATATTTGTAAACCAAAATCTGTGAACAAAGTGTGACCATTGCAACTGGAGCATGTGATTTCTGGGCCCTCTCAGTGGACAGGGCTAGAAAAGAGATGTATGTTATGCATACATGTCTGTCTGTCTATATATATAAATACATATGTTTGCATACACACGCCCACCCCCTTATTTATCTAGCCCTTTCCTTTCTCTCCCCCTTATCTACTTGCCAGTCTGGTTCATTCCAGTACCTATGGTTCCAGTCCAGCATGCGTGGTTTATTTGTTTTTCCCTCCTTTCTGTGTTTGTAGCTCCCTCCCCTCACAAGTGAGAAACTTGATTCTCATTATTAACAACATATTTACTGATATGCTCAATCCTGGAATATGCAGGAAGTAGGTTCAGAATTGCTAATCCATATGAAAAATAAATCTACTCAATATTTGTTTATAGTTCTTGTTAGCCTGAAGGCATTTAGTCCAAAAGCTGTGTACAAAAGTTACCCGAGGTAGTTCCTTCCTAACCCCTTCTCTCCACAGACTGAATCATCTGCTTGGCTCCGTATCTCATTTCTGTATATGTCACACCTGGTTCTTCAGGTGTGGAGCCTCTGGGGGGCACCAGAGCAGTAGAGCCCCCTTCTCTGTGGGTCTTCTCCTTGGGCTGAGGCCACCCCCTTCCACCCTCATTAGGCTCCCCTTCTCCCTCCTCTTGCCAGTTTCAGAAATGTCCTCACTCATGCCTCTCCTATTCTTTTTTCAGCTAAGATTTATTCCTTTTTAAGGAGTCTTTTGCTATCATTTCAATGTAATCCTGGGAGGGAGAAGAGACACCTTATGTTCCCCTTCTGCTGTCTTGAGCCCAACTGCCTGAGGACTCAGGAAGACCTGGCTTTACAAATTGTGAAACGTGGGCATGCTCCCTGACACCTCTTTGTGTGTCTCAGATTCCTCGTCTAGGATTATGAGGATGAGAAGTCTCACATCATATGGATTTAGTGAGGACTGAACTAGACCTTACATGTAAGGTGGCTGACAATGCCTGGCACCGTGTACAGCAAATGACACATGTCATTGTCAACCGATTGACACCTGGATGCAATTCCCACTGATTGGCCACTTATTTGTTTGCTTTCTTATCCCAGACCTACTAAGCACTGGGCATAGCACAGAGTCCCTGAGCATAAAAGGGGCAGAGAGGTCTCAGTTCCCAGTGCGGTCAACCCAGCTTTCAAGCCCTAAGTTGGCAATGTTTTTGGCAAGATGCTGCTTCTCCAGGCTTGGCTTCCTTCAGTCCCAGGATGAGCTTTTGGCCTGGGACTGTTAAACTTCTTCCCTGGCCCAGAGTCAAATGGTCTGTTGGGAGAGCTACCCCCAGCTGTGGGCCAGTGTGCCTCCACTGGGCCACTGCTTTTATACCAAGGACACATGATTGTCTCTGATGGGAATGAGTGATGAGCTGAAGATTTTGGTAGAGTGAGGCCAAATCCCTGTGTGGCTCCAGGAACGAGGATAAAAATAGCCCAAGTAATTGCTCATGCTCTTTTAAGGATTTAAAGTCAGCTTTCAGGCAAGCTGTGAAGCTCCATGACCAGGACAGCAAGGGACACGGTTCCTTTTTTAGAGGTTTTGGTCAGCGCTCCCTGTGTACGTACTGCTGGCTCCTGGGCTCCTGTGATGCTATTCCCACTTGAGTAAGGGGGTCACCTTCACTAGTTCACACCCCATGAGGGCAGGGGTGGGTCTGAGGTGTCACTACCCAGGAATGGGTCTGAGGTGTCCCTAGTATGAGTCTGGCACACTAAAGGTGCTCAATAAAAAATTTTAAATGAATATATGAGCTATGAGAAAGCTGTATTTTAAAAATAGCCTTAAGAATAAGTTTTGTAGTTGAGTCAATAGTAATGTACCAATGCCAACTTCCAGGTTTACATATTGTACAACGGCCTGTAAGATGTCACCACTGGGGGAAGCTGGGTAAAGGGTACATGGGACTCTTTGTACTATTTTTGCAACTTCCTGTGTATCTGTAATTATTCCAAAATAAAAAATAAAAGCAACAAAAATAACCTTTAGTTAGGTTTGTGTAAATGCTCTTTGACACTTGGAGGAAGCAGTGCTGGAAAATGAATTGATTAAATCCTTGTTCATAGCAATGCTTTTGTTTCATTATTATTTTTGAATGTCAACTTATGATTTATTCATATGATTCAAAATTATGAATGTATAAATGAAGTCTACAGGAGTGCCTGGGTGGCTCAGTCAGTTAAGTGTCTGCTTTTGGCTAAGGTCATGGTATCAGGGTCCTAGGAGCCTCACATCTGGCTTCCTGCTCAGTTGGGGGGAGGTCTGCTTCCCTCCCCCTCCCTCTGCCTGCCACTCCCCCTGCTTGTTGTCTCTCTCTCTCTGTCAAATAAATAAATAAAATATTTTTAAAAAATGAGATCTACAGTGGATACTCTCTGTCTCAGCCACCCCATTTTCCTCCCCCTTGGCAACTATTGTTATTTGTTTCTTGTGCTAATTTTCACAAGATTTTGTACACATATACACCTATGTACTTGTGATATGTATGTGTAAATGTAATTGTGGATGTGTATATTTATATACTGTTCTGTTATCTTACTTGTACCAGTTAACCATATCTTAGAGGCTTTTTGTATCACTATCCAAAGAGCTTCCTTATCATCTGTTATGGCTGTACCACATCACTTTTTTTTTTTTTTAAGAGAGGGAGCAGGGAAGGGCAGAGGGAGAGGGAAAAAGAATCTTAAGCAAGCTCCATGCTCAGCAAGGAGCCCTACATGGGGCTTGATCTCATGACCCTGAGATCATGACCTGAATTGAAATCAAGAGTCGAATGCTTAACTAACTGAGCTGTCCAGGTGCCCCTGTGCCCCAACATCTGTTATGGTTCCCCACTGATGGACATTCACATTGTTTCCAATCATTTTGCTTTTATAGACAAAGCTATAATGAGTAATCCTGTTTATTTGTCACTTCCCAAGTGTGGGACTGTGTTTGTAGAATAAATTCCTAGAGGTGGAATTGGGTCAAAGGATCCGAGCCTTATAGTCTTTTTTTTTTTTAATTAATTAATTTTTTATTGGTGTTCAATTTACCAACATACAGAATAACACCCAGCAAGCCTTATAGTCTTGAGAAGGCTAAATCATCTCCTATAGAGCTTGTTCCATATTACACACCCACCAGTAATGTGTTTTATGAAGTGCTTGTACTAATTCACTGATTTTGAAAGTTATTTGGTGACTCCTTTGTGAGGTTGGTGAAAGCTACAGACCTGGATCCAAGAGAATACAAATCATACAGTGTTGCATATATAATTTCAATTGGCTCAGAAACTCCTGAGGGCTATCCAGGAACCCCAGTTTAAGACACTCTGGCTGAGGGGGGAAAGAGCTTTAGCGCGAACCCCCCTAAGTTCGCCCCTTAACTCTACCATTTCTCAGCTGTGGAATGTCAGGCAAGAGGTTTCACCTCTTCGTGTCTCGGTTTCCTTTTGGAAGGAAAGGTACAACAATCTTATTTCTTGGGCACTTGTGAGGTTACATTCATGCTTTCATGCAGAGCATCTAACGTAGAGGTTGGACTATAGCAAGTGCTCAATATATGGTCTGTGTGCACTCCCACACCTTGCTCCCACACACCTCATGTGTACACAATGCCTTTCATCGCATTTCGGCCTCAGTTTCTTTTTTTTTTTTTAAGATTTTATTTATTTATTCAGGAGAGACACACAGAGAGAGGCAGAGACATAGGCAGAGAGAGAAGCAGGCTGCCTGTGGGGAGCCCGATGTGGGACTCGGTCCCAGACCCCAGAAACATACCCTGAGCCAAAGGCAGGCGCTCAACCACTAAGCCACTCAGGCAACCCATAACCTCAGTTTCTAGTTGTCTCTGGTATAACTGCTGCTAGAGTCACAAGATCAACCCTTGGAGCATCATTCCCCAAAGTGGACTCCTTGGACCGACTGCATAAGGATCACCTGAAAGCCTTAATTAAAATGTAGATTCTTTGGTCCCACTGTAGATACATGGAATTAGAATTTTTTTAACAGACTTTTTTTTTTTTAAAGATTTTATATATTTATTCATGAGAGACAGAGAGAGGGGCAGAGATACAGGTAGAGGGAGAAGCAGGCTCCATGCAGGGAGCCTGACTTGGGCCTTGATCCCAGGTCTCCAGGATCATGCCCTGGGCTAAAGGCAGGCGCTAAACCGCTGAGCCACCTGGGCTGCTCGAATTAGAACTTTTGGAAGAGGGGTCCAAGGAGCTTCACGCATGAGGATTCTCATACACAATGAGGTTAGAGAAACAGTTTGATAAATTCCTTCTAGTACTTATACCTGAAATTCTGTTAGTTACCACGATGTGGCTTTGTCAGTGGGAGCCTGTACACAGCAAATGGATGGATTTAGACACCTGAGAAAAAAGCAGGACTAGATCCTGGGAGACTCTCTTCTGGTTCCATCTACAAAAATATTATTATTTATGGGTGTAATAGCACAAAATATTCTCATCAGGAATCTTTCTCGTAACCTCCAGGGAGACCAGGACTAGATGCTCATGGAACAGGTTGAGATGCAGGCCCAGGGTGTCAGGTTTGGTGAAAAAAGCCTGCCATGAATGAGGAAGGCTGACCCATGGCCAGAAGCTGGGAATAGGACTGTATACAGCCCGGCAGTTGTCACCAGGAGGGCTTGAGGGCACAAGTTTTGAAGCACCAATCCCTATAACTCTCAGAACTGGTAGATGTCTGGGATGGCAAGTGATGGTCCAGGTCTAGAGTTGCCAGATTAAACAAATAAAAATTCATGACATGCAGTCCAATTAGAATTTCAGATTATATATATATATATGTATGTGTGTGTATACACACACATACATACATGTATATGTACATATGTACATATATTTAGTATAAATATGTCCTGTACAATATTTGGGACATACTTACACTACAAAAGCTATGTGTTGTTTATCTGAAATTCAGATTTAAGTGAGTGTCTTGTATTTTATCTGGCAACCCTACCTAGGGCTTCTCTGAGCTGCCTCTAACCTCAGAAGAGGGCCAGAGCCCCCATGTGACTTTGGCCCAAGGTGGGCACTGCACCCAAGGTGGGTGAGGAGCAAGTAGGGTCAGCATATGGACTTCCAGGACAGAGACAGCCTGTCCTTGCCTGTGTCTGGGCAGGGGCAGGAAGTGGATTTGTGCCGAGCGGCGTGACAAGATGCTGGCACCGTGCTAAGCCTTCACTGTGGTCTCCTTTAGCCCTCCTGCAACTCTGTGAGTTAGGTGTTATCGCTGTTATCCCCGTCCTAGAGATGAGGAGCCCGGAGCTCCACAATGTGAAGACCACAGGACTGCTGAGTGCAGGAGCAGGGATTGAAGCCCCTGGGGCTGCTGCCAGGTCTGGGATTAGCTGAACCTCCTAGGCCCTTCTCTCTGGTAATCCCACGGGTTTAAGGTGGGAGTAGCCCCCACCCGTGGATCCCCAGGGCAGGAAGTGTTCCCAGTTTCTCCTGGCCCAGGGCCAGGGTCTTGTCCAGCCTCACATGCTTGCTGGGGATTCCAGGCTGGGAGGCGGATCTGCAGAGTTCCTTTGGTCCCTGTCTGGCCAGGACAGTCCCCAGTAGCACAGGCTGCCCATGGGCACTGCCATCCACTGTGCGGGTGCCCATGGGAGGCACTCAGGGCTGGCCGCTGCCTCGCAGGCCCAGCCTTCCCTGAACCCCGGGGCTGGCCTGGGCAGCTTCCCCTGCCGTTAGCATTAGCCCCCTGAGTGGGGCCAGAGGGGGCTCCCTGAGGAGCTCCAGGCTCCAAGTCCCAGCCCCTCTAGGAGGAGGCGGTGGCCGAGGCTCAGCAGCCAGAGGCTTCTCAGCTCGGAGCTCCAGAGCCAGATGTAACATTGACCTTAAATGGTAAAAGCTCCCCAGAGTGAAGAGAGGCTGGCCGGAGGAGGAAAAGGGAATAACTCAGTTTTAGGTAAGTCATTGCTATATCTAAGAATAACCTGCTCTTCAGCTGGGACGCAAGGGACCCATCTCCTCCTTAAAGGTACAGGGTGCTGGGATGGGGGCGCTTGAGTTTAACTTTCAGGGGAATTGGCTTTATTGGGTGCCATTTCAGCTGAGTATTTTTATTGTTGCTGTCATGATTTTTAAGTAAGAAGTGAATCTTGCCAGTCCTAACTTAACTAAACCGTGCTCTGTCTGCTGCTGCTTGGGAAGCATGCACAGGCTAGGTGAAAATGTGGGTTCCGACTGGAGAGCCCACCCCCAGATTTCCTGTGGGTCTCTCTGGGGAACGTGGGTCCCAGCTTATGTAAGCCCTTGCGCAGGGCTTCCACCACCACCCTCGCCCGCTACCCTTTTTCCAGCTTGCCTCTGTGCTTACTTGTACCTCCCTCTGCCACCTCCTCCCGCAGCCCTGTGCTGTACTCTCCCATCCACTTAGGACCCTGTGTGGGCCCAGCTCTATCTCTGTCCTTGACCTTGTCCCTGTTTCTGTCCCTGCCCCTCCTGTCCTATGTTCTGGTTGCAGCCCCTGCTTTCATCTCTGTCTCCATCTCTCCTTCTGTGTTCAGCTTTGTCCCCTGTGCCATTTCCCTCCTCCCTGGAGGGGGTACCTATGCCCAACCTGTGCCCCTAGCCCTGCTCACCTCCAGGAGCTCGGTGTCAAAGCTAAATGGGACTCAGACTGGCTTTCTTCAAAGGAAAGGCCAGGGGACAGAGACCAGAGAAGGGCCTAGCTGTCTTGCTCCCTCCTGCCCAGGAAATGCTCGGGAAAGCCTGGAGATGCTCTGCAGTTTGAGTTAACAGAGTGAAGGATCTGGGACCCGTGGTCAGTGCTCCTGCCTCCTAGAGTTCGGCAGCTGGTGTCCTCTTAACACTCTTCAGGCTACTTTGTGGGTCCAGGGGGGATAGGGGAGTAAAGCCCATGGACTTGTCGGAGATGAGTCTCCTGCAGGGGAAGGGGGAAGCTTCCCAGGACTCTTCAGCTGGAAGCACTTAGGGAGTCAGAGTTCGCTAAGGGTTCTATCATCCCCACCAGGGGGCAATGACACGCTGGTGAGATAGGTGGGGTTAGCTCCCCTGTGAACTTACCAGGCACTTTTCTGGGGAGGAAACACAGGTTAAGTAACTTGCTTAAGGTCAGACTGCTAAGGAAGAGCAGGGCTAGAACTTGAACCCAAGTCTGACTCTAACGGCAGAGTCAGCTAGTTGTGAAGCCTTAAATAGCTTCTTGTGATTTCGGACTAAATGGACAATACAGTTATCATCATCATGTTTGGTTATCTTGATTCAGTGGTGTGTGTGTGTGTGTGTGTCAGTGTGTCTGTGTTGGGGGTGACTGTATTCATAGCTAATGTAACATTCTCTATGCTTGTAGTAAGTAGGACATTCCTACATACTCTCAAAGGTCATCTGGGAGATGTAATCAGGTACTAATTGCCACAACATGATCAAAGATCCATAAACATGGATGAAAAAAAAAAAAAGCAAACACATCATTCTTAATGTACATCAAACACTGTTCTAAGCACGTTCTGTATAGTAATTCACCGTCCACAACTCTCTAGGGTATGGATTGTTATTGTCCTCATCTCGTAAATAGGGAGATTTTAGCATGGAGAGGTCACAGAGCTGGTAAGAGGTGGTGCTGGCCTTTGAACCCAGGCAGCCTGTCTCTGGAGGCTCTGCTCCTACCCAACATGCTCTGTTCGTCTCCAGTTGGTACCACTTCGAGACGGTAGTGGAGGAAGCACCAACTGTCTTCCAATGCTCTGCCTAAGGCTTTCCATGCATGGTTTCTTGTGTTCTCCTCAGTAATGAGATGAGGGTGGTATCTTTACCCAATTTTACAGGGAAGACACTAGGACTAGGGGATGTAAAATGACTTCTCCAAGGTCACCCAGCCACCAAATGTCAGAGGAGGGAATTCTGTATCTTGGATGAGGATAGTTAACGCCTTCTGCTTGGCACTGATTGACAGGAGGACCAGTGGGCTGGCTCATAGCTTCAGGGTGAGGGGTTCTAAGTCTCTGTGAGAGGAAGCTGGATGCCTTGCCTGATGGGCTGAACTATACGTACCAGTCCCCGCTTCTCAAATGGCCCTGCCTCTTTTTCTCAAGTCTTGGTAAGGAAGATAGATGACTGCAGCTCACACCTCCAAAAGGGGGGAGACTGAGTGCTGTGATAGCAGAGACCTTGTCTCATTCTCCACTGTGTGTCCTGCATCCAGAATGATGCTGGGAGGTATCGAGTGTTCAGGATCAATTTGTTTTCATTATGAAGAAATGAACATAATGCTCACAAAGTGTGTTGCAGTTAAGCGGGGCCCTGGTTTATTGTGTAATGTATACCTGATGTTCAGATTCGTTTAGTCTGGCATGGTGGGGGTCTCAAGTTAGCCATCTTCTCTCACCCTACCACCTCTTCTGGGTAGCCCCATGGAGCCACTGGGCTGCCTCTCAGCCATTCTATCTGTGGCTCAGCAGTCATCTGAGGGGTTCTGACCAAGGAGGAGCAGAAACCTGGATGGGTGGGGAGGAGAGATTTTGCCCCTGCTACTTGGGGAGCTCTTTGAATTAGTGGGAGGGAGATAGAGAGCTGAGTTCTTGTGTAGTAAATGTAAAAATTGATATAAATTGAGTCCTACTTGAGATCCTTGGGCCAGGATCTGTGCTAGAATGTTATTTCACTTAATCCTTGCGATAGAGATGAGGCCACTGTGGTAGAAAGAGGTATAGCAATGTGCCCAAGGCCATGTAGCTGGTAGGTGGTGAGCGGGGATTCCAGCTCAGGCCGCTTAGATCCAAAGCGGGGACTTCCTGTGCTAGATGCCACATCTCGGGGAAGTTATCAAGTGCCATAGTCCAAATGCTGGAAAAATCCAGAAAAGGGGGAAAGGGATATTGTGTTTGCCCTATAAACCCTGGAGGTCAGAGCCTGAGGTTCAGGGGACAGCTCAGGGCAGCCTAGCTAGATGGGATACAAAGGCAACAGAAGCCTGTGACTTTAGACAAGCCCTGCCTCCTGTGTAAGAGCCTTATCCAGAGGAGAAGGAAAGCAGGTGACAGCCAGTCGGCCAGAGAATCTCCCTCCCAGTGGGCCACAACTGTAAAAAACAATTTTCAAAGGCTGGGCTTAATCAGTTCTGGTTACTTTCTTTCTAGGACTTTTTTTACATATATTTTTTACTCAACTTCTTTTCCTAGTAATAAAAGTAATATGCATTCTGTGCTAGGGTTTCTTATAAAATATAGAAATAAGTATAAATAAGAAATTCAGAAGTAAATAAGAAGAAATTAAAAATCCCTCCAGAATCCTACTTAATATTACAGTGTGTTTCTTTCTCTATATTTCTCTGTATTTTATAAAACTAAGGTCTTACTATATGTGGTTTTATAGTCTGTTTACAAAAATTTTTTAAAGAGATTTTATTTATTTGAGAGAGCGCACGCGCACAAGCCCAAGAGCAGGGTGGTGTGGAGGGACAGAGTAAAAGGGAGAAGGGGACTCCTGGCTGAGCAGCGAGCCTGCCAATGAGGGTTTTAATCAGATGTTTAACTAACTGAGCCACCCAGGTGCCCCTGCTTTAAAATTTTTAAAGACTTAATTTTTTAGGGCATTTTAAGGCTCACAACAGAAAGGAAGATACAGAGATTTCCCACATACCCCCTACTTCAACATGTGCAGCCTCCCCCATTAGCAACAACCCCTACCAGAGTAGTTCATTTGTTACAACTGGTGAACCTACCCTGACACATAATTACGATCCCAAGTCCATGGTTTATCATGGGGCTCATTCTTGGTGTTGTTCAATCTCTAGATTTAGGCAAATGTATAAGGACATGTCTCCATTATAGTATCATGCAGAGTAGCTTCCATTGCCCTAAAGATCCCCTGTGTTCCAGCTATGAACCCAACTCCTAGCAACCACTGATCTTTTCACTTTCTCCATAGTTTGGCCTTTTCCAGAATGTCAGAGAGTTGGAATCAAACAGTATGTGGCCTTTTCAGACTGGCTTCTTCCACTTAGCAACATGCATTTGAGTCTCCTCTACGTCTTTTTTTTTTTTCTCTGTCTTTTCATGGCTTGATAACTCTTTTTTTTTTTTTTTTTTTTTTTTTTTTTTTTTTTTTTTTTTAGCACGGATAATATTATGCTGCTCTTCATGTACTATGGTTTATCCACTCTTACTGAAGGGTGTTTTAGTCTGATTTTTCTTTTTTTTTTTAAAGGTTGTATTTATTTATTCATGAGACAGAGAGAGAGAGAGAGACAGAGACAGAGACAGAGAGAGAGACGCAGAGGGAGAAGCAGGCTCCATGCAGGGTGCCCAACGTGGGACTCAATCCCGGGACTCTCCCAGGGTCACGCCCTGGGCCGAAGGCAGGCGCTAAACAGCTGAGCCACCCAGGGATCCCTTTTTTTCCTTTTATTTATTTTTATTTTATTTTTTTCCCTTTTATTTATTTTTAAAAAAGATTTTATTTATTCATTCACGAGAGACACAGATAGAGACAGAGAGAAAGAGAGACAGAGACAGAGAGAGAGAGGCAGAGACACAGGCAGAGGGAGAAGCAGGCTCCATGCAGGGAGCCGATGCAGGACTTGGTCCCAGGACTCCAGGATCACGCCCTGGGCTAGGGGCAGGCGCTAAACTGCTGAGCCACCCAAAGATCCCCCCTTTTTTTCCCTTTTAACTGGACATTCTGCATGATCATTTTTCCATCTCGTTAAAGATACTTCAAAACACGATGTTTCAATGGTTGTATAATACAGAATATTAGCTGTGCCACGGTTTAATCATTGTTCCTCTCATTGGGCATGTACAAATGTGGCTTTTCTTGGAAACTCATGTGTGTCGTTTGAAAACTCAGCCCTCAGAGGCAGACTTGCACAGTGGGGCCCAAGGTGTGGCTTATTCTGCAAGATGGTTTTAAGTGGGGTACTGACTCAGCCTGGAACACACGAACTCGCATCACAAGAAGGTTATTCCCTTGTCGGTTATTTTTAGTCCTTCCACAGAGAAGAAAGCCTTGATCTGAGGTAGCCTGGGAATGAGGAAGGCTTACAGGACTAAAACCAGAAGTCCTAGGCCACTCAGGACAAGTTGTTCACAAACTTGAACTGGCTGTGCCTTCGACATCTTTCAGACCCTGGCTTGTCTCTCTTCTTGACAAAAAGAGAGCAATCCTTAGGCCCAGAGCTTTTGTCAGGCAATAGCTAGTATTTAGTAAGTGTTTTCACTTAATTTATTTTTATAACTCCTCTCTTTGTGGTATAAGTGGCACTGAGTTTTTCATTTATGGTAGGGATATAAAGTTTCCTTTTTGGATAAATATAATGACAAGTGTAGATAATACTTATTGAGCACTTACTTTATGCCAGGTACTTTTTTTTTTTTAAAGATTTATTTATTTATTCATTCATGAGAGACACACACAGAGAGAGAGAGAGAGAGAGAGAGAGAGGCAGAGACACAGGCAGAGGGAGAAGCAGGCTCCCCATAGGGAGCCCAATGCAGGACTCGATCCCGGATCCTGGGATCATGCCCTGAGCTGAAGGCAGGTGCTCAATCGCTGAGTCACCCAGGTGTCCCTGTGCTAGGTGTTCTAAGGCTTTACTGGAAGTACTTCATTTAGCCTACACAGAAACCCCCTGAAGTATGATTATGATTATCCCTGTTATACAGATTAGGAAACTGAGGCAAAGAGAGGGCAAGGAACTTATCCAGCAACACAAAGCTGGTAAATGACAGAGTTGGGATTTCAACCCTGGTTTTCTAGCTCATTGCTAAGGCAAGTTAAAGAATAGTAAAAAAAAAAAAAAAAAAAGTAAATCAATGAATATATAGGTGGCACATGGATGTGGCAGGAAAATATGAAGGTGGTGTGCAGATGACTCAAGTCTAGGAAGCACTGGCTTGGAGGGAATCAGGTTCTATGAGTAGGGGCATCAGTGGATGCAGGATGTGGGGGATGAGATCATACACTGCTCACAGCAGGGCTGTAGGCTGGCATGGGGTGCAGAGGGCATGGTGGCTGCCCTGACAAGGGACACACAGAACCACACGGAGTTCTGCCAAAGACAGGCTAAATGGGAGGATATTTCCAGAAAGCCTAAGGTCCTAGTTCATTAGAAGGAGAGAAAGCCAGAGGGCACCCTTGATGTTGCTACTACACGTGTGGTTAAAACAGTGCTGGCCCCCAGTCAGGAGGTAGGATCAGCGTTGACCATGTCTTCCCTCATTATCATAGTGAGAGATATCACCTCCAGCTAGAAGTAGCACTGTGTTCTGGTAGAAAGTGCAGCCCCTGGAGTGACTGTGTGGCTCTACCACTGGCCAGCTGTCCACCTTGGCTGCACCTAATCTTGCTGGGCTTCAGTTTCTTCTCCGGTGAGATGGAGATAACGATGGTGCTTTGCAGGGGTAAGTAAGTCCCTTAGCCAGGGTCTGTTCTTAGCACCTGGTAAACATGAGCTATTATTGTAGCTATAGCTTCTGTGTTTCCTCTTTCAGAGATCCCATCAGAGATATTTCTGTATGGGGTATGAGGCTCAGAATGTCCATAATTCTGGGTCCTATTCTCACCTCTGTTAACGTCACAAGGACAGTAACAGGCTTACTCTCTAGATGACTGGCCTTTGGCACCTGGTGGGGTCTCTAAGGACGCCCAGTGAAAACACTTCTTCCTTCACTTAAGCTGTGATTCTCATGGAGAATCTAACATCTCCCTATGGCTGATAAGGCTGGTATTGAAGAATAGGGCTTATATTGGCAGGCAAGTAGACCTTCTTTTTATTATCATTTTAAAGACATTTAATTCCAGTTTAATTAACGTATAGTGTTATATTAATTTCAGGTGTACAAGTGACTCAATAATTCTATCCATTACTCAGTGCTCATCATGATAAGTGTACTCTTAATCCCCATCACCGATTTCACCCATACCCCTCCCCTCCTCCCCTTTGGTGACCACCAGTTTGTTCTCTATAGTTAAGAATCTGTTTCTTGGTTTGTCTCTTTTTTTCTTTTTTGGTTGTTTTGTTTCTTAAATTCCATATTTGAGTGGAATCCTATGGTATTTGTCTTTCTCTGACTGACTTATTTACCTTAGCATTATTCTCTCTTGATCCATCCATCTTACTATACATGGTAAGATTTCATTCTTTTTTATGGCTAACATTCCATTATATATATAAATTTATATATCTATTAAATTTATATATTTATTAAATTAAAAAATATTTTTTACATCTTCTTTATCCATTCATCAGTTAATGGATACTGGGCTGCTTCTATAATTTGGCTATTGTAAATAATGCTGCAATAAACATAGGGGTGCATATATCTCTTCAAATTAGTGCTTTCGTATTCTTTGAGTAAATGCCCAGTTGTGGATCATATGGTAATTGTGTTTTTTAATTTTGGCGGAATCTCCATGCTATTCTCCAGAGTGGTTGCACTAGTTTGCACTCCCACCAACAGGGCATGAAGGTTCCTATTGCTCCACATCCTCGCCAACACTTGCTGTTTCTTGAGGTTTTGATTTTAGCCACTCTGACAGGTGTGACGTGATATTTCATTGTGGGTTTGATTTGCATTTCCCTGATGTTGAACATCCTTTTGCATGTCTGTTGGCCATCTGTATGTCTTCTTTGGAGAAATGTCTGTTCATGTCTTCTGCTCATTTTTAAATTGGATTATTTGGGGTTTTCTGGTGTTGAGTTGTATAAATTCTTTATATATTTTGGATACTAACCCTTCATTGAATATGTCATTTGAAAATATCTTCTCCCACTCAGTAGATTGCCTTTCAGTTTTGTCAATTGTTTCCTTCATTGTACATAGAATTTTTATTTTGACGAAGTCCCAATAGTTTCATTTCCCTTGCTGCTTTGGCCAATGTCATAAAAATTATGACCTGTACTCTCTTCTAGGATTTTTATGGTTTCAGGTTTCACATTTAGGTCTTTAATCTACCTTGAGTTTATTGTTGTGTATGATGTTATAAGTGGTTCAGTTCCATTTTTTTCTGTTTTTAAAAATTCAATTTAGTTAACATATACTGTATAATTAATTTCAAGGGTAGAATTTAGTGATTAATCAGTTTTATATAACACCCAGTGCTCATTACATCAGTGCCCTCCTTAATGTCCATCTTCAGGTATCCCTTCCCCCAACCACCTACCCTCCAGCAACCCTCAGTTTGTTTCCTAGAGTCAAGAGTCTCTTATGGTTTGCCTCCCTCCCTGTTTTTATCTTATTTTACTTTTTCTTCCCTTCCCCTAGGTGCATCTGTTTTGTTTCTTAAATTCCACATTTGAGTGAAATTATATGTTGTCTTTCTCTGACTGACTTATTTTGCTTAGCATAATACCCCGTAGTTCCATCCACATTGTTGCAAAGGCAAGGTTTCATTCTTTTTGATGGCTGAGTAATATCCCATTTGCATGTGGCTGTCTAGTTTTTCCAACACCATTTATTGAAGAGACTGTCTTTTTCCCATTCCATATTCTTGCCTTCTTTGTCAAAGGTTAATTGACAAGTAGGCTTTCTAAAGTTGAGTTCAGCCAATTTACCCCATCCCTATGGAGTGCCCTCTAGAGGAAGCAGGCCCCCTTAAATCAGGAGCAAGGAGGAGCAGAGTAGAATCTGTGGGTAGCAGAACCTCCGGCAGGCAGCATATTCCCAAGAGAAAGGGAAGAGGAAAGGGCTGAGCTAGTCAGTTGACCCTTGTTAGAACTCACTATCAGATAGCTATTCCCCTGGCCAGAGGAGGTAGGGGGGGTGGATCTTCCTGGACAAATGAAACAATCATCTAGAAGAAGAAGCATTATGCCCCTAACAGTACCACAGTGAGGGCCTAGCCCAAACTAGTTGCAAAGCTGGTCTCTCAAGTGGTGTACATCTGGTAGATGTATCACATCCTAGTGACAGGCAAGGAGCTTTCAGGTTACAGGGGTTGCCACATAGTCCTAAGAGTGCGGGAACCCCAGCTCCTCCCTTTTCTGCCTGATGGAACCCCATCCTTTCTCTTTGCAAGTTGCCCAGTGGTCATCTGTTTGAAAAGCAGTCTTTCTGCGGACAAGACAAGCATCCAACTAGAAGCATGTGCTGTGAATTTGGTTTTGTGCAAGTTCCATTTTGGCAGCTCCAGTCAGGAAGCAAATGACCTCCTAACACCCCTTCCTCTGGGATACTTCATATAGATAATGAAAGGAGGGGTTCGGAACAACCATTGTTTGAGCATGCTGTTCATGCCAGGCATTTTATATATACTATCTCATTAAACTCAGATCATAGCCATCCAAGGGAGATATTTGTGAGCAAATGACTCAAGCCACGTATTCAAGACAACTAAAAGGAAATAGTAAGTAAACAAAGCGGAGTCAAAACTATCAGATCTCTAATTCGCAGCAACTTCTATCTGTCTGGCTCATATATCTGGGCCATAGGGCAGAGTGAGAATATCCAACCCCTGTCCCTACTCGTATAGTTGGAGCCCAGGAGGTCCTGACACTGCTGCTCAGAGCAGACGCCCTGAGCTTTGGTGCAAGAGTCTGGGCAGCTACTCTACTGCATCTGCTCTGCTTTGTATCTCTCTTTTGTCTTCTTTCAGTACGTGACAATCTTGATGAGGTCTCATAACCTTGTCTATGAGCAAGCCTCTTCTTGTAGGAAAATACAAGTCTAGAATCTCTATTGCAAGAAATGCCGTGTCCTACACTATGAGTCTTGAGTCACTCTCTGACTCACCAAGGCTTGTGCCCTAAAAGATCACGGATCCTGCCATGGTCACCCAGTCTGCCTCAGAGGCAATGTGGGGTAGTGGTTGGGACCACAGTTTCTCAAATCAAATGACTTGAATCAAGTCTCAGCCTTGCAACTTACCGTCTGACCTTGGGCAAATGATCTAACCTCTTCTGTCTTACTCTCCTGATGTATAAAATAGGGCTGATATGACCACAATATATCTTGCTCAAAGACTTGTTATGAAGATGAAATGGATTGGTGTATTTAAATAACTCATCTGTGTATAAGTACTCAACAAATAGTAACTATTATTCAAGGCCAGGCTAATGTTGAACATGTGGACTCCTCTATTTTGTGACCCCAAATGATTGGGTTTTTAAAGGGCTTTCCTGTCACGATATTTTCGACCTGTTTGGGGCTTGGTTCCCTTGTATAAATAATATAATGTATTCCTGGGCTTTTTACCTCAGACATCTTTCCTGTTCCCCAGCTGAGGTCCAACTGGTCCCTATTGTAGTTTAGAAGGTGATGGTGACAGGGAAATACAAATCAAAACCACAATGAGATACCACCTCACACCAGTGATAATGGGGAAAATTAACAAGGCAGGAAACCACAAATGTTGGAGAGGATGCGGAGAAAAGGGAACCCTCCTGCACTGTTGGTGGGAATGTGAACTGGTGCAGCCACTCTGGAAAACTGTGTGGAGGTTCCTCAAAGAGTTAAAAATAGACCTGCCCTACGACCCAGCAATTGCACTGTTGGGGATTTACCCCAAAGATACAGATGCAATGAAACGCCAGGACACCTGCACCCCAATGTTTCTAGCAGCAATGTTCACAATAGCCTAACTGTGGAAGGAGCCTCAGTGTCCATTGAAAGATGAATGGATAAAGAAGATGTGGTTTATGTATACAATGGAATATTACTCAGCCATTAGAAATAATGAATACCCACCATTTGCTTCAACGTGGATGGAACTGGAAGGTATGCTGAGTGAAGTAAGTCAATCAGAGAAGGACAAACATTATATGTTCTCATTCATTTGGGGAATATAAATAATAGTGAAAAGGAATATAAGGGAAGGGAGAAGAAATGTGTGGGAAATATCAAGGGAGACAGAACATAAAGACTCCTAACTCTGGGAAACAAACTAGGGGTGGTGGAAGGGGAGGAGGGCGGGGGGTGGGGGTGAATAGGTGATGGGCACTGAGAGGGGCACTTGACGGGATGAGCACTGGGTGTTATTCTGTATGTTGGTAAATTGAACACCAATAAAAAATAAATTTATAAAAAAAAAAAGAAGTTGATGGTGATGAGGTAAGATATTGTCAGGAGGAACCTAGATGGCTGGATTACAAGAGGACTCCCTAAGGAGTATCATCATGGGGATGTTCCAAGGTCCTGGGCCTATCTGTAAGCCTAGTCAGTGGCCTGGAGTTATTGTTCACATGGAGACTGACCCATGATAATCAAACTCATAAGAGACTGAAGTATATAATTCTGAATTTTTGTGTGCTAATATATGGTAAGAGATAACTCTTTCCAGTGCCAAGACCTGGAAGATGAAGATTTTGCTCAGAAGGTAGAAAATTCTGTTTCACCTAGGTTATAATCTGGCCTAATAGCCCTCTCTGCCTATAACAGAGAGACTTCCCAGAGCACAGGAGGAGTTTCTCCCCCTGGAAGCCTTAGAGAAGCATTTCTCTTTATAGTCCCCTTTCATTTTGTAGAAAGATGGGATTTGCTGGAAGGTAGTTCAGAGAATCAAAGGAAAAAGTAGACAGCTAGGTCTCAGGAAGATAATCCCTACGGCAGTACTGCAGACCTGAAAACAGGAACTTGCCAACTTTTTTTCTAGAGCAGAGGTCTTCTCTAGGACAAAGGCTTTTTTTTTTTTTTAAAGATTTTATTTATTTATTCATGAGAAACACACAGAGAGAGAGAGGGAGCAGAGACACAAGCAGAGGGAGAAGCGGGCTTCATGCAGGGAGCCCGATGTGGGATTCGATCCGGGTTTCCAGGATCATGCCCTGGGCCGAAGGCGGCGCTAAACCACTGAGCCCCCAAGGGCTGCCCTAGGACAAAGGCTGTTTGTTTGATGGTTCATCTCATTAATTAAAAAAAATTGTTTTAGCATGCACCTCCAATTTATGTGCATTTCTTTATTTTAAAATATTTAAATTATTTTATTTTAAATCATATTCACGAGCTACATTAATATGCTAGTTATTTTATAAAACACATAAAAATGAAAATTTTAAAGGCTGACAAAGGTGAAATTATATATGAAAACCATGCTTTGTTTTTTTAAACAGTGCCACCAGCTTTCCTTAAAAGAATATTCCTTAGTGAGAGTTCATTATGTTTTAACATCTCAGCACTTTGGATAACCCCTAGCTTCAATGACTGTCATGGTAAATGATATACTGTAACAGTCAGTCTCCCAGCAAGGAACCAAATCCAACTCAACTGGCTCAAGAGACTTCAACAGAAGGACTATTTATAAATGATGATGCCCAGGCACCCCAAAATAAGCAACAGCAAGAGGCTGTTACCAGAAAGAGAAAAAATAGTGAGACCAGAATCCAGTGACATGGGGAGCCAGAGAAGAAGGTCCTTCCAGAATGAGCTGTAGTTAAGTAGGGATACAGCCATGCCAGAGATGTAGTGCTGAAGCAAGAAAGAATAGGAAAGAAAATGCCCCAACCTTTCTCTCCTCCCACCTTCTGCTGGCCCATTGACCAATCTCAGGTAGCAAGCATGAAAGCCCAAGATACATCCTGCATGTGTCATCTGGAAGCACAGGGCACAGAATGGATGGGTTGGGGGCAGGGAGAAAGGGAGGTCAGGAGAAGGATAACCAGCTCATACAGCTGTAGAAGGGCATCATTACTTACTGAATTGTGAGTAAAATTATAAGCAAAATTTTCAGTTTGAATCACCAGTTTGCAAAAAATGTTTGAGAGTTGCTTTTGGTGTTTGTAGTTTTGGTAGTATCTTCATTCCGCATTTTTTGCGGGAGCCTTTTAAGCCACTTGCCCATTTTTATGATGGTTGGTTTGGTTAAACCTAGATAAACATATTTCACTAACTCATTTACTTGGGCACATACAAATTGTGTCATACTTCACTGAAAGCAAATGTATACATGAGGGTATAGAGTTTCTCCTGTTCTTTCAGGGTGTCTTACAAACTGGGCATGACAGTGACCTTTCAACACAGGGACTGAATGAAGGCACCATTGTTGATCTTTTAATACTAAGAAAGTAGAAATTCCAGTTGTTTTCCCATCCCACAGGACTATCTTGCTCATTCCCTGGGCACTCATACTCCACTCTGAAGACCACTCTAGGGCACAGTCCTTGGCTTGGCCAGGGTCCAGTGACCCTTAGTCTCTGTCTATGTTCTTGGGAGAGAGAGCCCGATAGACCCAGCTTGGGCCAGCCGTGGTCAGGCAACAGGATCATCAAGCACAGATGCGGCCATCTGTACCAAGAGATGGGGAACCATCTCTTGTATATAGGGATTCCTCCTAGGGAAGGGGAAATTGCCAAAAGCAAAAGTCTTTCCAAAGGATGTTGTCACCTGCCAACTCATAATTGTCTTCCTGTCCTGCCATCTGGGATCTCAGTAAAGCTTCTCTCTCTCTCTCTCTCTCTCTCTCTCTCTCTCTTTTTAAGATTTGATTTATTTATTTGAGAGAGGGAAACAGAGCTCATGCATGGGGGAAGGGGAAGAGGGAGAGGAAGACTCCCCACTGATTAGGGAGCCAGATATAGGGCTTGATCTCAGAATCCTGGGATCATGACCTGAGCCGAAGGCAGACACTTGACTGACTGAGCCACCCAGGCACTGTCCCCACTCTTATCAAGCCTCTTAACCCTTCAGCCACATTTATAGACAATTTCTTGGGTTACTTCCACAGATAACTAATCGTATCCCTTGAATATGGTGTTTTACAGGGTTGTATAGGAAGGCAGCCTCATTTCCTTGCTGTTGTCCCTTGCTGATGTACAGACAATTTCGACAGGTGTGGGGTTTACAGGGCCTTACATTAAGAGAGCCAGATGGTTCTTTGGTCAGCTAGGCCCAGCAGAGAAAGAAGGATGTAGGGATGGGGCTCAAGGATATGGGACATGAGACCCAGAAACACTTGGCAAGTTGTCCCTGTCTCATGACTCTTCAGTCTGTATGACACAAAAGTTGCTCAGACACACAAAGAAGGCAAGCCTGCCTTTTTAGTGTCCTGGAAGGAAAGATTACACTTGTTGAAATCTGCAGGGGGCTTATTTGGCTTGACAATAACAAGAGTGATAATAACGTACTTATTACCAGTTACTATAACAGCTATCATTTGTTGAACACCAGATATATACTGTGTTAAGTGCTTTATGTATATTCTCTCTTGTTTTTGTAGCACCCTGTGAGATAGGTAATAATATTATCTCCATTTTGCTAATGAGAAAACCAAAGTTTTCTGAGGTTCATTCATTAACTCAGGATTTCAGTGGAAGGTGGCAAGGTCAAGACTCCACTGCCCTTGGTGCAAAGTGTGTGCAGCCCATCAGCAGATGGGATCTCACACTTGGAACTTTCAGGACAGGAAGAGGTAGAGGCTGCACCAGTAAGAACTTTAAAAAGGTTAGGTCATCATGGATTTATAGAGAAGTATTAAGGTAAGCAAGAACCATGGCAAGTTTATAGCAGGTTGTTGGTGGATACAGAGTGAGTGAATGAATGAATAAACACTCCTAGGTTTGAAGACAGTGAATGTCTTCCAATATCCATTCCTGGTGCTGAAATGAAGACAACATAGAAGCAAGGGTTCTCAAGTTCTAGGCTTCGCTCTGCTACCAACTCATTTTGTGCCCTTGAGCAAATCACTTCTTCCTTCTGAGGCCTTGGTTTCCCCATCTGTGAGCCATTCATTCTCCAAGGCCCAGAGATTTACTCCAATAGTCGTATAACTGAGGCTATCCTGGAGCATCGATCGTGTTAGTTGCTGCATCTGTGACATGGAGGATTGCAGATGTGTTAGAAGAGTCAGCTATTATTGTCTGTTTTCTAAAAGCCTATGCAGTGCCTTTGTGGGCAGTCAGAACTGGGATCAGGTCCAGAGTAAAATGGAAGGCTGTATATATAAGAAAACATTTACTGCTGAAGGAAATGCTTATTCATTTTCTTTCTTATTAACAAGGCACTTGACTCATGCTTTGGACATTTGCGGTTCAGATCAGGGATGTGTTGTGTTTGTTGCTAATAAAAGCAGCCTCTGGAGCCTGGTTTCTCTTCCCTCACATTACAGGGTCAGCTGCTCTAAGCCCTTCAGCTTTGGGAATAGTTGGGTGTATACTATGGAATGAAGTTAGGAGCAAAAGGGCTAGAAGTCCCTTGGAAGAGATTTGGAACACTAGAATTTGGCGACCTCCAGGAGGCACTGGGTACCCTTTCAGGGCTCCCTAAATGGAGGAGATTTTTGGGAACTTGAGGATACCCCCTAAAATGATTCCCTGCAGAGCATGTTCTCAGACTATGTCTCAGGTGATCCTCCCAGAGGACCATACAGCCATGTTGTCTGTGTAACCTCACATGGATTCTCTGGATTTCATAGTTTTAACCTCTCCTTCTGCCCCCCTGCCCTGCCCCAGGGCCACACTGGATTTTTGTGGGCCCTAGGCATTTCTTCCTTCATGAGCCCCTTTTTCCTTAAGAAATTTATTTTATAACTATGTTGATATATAGATAAATACATTAATACTATCTATTAAGATATTTTCTTTGGCCCAAAAGTTTTATGATTTTTTTCCTTCTGATTTTAAAGAAATTAAAACATTTTCATGGGCACTAGGCATTGTTCCCATCATACTTAGTGGATAGGTCAGCCCTGCCCCTATCACCTTACTTCTCAGAGCACAGTCTAGGGACCAACAGTGTCAGCATCACCTGGGAGCTTATTAGCAATGCAGACTCTCGAGTGCTGCCTCAGATCTACTGAGTCAGAATCTGCAGCCTAATGAGACCATTTGGTGATTCATGTGCACATGATAGTCTGAGACATGCCTCCTGTCACATTGTCCATAGTACTACTGGGAGTACCTGAATCACAGGTCACACCTTTACTTCAAATTACAGCAAGAAGTTTAATAACAAAAAATCCCATATGGAAGATATACCGGGCATTAAATGGCTATATAAATGCCAAGAATTACAAGAATGCCAGGAATGACCCTGTCTACGAAAGCCCCCCTCCTCTTACCCACCTGTGCTTCCCACCCTCCCCCTAGTTGGAGAAATGACACTTAGGGGGAGGGGCACATTTGTTTCTGAGTTGGTTCTTTCAGCTTCCCTATGAAACAAGTGACCTCCAGAGACATCTCAATTGAGGGAAGGGAGGAATGCAGGAGGCAGGGCTCTCAGTGCCTCAATCCAGAGGTGACGTACAGTCTCTTGGCCAGAGCTGGTGGCCAGAGCTGGTCCCAACCAACTGCAAGAGAGGCTGGGAAGGCAAAAGAGCACAGGAGTACTCAGAGAGTGCTAACCATTTCTGCCAGAGGCTAAGGATTAGTGAGACAGGTAACAGCTACTGCAGAACCTGAGGCCTCTCAGAGGTAACAAATTAAAATACTATAATGTAGGCAACCAGAGCTTGCAGAGTCCTAGAAAAGCTGGGAGAATTAACTCAGAGGCAAACAGGCCTTACTTTTCCAAAAGGGGGAAGGAAGCACAACTGGGCAGCAGAGGAGTACAGCTTTTGTAGCCAGGGTCATCCAGGCACTTTCGACATCCACACCCCCATTTATATATTCCACATGGGATTTTCTGTTACAGAATTTCTTGCTATAAGATGGAGGTGGGCATCCCAATTTGCATTAGATTTAGCTCAGCAAGATGTACACTCAAAGACACAGATTTGTGGTCTGTTGCAGCAGCTACTGTCAATTATCCTAATTCACTGCCCAAGCATCTTTGTCATAGGCACTCTCTCCCATTTCCTCAAAAGAGGAACACACTTACCACCTGTCACTGGTGTGGTCCTCTCCCTGCTACTTTGCCATCCAGCCTGTCAGCCTGCTTAGTATTTTAACCACTCTTCTCTGTGCCATAACCTTGTTATGTTCTATGTTATCAGGGAGGAAACTCGAGATCGCACTGGAAAATGAGTAAGTTGTGTACAGAATCTAGGTCTTCTGAATCTTACGTGCCTGTCTTTAAGGAATTAAAAATGAAGTAGAAGGAGGCCTTCAAGACCATAAAGGTTAGGAAGGGCTACTCCTAGGGAACCATGACCAGCTTTTATGGGGTTTCATGCCATCTTGGCTGAGAGGTTTTAAAAACTGAGAGGCTGATGTTGGCCTAGGGGTGGGGAGTGCCAGGTGCAGACTGCTGCTTCTGAGAGAATGTGAGGAATCCCTTTCTGCAAGGCTTGTGAAGGATTCAAAATGCCAGTTAACATTTAGTGTGTACTGACTATGTGCCAAATACTGCTCTAAGAAGTTTATGAGTATATATAATCTATGTGATTATCGCCATCTGTGTTTTACAGATGGAGAATCTGAGGCATGGACAGATGAAGTAATTTGCCCAAGGTAACTCAGCTACTATGCAGCAGGGCTGGGATACGATCCCACGCAGCGTGGCTCCAGAGCCCATGTGCACAATCACTCTGCTTCTCACTTCTAGGCCCCCACCAGTCCAAGAGGGCCTGGTGGCACCTCTGACTAGTGTTTTGAGGAAGACACATTGAGATACTCCTTGAAAAAAGATTCATGGTCAAATATTCATTTCCCAAATTTTGGGAAACATTTTATACTGTCTCTTCCTCTGGAAGGTTTATCTTGAATATTTGTTTCCTAAAGGCTGAGAAGTCCTGCAGTACAGAAACCTGTCTGATGTTGATGACTCCAAATGCATTGAAAAACAGAAACTTTTATTTTCACAGCTACTAACAAAATCATCCAACACAGGGGTTGCAGAGAACATACTTTGGGAAAAGCTGGCTAGGGACATTCTTGCTCAAGCTGACACGAGGTAGGTCATGTGCATCTAGAAAGCCCGCGCTGTTTGTAAAACTGCTAGAGCAGGTTCTATGTGGGCCAGGTTAGCCCCAAAAGCTTCTCCCTGGGGGTGAGGAGACAGTGGCTAGAGTGGGTACAGCATGGACTCTGCTGATTTCCAGTCCCACTTGGACACAGGACACTAGGATGGGAGGCTTCCAAGGAACAGGTTGGAGGTCACTGTGTCTTTTTTCTTCTCCAAAGAGGTCAGGGGACTCTCTAGTCCAAGAAATAGCTTTCTCTTAAGAAGGGGAAGGAAATACTCTTGGGTTGAACAAAAGAATAGGGAGGAAATTTTGAGAGCTGAGGTTGAGCTTATGGGACATGCTCAGATTTAGCTTCATATCATCATCAAAAGGGAGCATTAACTCAAGATTCTAAAAGATTCCTGAAGATCTAGAAAAGGCAACAGTTGATCTTCTTGGTGCAGGCAAAATGTTTAAATATAATACAAAAAACTGTTTTGATTATAAATGAAGTGCCAACTGGCAGAGTGTGGCAGAGGTCTGTGCCAGCTTTGACAGGCCACCTAGTAAGGGACATTTCTAAACAATTGTGTATCTGAGAATAAATTTCAGAAGGTAATTATTTCTTACAAAGATCTTGTACAGAGAGGCTAATTGAGAGAGGACCTCTGTGGTGGTATGGAAAGGGCACTGGACTGGGAGTCAGTCTCAGCCCGGCCCCTAATGGCCGTGACCTCATCAGCCTCCTCATCTGAAAAACAGACATAATAGAATCAACTTTGTAGTGATGTTGTGAGGAACAAACTAAACAATGGATCTGAAATAGACAATATAAAGCTCTACACAGTAAGAGGTTAATATTAAAGACCAGGAATGCCCTTTAAGGATTGCCATCAGGAGACCACAATCAAGATGAAATAGCTCCCTTCTAAAAAGCCAATGGACTTTTCCAAGATGAAGTCAGCCAAGCAGATCCAGGATGTTGATGAGGTTAGAGATGGCAAGTGTAGGAGGCTTCTGGGTAAGCACAGAGTTTCCATATGACCCAGCCATTCCACTTTTAGGTATATACCTAAGAAAACTAAAAATACATGTTCACACAAACACTTGTACATGAATGTTCATAGCAGCACTAGTCACATGGTCAAAGGGTAGAAACAACCCAAATGACATGAACAAAATGAGATATATCCTTGCAATGGAATATTATTCAGTCATAAGAAGGAATGAAGTACTGATGCATGCTACATGAATGAATCTTGTAAACATTATGTAAAAGGAGTCAGACACAAAAGACCACATATTGCATGCTTCCATTTATATGAAATGTCCAGAACAAGCAAATCCATGGAGACAAAAGGCAAACTAATGATTTTAATGGGATGCAACCTGCTTGATGGGTATGAAGTTTCCTTTTGGGGTGAAGAAAAAGTTCTGGAGCTTGATAGTGGTAATAAGTGTACAACATCATGAATGTTTAATGCCACTAAATTGTACACTTTAAGATGGATGAAATTGTAAATTTTATATGTATTTTGCCACAATTGAAAAAAAAAGGTTTCCTGGTAAGAAGGAAACATGATTCAAACATTAGAATCCTCTCTCCTAGAGAGGAGTTGAGGGGACGGTGGAGGATTCAGAGTTTATAAACAGGGAGTTGAGGTCTTGTGTCGATATATTCACCAAGGGCCTATGGCAGACCTATGTGGGAGGGCCCAGGAGGATCCAGAATCAAGTACAACATGCTCCCTGCTCTCAGAGTGTATATCCATTATTCTTATATAAGGACAGATTGACAGGTCCTATATATAACAAGGGAGTAAATTCAGAGCAGTGAGACATTTATTCTGCTTTGGCCATATGTGAAGCCTTCTTGGAAGAGAAGATAGTTAAGTAGGTGGGATTTTGGTAGGTAAGTAAAAAGTGGAATGTCTTCTGGGGGAAAGGCACAAGGTGTAAGGAAGCATTGCAGAGTAGGGGATTGGGTGGATGTGAATCAGGCATAGTGTGGGCAGAACCACGGAGATGGTCATAAGAAATAAGCTCAAAAGTAATTAGGGTTTCTAAGAAGGTAGATCCTAAAAGTTTTCACTGCAGGAAAAAAATTTTTTTGTAACTATGTATAGTGACGGATATTAACTAGACCTATAGTGGAGATCTCTTTGCAATATATACAAATGTCGAATCATTATGTTGCACACGTGAAACTAATATAATGTTATATGTCAATTATACTTTAGTTAAAAAAGAGAAAACAAAAGGGGAATTGAGATCAGATTGTGGAGGGCTTTGAAGATAGAGCTAAGGAAACCAGGACTTGCTTTCAAGGCAGAGGTGCATCAAGGAGTCCTCTAAGCTGAGGAGTGACAGGACTAAGCCTGTGCTGAGAATGATCAATGTAGCAGAAGGCAGACTGAAGAGAAAGAGGCTAAGGATGGGGAGATGAGCTATGGCAAAGTCTCTGCAGGGCTCAAGAAAGCTGCTCCAGTGGGAAGGGGGAACCAAATCTGGTGAGTTTTGCATTAACCAAGATTCCTGTCTGCGTGGAACAGAAACTTATTCAAATTAGATTAGACAATAACCAGAATTTTCTAGGTTAGATAACTGACAAGTCTAGGCAGGTTCAGCTGTAGCTGAATGCATGGGGCTCATTCTCTCTATCTCCCAACTGTTCTTGGTATTGGATCTCTTCTCAGCGGCCTCTGTGTCATGGTGACAACTGGAACTTGTAGTCCCCAACTTCCATCCTGTCCTCTTAGAAACCCTGGCAGCAAGAACTCCCCCAGTCATTCCAACAAGTTACTAAGATGAATTTACTACTCCTTCTGGGTCATGTGCCCATTCCTCGATCACCAGAGCCAAGGCCACAGGGTGTTCTGATGGGTCAGCCCTGTGTTACAGTCCCATTCCCCAGTGGGGCCAACCACCCCGACCCCAAGCACAGGGATGATGAAGATGCTGCTGTTACCAGAAGAAGCGGTACAGGTTTTGGCAGTTTTGCCAAACAGGCAAAAACTGCAGGTGACCCCCCAAAGTACCAACTCTGTGCCAAGTTGTTTACACATCTGGGATCCCTGGGTGGCGCAGCAGTTTGGCGCCTGCCTTTGGCCCAGGGCGCGATCCTGGAGACCCGGGATCGAATCCCACATCGGGCTCCCGGTGCATGGAGCCTGCTTCTCCCTCTGCCTGTGTCTCTGCCTCTCTCTCTCTCTATGTGACTATCATAAAAAAAAAAAAAAAAAAAAAAAGTTGTTTACACATCTCATTTCATTCTGTCAACCATCCTGAGGTAGAAATGATTATCTCCATTTTACAGGGGAGAAAACTAAGGCATAGATTACCTTGTCCTCCCTTCCCACCCTATGAACACTTTTCCTGTTCTGGGCTGCATGGAATCTCTTAGAGAAGTCAAGAGTCAGCATCAGGGTCAAGCTAAGAAAATAAGAACAAAAGTGCATTATCAATAAGCTGAGAGACACTAAACTGCATTTCAGTCTGAAAGGGCAGTGGTTATAAGTCCTGACTTTTTAATTGTTAGGAGACTGGAGGTCATTCTCCTTGAAGTGAGGGGGATGCTTATGCCCTGCATTGCTCTTATCCCATGGGCAAGGATCTGGGAATTAGAGCTGATCAGAGGTGGGAGGCTGGTCTATGTACTTGTGTATGACTCTCCAGACGTGGAGTACAACCTGGTGGTCATTCAGAAGCACTTATTGCAGACACTGTGCAGAGAACAGAGCCACTTTTCCTGTTGAGATTTCCTCCCATGTTGTCAGCATGTCATACTTTCAGTAGGACAGGAGCCACAGGACAGGGAAAATGGGCAACACATGATGCCTTTATTGGGCCAGGTCTGGATGGGATGGAAGCAGAGTAGAACAGAATGTGTTTTGGGAACTTTCCAGTTGAAAGCCCAGAGGAGTAGGGCTGGTGTGCTTGTAATAGATCACATTCCTCTCTGTTTTCAAAGCCAGTCTTTCTTGATGGAGGGGAAAGAGTAGGAGGGAATCTCTAAACTCTAGGGATGAATCCCTTCCTTGAGCCTTGTTTTATAGAGACTTTGGGGTGAGAATAAAAGATGTCATTCCCATTTGTGCCATCCTTGTAAAAATGCAGCATATATTTAAATGTCATTGCTAGCAGAATTCTAAATACCTCAGATGAGAAATGATGCATCTTGCAAAATTGATCTGACTTTTAGGAATGTTGCATGTGTTGAGCGGCGTGCTATGTGTACATGCATGTGTGCATGCATGCAACCTGTGTGCTTCCAGGGCATTTTAAATTATGGCATCCTGACTCACCATCCATGCTTACAACTGTCTGAATGCTGCTGTGCTTCCAGTTGCTGAGCTCAGTGCTTCGGTCTACCTGGTTTACTACTGAATACAGAGCTTGGCTTTGTAGGTCCTCAGTAAATCTTTGTTAAATGGAAGAATGGATGACTGATCTGCACGTGCATTTTGGTGAGTTTCTCTTTCTTTTCGAGCATAGTCTTGCTTCTGTGTCTCTACGTATCTGTCTCTCTGAGCTCACGTCCCTTGTCCCTTCATTTCCTTTTATCTTTTTTAGTCTTTTTGTTGTCCCTTCCTTCATTTCTCTCCACATAACCCCATCCTAGACACATACACACAGACTCCATCTCTTTTCTCTAATCTGTTTCCTTAAATTACATACACTCAGGAATTTTAGAGATGGAAAGAAACTTAGAAATCAGGTAGGTGAATTTCTGCATTTTCTGTTTGAGGAAACTATGTCCAGAAAGATCACCATGTACTAAGGACCAAAGGTAGTTTCCATGTTGTCTTTTTGCAGAAGTTTTATTTTTAACAGCTTTATTAAGCTATAGTTCATATACCCTATAATTCACCCACTTAAAATGTACAATTCAATGGTTCTTAACATATTGAGAGAATTGTGCAGCCATCACCACTCTTTCATTCCAGAAAATTTTCATTACCCAAAAATAAGCCCAAAAAGCAATAACTATACTTATTGTCACTCCCAATTTCCCTCATCCTTCCAGCCCTAAGCAACCACTAATCTACTTTCTATCTCTACAGATTTCTCTATTCTTGACATTTCATATAAAGGCAATCATGCAATCATACAACATACAGTCTTTTGTGACTGACTTCTTTCATTTAGCATAAAATTTTCAAGGTTTATTAATATTTTAGCATGTATCAGTACTTCATTCCTTTTTATGGCTGAATAATATTCCACTGTATTAATATACCACATTTTATTCATCTGTTAATTAGTTGGACATTTCATTCATTTTCACTTTTTAGCTATTATGAATAATGCTGCTATGAACATTGTGTATGTGTTTTAATTTCTCTTGGGTATATATCTAAAGTGGAATTGGTGGGTCATCTTGTAAATCTATGTTTAAAATATTGAGGAACTGCCAGTGTGTTTCCCAAAGTAGCTGTATGATTTTACATCTCCACCAGCAGTGCATAAGGGTCCTAAATTTTCCATATCCTTATCAATATTTGTTTTCATCTGTCTTTTTTACTGTATCCATTTTAATGGGTGTGAAATAGTATCTTATTGTGGTTTTGATAGCATCCTTGATAGCTAATGATATTGAGCATCTTTTTATATGTTTATTGGACATTTGTATATCTTCTTTGGAGAAATGTCAATTTGATTATTTTGGCCATTTAAAAAAAGATTTTATTTATTTATTCATCAGAGCGAGGCAGAGACATAGGCAGAGGGAGAGGCAGGCTCTCTGAGGGGAGCCTGATGTAAGACTTGATCCCAGGACCCCAGAATCATGACCTGAGCCAAAGGCAGATGCTCAACCACTGAGCCACCCAGATGCCCCTCTTTTGGCCATTTTAAAAGTATCTGTCATTTTATTATTGATTTGTAAGAGTAGTTCACATATTCTGAATATAAGTCTCTTATTAGATAAATCATTTGCAAATATTTTATTATATTTTGTGGGTTGTATTGTCACTTCTCAGTGATATTACTCATAGTGCAAAGTTTTTACTTTTGGTAAAGTCCAATTTATTTATTTTTTCTTTTGTTGCCGATGTTTTGGTATTGTATCCAAGAAGGTATTGTCTAACTCGAGGACACAAAGATTTACTCCTATGTTTTCATCTAAGAGCTTTACAATTTCAGCTTTTCTGTTTAGGCATTTGACCCATTTTGAGCTAATTTTTGTATATGGTATAAGGAAGAGATCCAATTTTATTCTTTAGAATGTGGATATTCAGTTATTCCAGAATTACTGGTGAGGACTGTTCTTTTTCCATTGAATTATCTTGGCACTCTATTGAAATCCATTGACTCTACGTGGAAGGATTTATTTATGGACTCATGACTCTCTTCCATTAATATGTATGTCTATCCTTGTATAGTATCTTAGTATCATACTGTCTTACTGTAATTTCATATATTAAGTTTTTAAATTGAGATATGTAAGTTTTCCTTTTTTCCCCTTCTTTTTTCGAGATTGTTTTGGTTATTCTTGGTCCCTTGCATTCCCATAGGAAATTGGGGATCTTTTTGTCAATTTTTGAAAAAAAAAAAGGCAGCTAGGATTTTAATAGGGATTGTGTTGAATCTGTAGATCAATTTGGGAGCTATTTCTACCTTAACAATATTAAGTCTTCTGATTCTGGGGCACTTGGGTGATGCAGTTGGTCGAGCATCCGAATCTTGGTTTTGGTCATGATCTTAGGGTTGGGGGATCAATCCCCACATGAGTTTCCATGCTCAGCTTGGAGTCTGCTTGAGCCGCTCCCTCCCTTTCCCTCTGCCCCTCCTTTAAAATAGATGGATGACTCTTTAAAAAAAAAAGTCTTCGGGGGATCCCTGGGTGGCTCAGCGGTTTAGTGCCTGCCTTTGGCCTAGGATATGATCCTGGAGTTCCAGGATCAAGTCCCACATCGGGCTCCTTGCATAGAGTCTGCTTCTCCCTCTGCCTGTGTCTCTGCCTCTCTCTCTCTCTCTGTGTCTCTTGTGAATAAATAAATACAATCTTAAAAAAAAAAAAAAGTCTTCTGATCCATGAACATGGGATAGTGTTCCATCTATTGAAGTCTTCTTTAATTTCCTTCAACAATGTTTTGGGGGATCCCTGGGTGGCTCAGCGGTTAAGTGCCTGCCTTTGGCCCAGGGCGTGATCCTGGAGTCCTGGGATCAAGTCCCACGTCGGGCTCCCTGCATGGAACCTGCTTCTCCTTCTGCCTGTGTCTCTGCCTCTGCCTCTGTCTCTGTGTCTCTCATGAATAAATAAATAAAATCTTTAAAAAATGTATTGTCATTTTCAGAGTACACATTTTTAACTTCTTTTGTTGAATATATTCCTAAGTATGCTAAGATTTTTGATGCTATTATTTTCTCTTAATTTCATTTTCAAATTGTTCATTGCTAGTGTATAGAAACACAGTTGGATTTGTATATCAATCTTGTATTCTGCAAACTTGTTGAACTTATTTTTTCAAATACATTTTTAGCGGATTCCTTAGGATTTTATATACACAAGTTTACACCATCTACAAATAATGGTAGTTTTACTTTTTCAAAACTAGAATTTTGGAGCCCTAGTTCAGAGCATTTTTATTTCTTTAGAGGATCCTGAAAGGAGCTTTGTGGCTGGCTTGAAAAATACTAAAGCAGTTATTCCCAAAAATTCATTGATCCCAAATCCTAAGATTGAGTGTTTGAAAGAGATTTTAATTTAAAGTTGATACAGCCAAGAGATTCTATTAATAGCTGCATTAGTTTGATAGGGACCCATAACAAAATACTGTAGACCAAGTGGCTTAACCAACAGAAATCAATTTTCTCACAGTTCTGGAGATGTCCAAGATCAAGGTGTTGGTAGATTTGGTGTCTCCTGTGGTCTCTCTTCTTGGCTTGCAGATGACCACCTTCTTTCTGTGTCAGCATGTCTTTCCCCTGTGCAGGCATATCCCTGGTGTCTCGCTGTGTGCCCAAATTTTCTTTTCTTATAAGAATACCAGTCAGATTGGATCAGGGCTCATCCTAAAAGCCTCATTTTAACTTAATCACCTCTTTTATGACCTATCTCTAGATATGGTCACATTTTGAGGTGCTGAGGATTAAGTCTTCAACATATGAATTTTGGGACACAGTTCAGCCCCAAACAATAGCCTATGGGTTTTCCTCTGAGAGATCTGGTCTCTGGTTAGTTGCAACTAGTGAAGCCAGAATTTGCTGAAATAACCCATTCACATGACCACTAAATGACATTGCGTTTCAGCCAGAATTATAAAGCATTGCCTATAGTCCCTGAGATAAAGGATTCTCATGTGTGGTTTTGCATGTACCTTGAGCTCAATTAATTTTCTCTACAGCCACATCAAGGAAGATCAGTAACCAGACATGCATATAAGACCTAGAACCTCTATTTATACTGACTGCTTAAAAAAACAAAACAAAACAGGGACACCCGAGTGGCTCAAATGGTTAACCATCTGCCTTTGGCTCAGGTCATGATCCCAGGGTCCTGGGATCCAGCCCTACTTTGGGCTCTCCACTCAGTGGGGAGTCTGCTTGCCCTCTCTCTCTGCGCCTCTCCCCATGTGTGCTCCCCGTTTCTCTCTCAAATAAATAAGTAAAATCTTAAAAAAAAACACACAAAGTAAAAGTAATTCCAAATCCTGCTGTGTAAAAAATATGGTGATGGACTTGCATGAGGAGTCCTTCTGTGAAATAAAATTAGAAGTTCTTAAATGGAAAGATTCCTGTGAAGTGAACTTTAAACTTCTTAAAAAGCTTACTCTAATTTTGTTCTCTTTGTGGAGTGAAGGGTTAGTTTTGGAAGCTCAAGATGTAAGTATTCTTTGCTCTGTACTTCTTATAGTAGCCAAAAGCAAGATGCTGCTGATCTCAATTACATCAGTAGGAACTTTCCTCCAGGTCATCTGAGTTGAGGCATCATCCCACCTTGGCTGGTGGACTTATCTCCCTCTTTCCTTTGCATAGTTTCTGCTCCCTTTTTCAGTCTTATTTTTAACTCTCTTGCCCTTTGAGTGTTTTTATTGACATGTGGCCACAAACCCTTTTAGAAGCAGGCATTTATAAATCACCCACAGAGAAATCAATAAAAATCAGTTCAATTCACAGTATGACTGATTAGCCTCCCCCGGATAACCAGGATCCTGCAGGCTCAGCAATTATACCCATGAGGGTATACAAGAAGGGTGAAGGATAAGGGGGCACTACATTCTGAAAGAGGCAATGAGCTGCCAGCTCCCAGAGGCTCAAGGAAGGGATGGACTTGGCTTCTATCCATGCACTTCTCATCCAGCCTCAGGGGAGAGTTCTGTGTTTCCATTTCATCCAGCTCAGATTTTTCCAACCACATCAGGGGCATTTTCTTATCTTCTGAGGATCTGCTTCAGAGCTAAAGTATCTGCTTCAGAACTAAAGTATCTTCTTCGAGCCTCAAGAAAGGGCAGTAGGAATAAATTGCTGTATTTGTAGGTGATGGGGGAAGGTGGGAGAGTATATTGCTGTAGCACAGAGGCATGGAAGACAATAGAAGCTCTATCAAGCTGTCTGTTGTCAGGCTACTGCTTTTGGTCACCATGAGTTGGGGGAGGCCGTCCCTCTAGCCAGAGCTCCAGGGAGTCAAAAGTCTGAAAGTCATTATACAGAAGCTGAAAGGTAGGCCTAGAGAGAGGTATGACTGGCCCAAGGTCCCAGAGTGCTTTCCTAACCAGCTCACAAAGAAATGAGTCCATTGCTTTGAAATCCTAGTTCTCTTCCAAGAGGAGCTTTGCTTAGAAAATGCAGATTAATGGGGAGTCAAAACTAAAAAAAAAGTAAGTCTACATAGAAAAATATTAATCGGTTCATTAAAAATGAGTATGTCAAATTGCCCGCTGTAAGGACCATGAGGGTCATCAGAACATTTGGACCAACCAATAATGCCCTCTTGGAAATGGGACTATACTAACTTTTGGAAGAGAATTTCCTAGAAGGGGCTTTCCTTCTCCTCTCCATCAGCAAAAACATTCCAACTTCAAGGCACAGGGTGTTGGGGTCAGGTAGTAGGAGGCAGTGAGACTGTTCATGGTGCACTGAGGGCAGAGGCCTCCCTGAACCAGGAATTCAGAACCAGGGCTGCAACAAAAACCTCACATCCCATGAAGGCCTGATTTTACTTCCTAGCTGTGCCCGTTTTCTCCAAGTTGTTTATCTTTATTAATCCAGCCCTGGTCCTGCAGCAAGTCTTGCCCCCTTTCCCCTCAGGGGCTTTTTTGGAGATGTGTGCATTTAAATTGGGTTAAGGAATTATTTGATTCTGTTCAACATTTGTCAAACTCTGATTATGTATCAAGTGCCAGGGATACAAAGATGAGAAAGGTTGGGTTTTATTTTATTTATTTATTTATTTTTTAGGTTGGGTTTTAAAGGATAAGTAAGACTCTGCATAAAAACCACTGAGTTTCTCTCAGTTAAGTGGGAAAGGTTAACTTGCAAACAAATAATTGCAATTATGTTAGAGCAGGGTTGGTGAACTTTTTCTGAAAAAAGCCAAATAGTAAATATTTTAGGTTATATGAGTCAGTTAGAGGCTGTCTCAGCTACTCAACTCTGCCGTTGTAATGCAAAAATGGCCATAGGCAATAACAAATTATTGATTGTGGCTATGTTCCAATAGAACTTTCTTTATATAAAAACAGTCAGTTGGTCAGATTTGGTTCACAGGCCATAGTTTGCTGAACCCTGTGTTAGAGAAATGTCATAATAATATATAAAACAAATAACAATAACAGTAATAGTAATAAAAGCTACCATTCTGATAGCTAACCCTGCTAGAGACTCTATACCAGGCATTGTCTCTATGATTCATATATATTTGCATGCTTATTTTTCATAAGAACTTGTGAGGACACTGAGATTCAACAGCCAAGTTCACAGAGCTAGGAAATGACAAACACAAGGTAAAGCCCAACTCTGTTTGGCCCTATAGTCTATGTTCCCAAATAAACAACTTAAAACTCTGAAAGGAAATGGGCAGAAGGAGTTCATATGGTGAGGATCATGAGGTGGTTCCTAAAGGATGAGTAGAGTCTTCCGTGGAGGCAGTTGGGAGAGATAGGCCTTTGAGGCAGAGAGTGGCACAGAGGTTTGAAAACACATGGAACATTTTGGAAACAGGGGCATTAGATAATGTTGGGGTGTGGGATGCCTTGGTAGTGGCTAGAGAAGAAACAAGAGAAGTTGGTAGCTCAGAGCAGAAAGTCTGGCATATATGCCAGAGACCTTGGACTTTATCCATGGATCAGGGATTTCCTAGGTATCAGTCTTCTAAATATGCTGCATCAGGCTCCCCTAAGGGCCTGTTAGCCATACAGATTCCTGGGCCTGTCCCTGGATATTTTGATCTAGTAGAACTGGGATAGAAACAGGAGTATGCATTTTATCAAACACCTCAGATGATTCTAGTAAGCATTCTCAGATTTAAGAATCAGTGCATAAAGAGCCACTGAAATATTTTACTCAAGAGATAAATATAACCAAAGTTGCTTTAAAAAGACCACTTCTACTTGGAAGATGGATTATTTATTAGGAGAATGAACCCTCCCAGAGGTCCATTTCTGTTTAGTTATCAGCTTCTCTCATCTAGAAGTACAGACAAGAAATTTCCAGAAGTTTCTGCATTTCCACAGGCTTTTAAAGAATGACTCTGCTTGAACCGTGGGTTGAACTCTACACTGTTAACCAAGTAGTTAATTTAAGGAGAGATAATATACAAGTAACAAACTGCAATTAAGCAGAACATATGTGAATTTGATGTTAAGGACAATACCTTCTCCATGATGAATCAACTGATGAGTCCTTAGCAAGAAAAACATCTTCTGATCCTCTGGTGCTGGTGGGGTGGTAGTTGAGAACAGTGTTGCTGGTTCTGTGTTGCCCTGGAAGCTTCAGCATGGTGTGATGAGTAGAACCCTAGGTTTGGAGTCAGACTACCCTGAATTCAAATCCCATTGAAAGTGCTTAGTAGTAGGGACACCTGGGTGGCTTAGTGGTTGAGCATCTGCCTTCGGCTTAGGGCGTGATCCCAGGGTCCTGGGATTGAGTCCCCCATCGGGCTCACCACAGGCAGCCTGCTTCTCCCTCTGCCTATGTCTCTACCTCTCTCTCTCTCTCTCTCTCTCTCTCTCATGAATAAATAAAATCTTTAGAAAGAAAGAAAGTGCTTAGTAATTGTGATGCCTGGAGCAAATTATCCTTTCTGAGCTTCAGTTTTCTCACCTGTAAAATGGAAATAATAATTCCATGCAGGATATTGCAAGGATTGAATAAGATGAAGGATATAAAGAGTCTGACAGAGTACCTGGTACAATAAATATTGGTTCTCTTCTGCTGATGTCTCAAAATTGTTTTCATGCACTTCCCATCTTTCCATTGTGGAAAGATGACAACTCCCTGGAGAGAAATCCTCTATGGTTACTTCCTGCCTCATATTATCAAGCAGTCCCTGTTGCACAAGCCTGTTTATGAGGAACACACTGAAATTCATGTGCCTCAGGCCACCAGAGTTTGTTGTTGAGAGAGCCATTCCCAAACTCCTGCCTTAGCCTTCCTCACCACCATTTCACAACACTCTTTACAATAGCCTGTTCTCAAGTGGTGCCTAAAGACTCAAATCCTGTGGCTATTTGCATAGATTTGAGTGTCGAGGGAACTTCTCTGTTTTACTTTAACCCATGGTTTCTTGTGGCCACAGCCTCTGTCCAAGTTCTGAGCTGATCAAACTGCAAATGCATTTCAGTTCAGATTCCCTTGATGCCCCTGGCCAAGATCCACAACTGTTCCCATCCCCTCCACTGGTCTCGGTGGGCAAGGTGTGAGCTTCTTCCTTGTCCCGCAAACTGGAGTTCTCATTCCAAACTGTGGGGCTGGGGTTCAGGGCAGTAAACCTGCTCACAAAGCCTCTCAATGCCTAGGTCTTGGGGCCTGCTCCCTTGGGAACAGTTAGCAGTCAGATCCTATCCAACTTTTAACTGAGGAATAGGTGGAGTGAGTTCCTGGTGGTCATCTGGAAGGAAGCAACGGTGCTTGAAAATCATTTGAAGGTTGAAATTTAACTCAATAAACATGTCATTATATTCACCAGGTTAGCTTTTATGCAGAAACAAGGAAGTGGGTCAAAGCTAGTTCTTCCTTTAGAGCCTAAGTATATGTTTAAATGTATACATGTACAGTGGAAGGAAGGGTGGGGGGCAGGCACTGTGGGGGTGGAAGATTCATAGGTTTGGACTGGGGTTTCTGAGAGGATGCTGATTTCATAAATATGGGCAGAGAATGCAGAAGGAGAACTGGGTTCTGAGGAAAGGAGCATGGTGATACATTTAGAGAATAACTTAGGGCAAGCTCATTTACTTTATATCTGAATATTCCAGCTCAGACTCTTATGTAGGCAGCAGAGCAGCAACATGAGAGAAACCTTTGGTGTCCAGAAAGACCTGTACAGCCCACTTTACAAAGCCTAAACTGTTTGTACCAGTAGAAATTATTTTTTTTTTTTTTAAGATTTTATTTATTTATTTGAGACAGAGAGCACAAGTGAGGTGGGGGGAGTGGCAGAAGGAGAAGGAGAAGCAAGCTCCCCGCTGAGCAGGGATCTTGATCCCAGGGCCCTGGGATCATGACCTGAGCCAAAGGCAGACGCTTAACCAGCTGAGCCACCCAGGCACCCTGGTACCAGTAGAAATTTTTTATTGCAAGTGTCAAAAAAAAAAAAAAAAAAAAAACCACAAGCCAGTTTAAGCAAAAAGGGGGTATTCGTTGGTTCTTGAAACATAAAAGGCCAGAGATATCAGGCACAGCTTCTTTAGGGCATCAGATGACAGCCTCAGGGCCTAGTTTCTAGCTCCTTGATATCTTCTCTTTCACATCAATTCCATTCTTAGGCAATAAGGGTTCTGTTTTCACCCCCTTACATTTAAGATCTGCAGCTAAGAATCTCTTTCCCAGCAAAATCTTATTGAGTCTCATTGGCTCTGGGTAGGTTACATGCTCACCCTTGAACCAATCACAGTAACTGAGGGGATGTGATGCAAAGATGTCCAGAGGCAGCCTCCAGCTCTGGTGTTGCCACTTAGACCCCTCACCTCTGATTGATGACTGCTCTCCATAGGCAACATGGACCCCAAACTCATGGGGTAGAAAGTGGATTTCAGGCTGGCAAATTAGCCCAACCCTCTACTGTAGAGATGGGAAGACTAAGGCCTGAATGGTAAAGGATCCCACTGCCACACAGGTGGATGGCTTTACAGTCTGCTCTTCCCTCCCCAAGACAGCCCGTCACTGAGCCTCTGCAATTCTTCCTTTGGCCTCCTAAAGTACATATTAGGCTACACTGTGCCCTGAAGTTCAGCACCAGGTTTTTGGGCCTATTTCCATGGCTTCTGAGAGCTGGGATTCCCAGAGTGGAGATACACAGGGGCAGGGACTTGAGCTGGGGCACTGCATCTCAGCAGGCAAAGGCTATCTCTTCTGTTTGTCTTAGCTGATGCAGCTGCTTCCCATCTACTCCAGGGGATGCTGTGAGAAAGACTTTCAGTTCCATGCCTCAGTTTCTTTTTTTTCTTCTTCTTTTTTTTTTTTTTTTTTCATGCCTCAGTTTCAATTGTCCTTGCTGGCCCTGAGGTAGGGCTGTGATCTGGAACAATCAGGATCCCTCATAAGGACTAGTGACTTGCTCTATATCACACAATCAGGAAATCAAGTTAGTACTAAAACCTAAGTCTTCTGTACCCAAAATGGTGTCTTTGGGCCTTCTTGAGCGAGGACCCATTCTTGTTCTTCTCCAACCTCAGCAGAGATAGAACAAGAATATTGGGAGAGGTTTTTCCTTATGAGGGATCCTGATTGGTCCAGATCACAACCGTACCTCAGGGCCAGCAAGGAAAATTAAGGCTGAAGTATGGAACTGAAAGTCTTTCTCACAGCATCCCCTGGTTGGGAAGCAGCTGCATCAGTTAAGACAAACAGAAAAGATAGATATTCCCTGCTGAGATGGAGTGCCCCAGCTCAAGTCCCTGTCTCCTGTTTATCTCCACTCTGGGAGCGGAGTATAGTAGGCCATATGAAAAGTGAGTTTTGATTCCTGGAGTCTTTGTTTTCAAAGGAGGGATCCACCAGTTATCAGCAATTGCTCTGGACCTATGCTATGTTTCCACAGCTTGGGGCATAAAAGAAAGCTCTGTGCCATCAGGCTTGGCAGATGCGATTAATGTACAGGAAACAGAGACCACTGTGTGGCAGCTGGGGGCAGCTTAGAGCTACCATAGACCAGAGAGCACGCAGTATCCTGGAAGGGCAGGGAAAGCTTCCTGGGAAGGCAGCTGGAAGGACACACCTCAGAGCCCAGGGCCTAACATAGTACCTGACACTAAGGAGGCACCCACTAAGCATTTATTGAATGAATGAATGACTTAGGCAGGCACTGTAAAGGCCATCTTTTCCTTTGGACCTTCTGAAACCAGTTCCCGCATTTAGAATTCTATGATCACTTCCGAGAACAAAGCTGAGAAGGGAGGGGGAGAAGAGGGAGAAGTAGGAGGGAGAAATTGGCAAAGAGAGGACAGGCATACTGGGAACTGGATATTTATTTATTTATTTATTTAGACTGGGGTTAGGGGTCTTGCTGAGTCAAGAAAGAAGTTTTATTTTTATTTGGAAAAAAGTTCCCAAGGTGATAGGGTGCTGATCCTGGGTGGCCCTTGACACATCTCATGTCTTGGATAAAACTCGACTTGTCTTTCTCCATCCTTGTTCCCATCCTAAGGAATGAATGTCTTCAGAAGCCAAAAGATCCAAGGAAGAGGTTGTTAGCTGAGATTGGGCCCCACTTTTGTCTTCTGAGAGAGTCTGCAATGTGCAGTGTGGGCAAAACTAGTTGTTGTCAGGGTCCCATCAAGCTGTTCAGTTCCTCTGGCCTTCTCCCTGAAATGAGACCACAGTTCCCAGAGGCCTGCCTCACAGGAGTGAGAGATTCCAGGTTCTGGATCCCAGGACCTCAAATATCAGAGTCTGTCTGCTAATTAGAGCAGGAGTTCTATGTTCATATGTTCATATGTTCATATGTTCAGGTTTGGCTTCAGAGGCTATGACCACTTTGCAAACCTTTATAGCTCAACTCTTCTGTAGGGGGTAGATGGTTCCAGGAGTGTCATGGCAGCAGACACTAGGGTGATGACACATTTGCACATGTGCCACTGGCAGTAATTTGGGGAACACTTCAACTGGATTTCAAAGTGGAGCTACATGGAAGGGTCAGTGGGGCTGCTCTGTGGCTTCCTATAGGATTTAAGTTAAAGCTGCAAGTCCCATTGAGAAGTGAATCCTAAAAGTCACTTTGCAAAGTACTCCTAGATGGTCAAGAGGCATGTAGGTGGCAGAGGAGGAGGTCCTGCTCTTTGTGAGGTTTTAGTTGGTAAGAATCCCTTGGGGAAAATCTGTACACCTGTGTGTCAGAGAAAACAGGAAACCCACTTACATCATTGAGAGAAAAACTCAGCTATTAACTTGGGCAAGCTCAGTAGGAACAGTAGGAACCTGCATATGCAGCAGCCCAGATGATGGGTGCTCATACTGCTTAAGTAAGAGGAAAACAGGGTGTTGTCTTCCCCAGGTCCCACATGAGGAACTCCAAGGCCATGATGGGGCCACAAGTGGAATCAGCCCTGGAGGGGCCATTTGACTTCCCTAGGCTTCCTGAAACCCCAGGTTTTGAACTCTTAACTACTCTGTATCAGAGTCTGTGACACATTTTCTTCTGCTCTCTCTCTCATTCATTCATTCACTTATTCATCTACTCAAGAAATCCTGGCAGATGAATTTTATGCTGGCCCTACCGTCAAGGAGTATACTGTTTAGGACATGATTCTTAATGAAGTGTGGCTGAGAAAGGGGAAGAAAGAGGGTGGTGGGGATAGTGTGCCCAATGGAGGGCCTCATCAGAGTTCACTGGAGGACAATTCACGCTTCTGCACCCTGAGATTTATGCTCTGTTAGTTAGTTTTGGTAATAGTTTTGGTAATCCCTTTATTTTTTATTTTTTTTTCATGTTAAAAAAAAGTTTCCTTTTATTAACCATCTAGAACACTTCCATCCAGATCACTACAGCTTAAAATAGATCACTACCCTTTTGCAGCTATTTAGTAGCCAGGAGCAATGGATAAGATCCATACAAGGGTTCTGAAAAGTTCGCACTGTCAGTTCAGAACATCTGCTTCACCGAGCCTGATTATTTAAAAAGAATGATAAGAAATTAAACATCACAAATATGTTTTTATTTGTCACCATTAAATGTCTGAATTAAAAAAAAAGTTAATAGAAATTTGTTAATAGAAATTTGTCATATGCCTTAGGGCGATTGGGTAGCAAAAAGGCTGAGAACTGCCTGGGTGGTAAACAAATGAATATAAGACAAGGCGAAGAGCCACAAGGCAAAGGAAAACAGGGGCCTGTCAGAGTCCAGATGAGTGACATTAGAAGAGGGAGTCAGGGCAGGCTTCCTGGTAGAAGTGACATTTGAACAGAGTACTAAAGGATGAACAAGAATTGGCCAGGGAATTCCAGACAGGAGAGTCCACAGAAAAGTTCAGACAAGCACATGCTGAAATGAGAATCAATAATGCCTAGGTAATGCATGATTATCATTATGCATGATATGCATATGCATTATGCATAACTATCCTCTCTAAGTAATTTTTCAGGACATCAAAGAGACTCTTTTTTCCCTTTAGCAACCCCATAATTTATTATGCAAGTAAGTCATGCTCATTGTGGGGGAAAAATGAAAAAATATAGGTGTAAATATTTTAAAAATGTAAAATTAATTTTATTCCTAATTCCCATTTGAAGATACCCACTTTAACATTTGGGTTTTAACCTTCTGGACTTCCCAGAGCTGGCAAACCAGAAAACCAAGCCTGTAAAGTACATAGGAAGGAGTATACCTAGGTTATAAGTGAAGGCTTGTACTGCACAAAGTGACTTTTTAATCAATATTCTTTTTCTCAGAGGTGAGTAAAAGAACATTTCTTAAGTATCTACTATGTGCTGCATACATGCCTTATTTTATTAGAATCTCATCACAACCCTTTGAAAGAAGTATCTTAGCCCCATTTTCCAAATGACAGCCTGATCCCAGAGAACACTCACTGCTTTGTCAAGGGCCACTGAGATGCAAGGGCCAGAGCCATGCTGGAACCTGGCCTATTTCACGTCCAAACCTCTGCTATTTTCACCATACCACACCTCATGCTTGCTACCAAATCTTGTGCTGGGTTCGGATTGACGACATTGTCAGAGGCATGGCTGCTTCTGCATGAAGCAGGGCTTGGCCTCCTACATAATTTTTATGGCCTCAGAACTGAATAGTGATTGCTCTCATTAGATGGCACCTGTACTCCCTGGCCTGCCACACTCTGTCTTCCATAAGAAGGGCAGGATAATCCGACTTGTGTGTTAGAGAGATTTCGCTGGCATCTTGTAGAGGGTGGTTGGAAAGGGCCAGACCAGAGATAAAGAGGAGTGGGCTTGGGAGAAGGCAGGGCTGGGGAGGGGAAGAAATGATGGATCTTGTTTGGGACATGGTACACCTAAGAAGCATTGTGCAAAGATAACTGGCAATTGAATCTCTGTAACTCTGCTATCGTGGGGTGATATTAAAGTCACCTGCATTCCTTCTGCTCTCTGGCAGGGATAAGGAGCTGAGCCCAAGACTGAGAGGGTTGGTGGTGTGCTGGTAAATGTTTAACAGCTGGCTCTTTTGGGAAAAGGGGCTTGATATGTAGCATTTGCTGATTTGCTGATTTCCGTGGCATCATAACCAATTTCAGGCTACTAACTGGACATCACTGAATGTGAAGTTGGAAAGAGATGCACAGTAGCACGTTATTATACGTTGTTTCTCCCACACAGATACAATAGAACTAAATCATCTCAAGAGTAGAGGTAACAATAAAATATAGTAAAATAATTAGGATGTGATTATTGTCGGTGTTTTATTTTCAGTGTAACTTTATTGTAACTTAAGAATTAAGTTGAACAGAATTCTTAAGTTACAATAATCACAGTAAGTTAGTAATAATCACGCCTTGGAAAACCTCATTGGCTGTGATACTTCTACTGAACAAAAGCTGTAATTCAGTTTTTTAATGATGTCTGTGTTTAACAACCAGCTCACAAAATTCTTGACAATTAGCGTACCACTGGAGAAGTTCCAAGAAAGTACAAGTTGGAAGAACTACAAATCTACCTCCTTGTCATACAGGCTGAGGGACTCCCCAGGGTCACACATCTGGGAGGGCAGAGCCAGGCCCAGGACCCAGGAGGAGGTTCTTGGTCCTCCATGCTTCCTGATGGCCCCTCAGTGCCCTGGTCAGCCACACAGACCCAGGGAAAACCGTGTGGTCCTTGACCCCAGGATGATGATTCATGTCACCCTGGAGTGAGTGACTCAGGGAAGAAGCTGCCGGGCGGCCTGGAACAAAGAGAACTGGGCAAGATTTATTTCTGCTAGGAGCTAAATGGGAGGCTCAGATACTTTTCTGCTGTTTCCAGTGCCTTTGAACTGCCTCCGATTGAGCAATTGCACATATTTCCAAGAAGAGAAAATTTTTTTCAAGTGGACTTATTCTTAAAAAAGAATTGCTGAAGTGAACAAGCTGGAGAGGAAACCTGGGGAGATGCTTTGGCTGACTTCCTGTCATGGCTGGGGGGTGGGCTGGGCTGGAGGGAGGTCTGGCTTTGGCTTGACCATTTTTTAGGGGACCTAGAACCTGATCCCAGGAATTTCAGGGTTTCACCAACCCTCTTCCTCCAAAATGGCATCCAAGGTCCAAGAAGCTTCCCGAGTGCCAGAGAGTTGGGGTGAGGAGGGTGCCTGATATCTATCCCGAGCCATTTGACAAGATGTCTGCCATGCTTTCTGTGAGTCATTGGTCAGTAGATGACCTCTGAATCAGCCTTCTCAAGGCACCTTCAAGTCTGGCAACTCTGCTGCTGGCTGTACAGAAATGACTGTGCCATGTGCCCCCTGCCCCCTCATCCACCCACCCCCAGGATGAGAGGAGTCTCGTGAGGCTGTCTGAAGCCCTTGTCTATCAAGTAATTCCAAACAGCCATTTCCTCTCTTTGGGGTCTTTCCCTCAGGGTTCTGTCGGGGAAACGGGACCCAAGACTTCTCTGCATTTAGAGTTCAGGACTTCCCCCCCCCCCATCTCTCCAGGGAAGCAGGGCACAGGCTTTTTTCTGGTGCCTCACCAGGGTCCATACTCTCATTGCTTCTACTTGGCCTCTCCTGTCTTCCCCTTGGCCCATAATCTTTTACTAGTCCTGGAGGTGGGGAAGACTTACTGTTACTTAGGATGTTTTCCCCAAATTTCTTTTCTGTACCCTGAACCTTCTCCATTTCCCTAAGGGCTAGCCCTTCACCACATACAAGGCAGAGACAGACTCCCTTTTCTCTACCCCCTGCTGCTACACCCCTCCCTGAGGCAATGAGCACAGAATGGACTCCAAGTTTGTGGAGACAATGGGGGAAAAACAAGTATGAGGGGAAGAGAGGGGTCAGTTACTATTTTAGCTACCTCTCGTGTCCCCTACTCCAGCCCCCTGCTGAGCACAGTGGGTGTCGATTCTTGCACTCTTCTTATTGGGGCTGGCTCAGCCTCTCCTCCTGAATATGGTCCTGGCATTGGTCGGAGCAGAAGCTGGTTCACTCCCAGATCTGGAACGGGTTCTGAATTAGGGGAGGAAGGCACCCCCAGCTAACAGAACATAAAAGATCCTCAGGCCAGAGGGTGCAGATCCCAGGGGGTGTTAGGAAGTGCTCAGGACCAGCCTCCCTGCAGCACTGCCAGACTGCAGCCCCTATAGTCCCAGCCTCTGGACCAAAGGAATTGTGTTGAGGGCAAGAAGTCACTGGGAAGTCTCTTCTAGCTCCTCATTTTACCCTCTCTGTTGCTTCTTTCTTTTGCCCTTCTATACCCCACCCTTTCTCCCTTGGGACTGACCACAGCAAAGATCTAGGGCTGACCACAGCATACACTTGGGATGACCACAAAATAGATTTGAGATGGCCATGGCATTGACCAATAGCTGACCACAATGTAAAACTGGGACTGACCACAGCATAGATCTGGGATGACCACAGTACTGTACCCACACTCTCTAACCCCACTGGCTGCCGCTACTGGCTGCCCAACAGCAGAGTAACTGTCAACAAGAGTAAATGTCAGAGTGCATAGCCCCTGATGGGTTTAATTCCAATCATGTCTGATGGCCTTTTATCTACTTGTTTGTACAGAGAAGTCCTGGCCAGAAATATATCTCCTTTACCTGCAAGAGACAAAGCTGGAACTCTGCTATCCAGGATGAACAGCAGACTGTCTGGGCCTGGTTGGATTTTGATGATGCCATGGCTCAGAGAACTCAGCTGCCCTATTCAGAGAGTGGGAAAGGAACTCATTGAGTACATACTATGTGCCAGCATTTTGCATGTATTCCCTAAGTTAATCCTCACAACAGTTAATCCTCACAACAACCCTAAAAGGGTCTCCATTTTACAGATGAAGAAACAAAGGTCAAGGGAGGCTAAATCCAGCAGGGAAGAGGCAGAAGAGAATTAGAACCCAATCTTCTAAGTTCCAAAGACCTCTTGCAGCATCCCAAGGTTAGGAAACAGGATGGCGTTCTCCTGAGTTGAGGCCTGCTCAGGCTTGCCCATGGGATCTAGGATCCAGCTCTGCAGTTGTCCAGGCCCAGGGACCCAGAGAAGTGCCTATCAGCACTCTAACCTGATCTGTGATGCCCCAGATTTTCCAAGTGTATCCAGGACTGCCCTGGGGTGAGAATGGGGACCAGGGAGCATCCTCTCTCTCCCATGAGAGTGACCACAAGAAGGAGGAAGATTGGGAGGCACTGCCAAGGGATGCCTGCTTTCACAGTGTGGACACATTTGTTTATCATTTACCAAAAGCAAGCCCTTCAAAATTAGAGGCAGAAAGCTGGGGAATAGGGATTCTGGGACCCTCTCTGACAGCCCCTCACTCACAAATATATGGCTTTGTGCCTGTCTGGGCCTGTAAGATTGGAGCAGGAGGCAAGACTAGCTGATTTCCAGTGCCCACCCCCCACCCCATCATACTCTGAATTTGCAGAGGGATTGAGAGAGATGTGTGTGCAGTCACCCCAAACAATTCCCTTCATCAAATTCTTCATCTAGAGATAGACCAGTGGTATTAATAGCAACCTAATCTCTTTCAAATTCTTTGTGTTGCTAAAATGAAAGCAAAAATTCAAAGCTGGAAGAACAAAAAAACTCCCTTCTGAGAATTCTGAGTCACTCCAGAAAGGTCAGTAGAGTCTGGGTTAACCCGTTTTTTCCCAGAAGGGCTTCTGACTCTTCCCTGGACACCCAAAGATTAACAAAGAAAATGTGAGAGCCACGTAGCTTGTGCTTCTTGGACACTGTGGTTCAGAGAGGGATTTGGTTTCCCTTGTGCTGGTTGAAAGGTTTTGGGAGAGGCATCCTTGGGGCGATTTAAGAGGTCACTGCTTGCCAAGACCACCACTCATAACCCAGTGGGCTTGCCCAGTTGGGGACTGGGGAGTCAGACAAACCTCACGGGTTTTTTGACTTTGGGTGTCTTCAGGGCTCTGTTTCCTCATTTGTTAAATGGTACTAATAATATTAATTATGAGTTTAGTATTTATGAGGTTTGGGTAAAGTTCCTTGCTAAATCATGAGCCCTGATAATGCTTGCAGGGACACAGGGAACCCCCACAGGGAGCCAGTGCCCCCTCCCACTGGCTGAGGGGTGCAGGATGGAGGTGTGCTGCTCGCTGTGGGTGGGCAGGCCTATGTTTGAAAGGCCACTCCATCAGAGTAGTCCTCTACTGCCCTCCTGCCCTCTCTGTGCAGCCCACAGGGCCCTACAGTGGCTTTTCCAGGGAGCAGAGCCTGTTCAGCTGATCTAACAAGTGTGGAACTTTCTGGGGTGAACATTTCAAAGAACAAACTAATGGACAGTTGTATGAATGGAAGAGTCAGAAGGCATGTGGGTGAATGGATAGCCTGACAGATGTCTTGCCACCTCAAACCGTGGGCCCAAATTTTTACCCTCATAAGACCTCTGCTAGCTGCCGCTCACTCTGCCCTGACCTACCACCACCCATGGCCCCATTTAGGAATGCACATTCCAGTTCTCTTTGGGGCAGGGTCCTATGCTGGGTTCTACTGCACTTTAATGAAACTCCCAGCAAAGGAGGCAGAGGTGCAGAGTGGGGAGGTAATGGTTTTGGGGTCATATTTGTGTGCATTATAATCCTTGGCCTGGCACTTATTAGCTATGGGATCTTGAGCAAGTTACTGAACCTCTCTAATCCTTAGTTCCTTAATATGTAAAATGGAAATAATAAAAGCCATGTTACAGAGCTTAAACAAGATAGCACTTGAAATGCACCTAGTGTGGTATTTGACGCTCAGTAGGCAAACTAGAAATATTTGATGAATGAGAGAATGAAGAGAAGCATACTAGTTTGCTTTCTTTCATGAGCATGGCCAAAGGCAGATAAAATATTTAAATACGGATTAGAGACTTTTGGCCTTGTCAGTTATACAAATGATTGGAGAGTTATCCCAGCAGAGACTTAGATAATTTACAGCAGATACAAAGGTTACTGGACCCAGTTGTTGCCCTCCTGTGTACCTCAGTTTTCCTTCCTGTAAAATGGGCCAAACTATATGGTTAAGCACTGGCTGGGGACAGAATGAATGGAATCTAAAGAGCTGACTGGCTCTTGACAATGACTGACATAACCCGTTACTGAGTAGGCTAAAGAGGTTTAGAAGGGCCCTGAAAATGGGTTAAAGTAGGAGTGGTTCAGAGACCGAATATTACTAAATATTTTTTCCTTTTATGGGTCGGTGCTCTAGATCACCACTTCCTGCAGATTATATTCCTAACTTTGCTGTGATAGATGCAAGGTTCATGTGCCCACAAGTTCCAGCAGAACCCAGATGTCACCCTGGGGGAGGGACTCTGCTGTTACCTTGCTATTTTAAGCAGTGAGTTTATAATAATGGATGAGAGAGAAAGCGAATGGGGCTGGAGCAGCGTGGGAATAGCCTCAGCAGGCAGGGCTGCCGGGGCTCCCCCTGAGAAGCTCAGGGTACTGTCTCATCAAGTGTGGGACCACAGCCAGCCTCCACTCTGCTTTGTCCTGCAGCAGCTGATATCTCTTAGTGCTTGTCTGACTTAATTCATTTTGTTTTGCTTTGCTTTGCTTTCTGACCCAGGGACTGACTTAAGATCTTTCTTGAGGAGCAAGAGGTGGAGGAAAGAAAGTGGAGAGTCAGAAAATGAGACACGTTTTATGTGACTTTGGGATACCATGATCCCGGAATCCTATGAGATGGGACCATTACATTTGTGGTTTGTTGTGACTAGGAAGAGTCCAGGATTTCAGAGACTCCTAGGGTTGAAAATGGCCCCTGGAGTGGGTTAAGAATCCTGTGACCATTGCCCCAGTCTTTGCTGGAACTCTCCCAGGAATACGGAGTTCATTGCTTTAAAGAGTAGCTTGTTTCATCTCAGATGGTTCCAAACACTAGAAAGGTTTTCCTTGCCTTGATCTGACCTTTCATTCATTGGTCATGCACTTATTCTTTGGGGACAATAGAACTACAAGAATGACTTTATAATATCTAAGAAGCGATTTTATTTTTCCCTGCACCATCTCTTCTTTAGGCTAAAGATCTTTAGTTCTTTAAAGACAAATTCTTGCTTCCTGCATACTGCTTCCTCTTTTTGGAACATAACCCAATTTGTCTGAATCCTTAGCACTCAGAGTGCAATACATTTTGTATAGATTAAGGCGGAAAGGAAGGTAGAACTGTTACCTCCCATGTTTTGGGAACCATATTACTCTTAAACAAGCTGGACCTGCACATATATCCATCATCACTTAAGTTTCTAGGCAAGTGCACCAACTTTCCTGGTAGATTTGGGGTTTGTGGATACTCTTTTGCTACTGTCAACCGCTGTGACCATATACTTTGCCCAGCACCACTGATATCATTACTGTTGAAATCCAAGTAAAGGTGATAGAAATTAATCACAGAGATTAATTTCATCCATATGAAATTAATGATGCTTATTTCGTCCATATGGCAACTGAGATGAGAGACATAGTATGCCCTGGCCCTATAGTTCTCATTCCCAGGAGCCAGGTTAAATCTGTCCAGTAGGGCTTCTGTCTTCCTGTGTCACCTTTCCTTCTAGCTATTCTGTTCAGAGAAATTCTCAACATTTAGTATTCATGGCTCAGCTCAAACACCATTTCTAACATGGAATCTAGTCTAAAACTGTATCTTACCTGTCCCAATTTCCATAGTTAGGGAGCCCTTTCTGAGATCCTGCCACTTCTCACTTTTGAAGTTCTAACAGTTATACTGTTTTCACACTGCCTCCCACCATTGGACTCTGTGCTCCTTGAGAGCCAAGACCACATCTTCATCATCTTTAAGTCACCAGCACCTAGCACAGGGGCTGAAAGAGCACATGTAAATTCAGTGTGGTGAACGAATGATTCAGTTCAGATTTCCTACTTTGAGATGAGACCTCTTGAACTGGCTAGCAGAAGTCAATTGTTTAAGAGCTGAATGGGGCTACCTTTCCACTGCAGAGACTGATAAAAGATGGTGGTCATAATGACCAAACCCAATGGCTAAAATTCTCTAGTTCTTTAAACACAAATCAACAAGCATTTTTTTTTTAAAGTATATGTGCTGCCAAAGCAAGCACCAACAAGCATTTTTTGATGAATCTTCTAGTTACCCATGATAAATCCCTCCTCAGGGAGCTCAGTCCAAGGTGTGTGTGTTGAGTGGAAGCATCTGTCAGAGTTATGGCTGATATCTGATCTGGGCCTGCCCACAGCTCTCTGGCCCTCGGGCCTTCCCTGTGGCACCAGAAGAGTATCTAGTATCTTGGGAGGTGCTGGGGCTTCCTGAATATCTCCTGCAGCCTCCTGCAGTCAGCATCACACATAGGACCTAGGACATAGTAGGTACCTAGTAAATGACAGTGTTCTTTGTTTTTCTTTTGTGTGTCCCAGTAGTGCCCTGGCTGTGGCTGAGGGCAGTGTCTATGTCTGGTGGTTTTCGTCTGGTGACTAGCAGAGCAGCAACTTCAGGGAATCTCTGAAGTTGAAGTTGGGAATCCCTGAATCAGGCTGGTTGCTGGTTCCACAGATCTCTGAAGGCTTCTTCCACCCAATTAGGGGAAGGGGACCTGGAGGAGTTTAGTGGGAGAAGAGGTTAGGTAGTGGCCTTTGGACTCTGGTTAAGCTTCCTGGGCTGCAGACCAGCATGCCTGTGGCCTCTGTGAGCACCTACTCTGTGCTTGGTGCTTTATATAATTTCATCCTTAGAACATTCCTGTATGGGAAGCATGTTCCTCTGTTCCTCTGACAAGGAAAGTGAGGCTCAGAGGTGAAGCTAATGTCCAAGGCCATACACAGCCAGTGAGTGGCAGAGTGGGGACTCAAATCCAAGTGTAAGTTTCCAAGGCCCGTGTTCTTTCTACCTTGCTATCTTGCCTCTCCAGATTGAAGCCTGACATTATCGGACTTTTCTAAGAGTAAGCAGAGGAGCCAGGTCCATTTGTCCAGGTCTGTTGGATAGATCATGGTCCTAGGCCTCTTGATTGATGAGAAATATGAAAGAATAGTTAGTAGTTATAAGTAACACTAGTTAGTAGTTATAACTTAGTACAAGTAGTTACAAATTAGTAGTTATAAGTAAACCCAACCCAAATGGACTTAAAATAGTAAAAAACTTCATTGTTCATGCAACTGGCTAGTTCAGAAAGAATTCAGGCTTCAGGTTAAATTTAATCAAGGGTCTACCTTCTTTTTTTTCTGCAAGTGTCTTGGGTCTACTTCCTCCTCTATATGTCAGATTTATCCTCAGTATGGATTTCCAAACAGAAACAAAATGGTACCAGCAGCACCAAGTCTTCCATCTGTGTACTCTACCACCCAGAGCAAGATAAAGCACCTGGGTCCTAGAACACTGCAGTGTGCTCATTGGTTTACACTGGACCTATTTTCTATCCCTGAACCAAACACTGTGGTGAGATGAATAAGATTAAGTTGACTGGGTCAATTCCAGCTGGGCCTCAAAGCTGCTACACCATGAGACAGGGTAAGCCTGTTTTCTGGAGAAACAATGAAAGGTTGCTTGGGGTAGGTACTGCACAGGGTACAAAAGATCCACCCTGGCTGAACCTCCAGAATCACAGGCCTAGTGAGGCTTGTCCTCAGGTGAGAGAGCCCCATATGGAGGGTCAGAAAAGCAGTTGAAGAACATGAGGTCAGCCATGGGGTAGAAAGTCAAGAAACATTCTCCAATTCCTCAAACCAGGCAAGGAAGGCTGTGTGGTATAGTGCAAACAGCCCTGGCCTCAAAATTAGGAAGATCTGGATTCAAATACTTGGTTCTTTATATGATTTTGGCAAATGGCTGCCATTCTCTGAAGCCATTCTCTCTTCTATAAAATGTGAATATTAATGCCTGCATCAGAGGTCATCACGGTGATTAAATTAGATGATGTTGGAAATGCTTCTAGGACAGTTCCTGGCATGTAGTAGGTGCTCAATAAATGATACACAAGTACAAATCTGATCCCAATGGAGTGTCCTCTATTCACTATGGCTTTGAAGAGTTCGAAGCACTTTTCTCCCTTCTGGGATATCTGTGTTTACTGTAAGGACCAAATTAGATGCAAAATCTCTAAGGTCATCTCTGACTTTGTAAACAGAGAAAATGAACAGGAGGAAATGCAATTCCAAATGCCCTCTCCTAGCCTAGTCCAACCTCTGGTATTGATGCAAAGTCAAGCAGGCTTTTTCTGTGGCTCATGGCTCCTGGAAATGGAACCCAGCCTGGGTCAGGGATGGGAGTGGATTTGACTTGTCCTTTTGGCGTCTCCTCAGCCTGCGGAGCCCAGGCCTCTTGGAACATCTTTGGGGCTGACGCCGCGGCGGTTCCAGGCACACGCGGCCACTCCCGCCAGGAGGCTGCCATGCCCCACATTCCCGAGGATGAGGAGCCCCCTGGAGAGCCACAGGCAGCCCAGAGCCCCACCGGCCAAGTAAGTGCCCCCTCTTTGCCTGCAGTTAGCCTGGCCGGGGCCAAACCAAGTGCCCTGGGCTGATGCCACAATGCTCAGCCTGGCCAGAGGGTTTGCTGACAGCCTGTGCAAGCTGCAGTGGGCACCTGGGGAAGGTATATAGCTGCGACACTGAGGAATAAATACCCAGAGTTCATTTGAATTGGCCAAGGCCCCACATATCCTGAGAGCACACCCTCCTAGGCTGTGTCTTACTGAGGTCTCCTGGAAAGTCCAACCACCTAACCCTGTAAGTGCCCTCCTAGAATGGAGAAAGACTTGGAGGAGAACTGTAAGCACAGAGGGCCTCATCATGTCAGGGTTGGCTTATCAGCAAAAGGCCATTTAAACTGAGCCCACTTAAAATGAAGATCAAAATAGTGGAAAAGATTTTCAGGAGAATTGTATTATAAATAAGAGAAATGATAAAAGAAATGAATTTAAAGGGTCTCATTGGGATTGTATTATACAAATGAAATTATGAAATCAAATTAATTTATGTACATATACAACAAAAAATTGATTATATGCTACTTTTTTAGAAGGAACAAAGAATTAATTGTGTTGATTTTGGCGTTGGTATATTTATTCTTTATACCAACATGATGATCTGTTCACTTAAGCCCCATCCTTCACATTTTACTTTATAGCACCTCTGTTAAGAGATTATGTATTGAAATATTTAAGGGCCTCATTCATTTTCCCAAGGACCTCTATCGATCCTCCAATATGCAAATCATTTTCTCATAAAGAACTCATCTTGCATCATCCTTGTAATTTTTTCTTCGTTAGCTGCTCTAGCTCCATCTGCTCTTCACTGGCCCAGACCCTGCATGTGAAGTTTTCCAACACTGTTTTCTTTGATTTCCTGAACTTGCACTTGGTTTGCACCACCCCATTATACTGAAACTGACCTCATCCAGAGGGGACAGACACTTGTGAAGTGAAGGAAGAATGTATGACTGAGCATTAATTTGGTAAGCGGGCAGATTCTCAGTGAACATTTTCATGTTAGGATGACATTTGTTTTCTTGCACGTCATAACTGTGGGAACTCAGATAGTAAATACTTAGAAAAGAATGGCTTCTTGTATCTCTCTATCCCAAACTCGTGGGATTGAGATATTGCAGAACTTGGCAGACTTGGCGAGCCCTTGAATTTCTAAGTGGCAGTGAGCCAAGCCTCCATCCATTTGGCCACAGGCAGCCAGCTCAGTGTTTTATTGAACCTCTCTTCCAGGAATGTCATGGGCCTGGTAGGTCCTGCTTTTCGGTTGCTTTTGGTGGCTCTAGATTGCTTTTCTGCTCTTCTATGGGTGATGTCTGGTCTTCCCCAAACTGGGGGCTCTGCTGCTGCTCCTTTTCTACTATTGCTCCTAACCAAGTATGGACAATTCCCTTAAATCACTGGTAATAGTGGACTGTAAGTTGTAGCCAACAAAAAAAATGTGTTAATCCACTAAAAGTTTGGAGATTAAAGAAGGGAATGACACCATAAAGTGAAACATCCACATCTGGATTCAAATGTGACTGCTCCCTCTCCTCAGTCATGGCTTTCCTGAGTTCTGTCCCCTTAGCATCCTTACTCCCTAGCCCTGGGTTCCTTCTTACCATGGCCCTTCCCGAATCTTAGCTAGCTCCCCCAGACAGCTATCAGGCCATGCTCTTCAAGAATACAACTGTTCCTAAAAAAATTAAAACAGATTGGCAAAGCTGCAACTCCATCCTTAGTGAAAAGATCCTTTTACACTGAGTTTAGTTTACCTTTAGTTCATCATCTCGCCTCTCTACTTAAAAGAACCTGTAAGCTTTCTCCTCAGGAGACTAAATACAAGATAGCAAAAACGCCTGCTGACCCTTCTGACCATAACAACTTCAAATCACACCTAGGTGCAGCTCCACTGGGTCAGAGGTGAGCGTGAGTTTCCAGGCGACCAAGCCAGGCGGGGGATCCATGAGCTAATCACATAGTTCAGGGTCAGAGAGCCCCCACTGAACAGCAGGAGCTCCAGATTCCAGCTTTCCACAAGCTCACTCTCCTTGTGACCTTGAACCAGAACCAGACTTCTGTAACATAAAGGGGTGGACCCCCATGATCTCTGAAGGTCCTTCAAACGCCACAATTCTATCTCTGTGCTTGTGGGAAGTCAAGACAATAAAGGGAGTGTTTGTGGTACTAATAGCCTTTGTATTGTTGGAGCCCAGCAGGAGAATGACCCAAGAAGACTTCAGGTGAGCTGGAGCCAGGATGCCCAGGTCCTATAAGGGAGGATTATTAGCATAGGATTTAAGATTGTGGACTCTGGAGTCAGACCAAACCGGTCTCCTCCACATCCTGGCCCAAAGACATTGTGTGAGTCTGTTAACTTTTTTGTGCCTTTGGTTCCTCATCTCTTCCTCAAGGCAAGTGTCAGTGGCTGCCTTCTAGACTTAGGTTAGCCTAGCCCTTTAGTACCTTTTTTGGCCTGAGGAACCATGAGAGTGGGGCAGGTTAGACTGCAGACTAACGGCTACATCAGATTCAGTATCCTTTTATTCTCTGCCCTTACTGACTGGCACTGGGCCTCCATGAGTTCTCCAGAAGCCCTGGGCATCGTCAGTGAAGAGCACCTCCCTCTTTGCACCCATCAGACAACCTACATTGGGCTTCTTAGGCAGCTACAGCCTCAGGGAAAGGTCAGGCTTTGTGAGCAGGACTGGAGCCTCCAGGGGCTGGAGCCCAAGTCTCTGGGAGCAGCGGAAGCTGGGCAGCCAGGGAAGCAGGGTTGGCTAGGAGGATTTGGCTGAAATTCCCAGTACCGTGTGAACTCCCACTCTGTGAAGCAGGCAAAGAACCAGAGCATCCTTCTGATTTTACAGCTCCCCCGGGTCCAGCCCTACTTCTAGTTCCTCAAGCCCCAGCCCCCATTTCCCATTGCTGACATGAGCACTAGCTGAGGCCTTCTTGCACAAAAACACAAAAGCTGTAAGACCTAGATCCTGTTTTTCTTTCTGCATGCACACCCCTCCCCCAGCCGCCACACACATCCTTGAGGTCCTTAATCAGAAGCTGTAATCAAGACCCACAAAGAAATAAAACTTCCGGACAATGCACTCTGTGAGGTTGTGTCCTAAGTGTGTTTTCTGGGTTGGTCGTAGAACAAGGAGGGGCTCAAAGGAATGAGCTTCTAGCCAAGAGGTTCTGATAGGAATAAAAGCTGTCAGGACACAAGCCTGGCACCTTAAAGGAACATAGAATGACAGATTATCAGAGCTAAGAGCTAGAAGGGATACTAGATCTTATCTAAGACCCTCCCCTCCTGGGCAGGCAAAGTTCTGCACAGTGTGAACCCCACCTCCCAACAGTTACCTGGAAGCTTATTAAACTCAGATTCCTCTGCCAAGGCCTAAGCCTATTGAACCAGAGTCTTCTGGGATGGGTCTTGGGAGTTTGCAGGAGTAGCTCCATACAGGGGAACTCCCCACCTCACAAGGAAGTCTGTGCTGTTGTTGGCCAGATCTGCTTGCTGGTCAAGCTGCAACTGCCTCCCTGTGACTCCCTCTCAGTTCTGCCCTCCACAACTGCCTATAGTGGGGTGAAAACCTACAGATGCAGGAAGGCAGTGTATGCATCTTCCCATAAGCTCTTCCAGGCTTTGCTCCCAAACCCCTCTTCTGGGGACATATCCACCTGTCTCCTAATCATGCAGTACCACACCTGACTCTGGGCCCCAGAAGCAGCAAGACCAGGACATCAACCATTTCCTGGCCTGTGACCAGCAACCATATCAGAAAGCTGACTCATTGGAACAGCATGGCTTCCTCAGAAATGCCTTGCAAACCTGAGGGTGCAAAGAGGCTCAGGTTAGCTCTAATAGCTGGCTCTAGTTTCCACTCAGACAACCCCCATCCTCTTTCAGGGGTTTCTGGAAGCCCCTAGGTGCAGGTCAATATGAGCTCATAAGCAGACCTCACATCATTCACATCATCTGTTCCAGTATCCCCTTCCACCATTCCCTGGCCAACTCCCACTCCCATCTCCACTGTCTACAACACTTAATGCCAGGTACTATTCTACTGCATTAACTTATTTAATTTTCAGTTAACCTTATGAGGTAGGTACCATCATCTCCATTTCATAACTGAGGAAGCTGAGGCACAGAGAAGTTAAGTACCTTCCTCCAAGATCATATAGCTCATAAGTAGCAGGCCCAGGATTTGAACTCATGCAGTCTGGCCCCAGAGCCTATGCTCTAAGTCTCTACCCTGCACTAAGGAGTGTTAGCTTTGCCTCTGGGGCCCTCTATGAGATCCCTTGGTGCCTAGGCTAGGGAGACACTGTCCTGTGCTTTCAAAGACCTGGTCTGAGATGGCCAACCTGGGCCCCTGCAAATGCACTGCCATGCACACTCCAAAGCACTGCAGCTTGTGTTGCTGTGTCTTCCTTCTGCTTGCCATCCACTCAGATGCCTGAGCCCATGGGGCCAGAAAATACAGCTCCATGTCACACATCCTGCTGAGACATGGTGCTATCTATGCCTTCTTCATTCCTTTTTAGCCATCAGACAATAAAACAGCTCAACTCGATGTACGGACTCCTAGAAACACAGACCATCATGTAATTCCTGGTTCCAGCCACACACAAGTTACTCTCTCTCTACATTTCCCTATGTGCCTACTTTGTGCTGCACTTTCTGATCCCTTAGACAAATTGATGTTTAACCCTGTTATACAGAAGCATCCTGTTGACTTAATATCACCGCAGCACTCAAATAACCAGTGGCATCTCTGCTCCCACCCCTATCCCCACCTTCAATTTTTGATTAACTGAAAATTAGGTTGGAATGTGCTCTGGAGAATCAGCCCTCTGTGTGTGGCCCTAAAAGCAAGGGATTGGCTGTGGAGCTCCTAGAACCTCTGACCACAAAGCTGCTGGGCCTCCTCTTTTGGCTCAGAATTAGAGATCATGTAGCTGCTGCCATGACAAATCTGGAATTCTCTCCCTATGTGTCGGTGTAGTAGGAAACCCATCCTGGCTAACCACCATCAGTCAGTGGGCTGGACCCAGAGTGGAGTTTGCTCAGCTGTCCTTTTAGGAGAGAAAAATACCAAGCAAGCTTCTCTAAGCAGCCAAGAAGTTATGGAAAGGACAGGAAATGCTTCTATTTCTTTGGGATGCAAGATATAGATAGTGTGGCAGTGTGGAAAGAGCTAGACTTCATATCTCTGAGTGGGACCTGAGGTGAGTTACTCATTTGGCCTCTTTCCTCATCTGTAAGCTGAGCCTTAACAGTAATAGCTTCTAACAACAGTAAACTTTTAAGGGAATTTTACTATATTCCAGCCACTGTGCTAGGTTTTTTATACACTTTATCTCATTTAATTTTCAGAATATCTCTGTGGGATAGGTACTATTATTATCCCCATTTAGGGATGAAGACTCGAAGCACAGAAAAATAATGTGTACTAGCTAATACAACTAAGTCATTGAGCCTAGAATCAAACCTCAGGCAACTTGACTTTAATTACCAGAATAATATATATAGTGCCAAGCAAGGTTCTCAGCTCATAATAGGTTCTCAGTCTAATATAGCACAAAACAGTTTTCAAAAAGTTTTTATATATATTACTGCGATTGATGCCCTAACCCGACTGTGAGGACAGTGATCATCATCCCCAGGGAACTAGAAGTTCAGAGCAGTTAGGTATTATATCCAAATGCAGGAAAGAAGCTACATATGGGGCTCCCACCATGTTCTAGGCTAAACTCTTTACATTCATTGTCTCAGATAACCTTCATAATGCCCTATAAATTAGCTGTGACTATATGTAGTTTATAGATTAGGAAATGAAGGTTTGGGAGGTTAAGTCAGTTGTCCAAAGGACATAACAAGGATACAGCAAGATTCTACTGCCTCATAGGTATAAACTGAAGAAACAAGGCTAGAATTTTTTTTTCTTCTTTCTAGTCCAGAAAATTCCCCAGTATACTACAACAGAGTTTGAGTACACAAGAAAGGGATAACTATTCACTTACATGTGATAGGCACCCAATAATTATAGAATTGAATTTACTCAATATAGTTGACCTTGAACAATGCAGGAGTTAGGGACACCAAACCCCCTGCACAGTTGAAAATCCATATAATTTTTGACTCTCGAAAAACTTAACTACTAATGGACTACTACTATAGACTTCTATATAGAAGGGGTTTTTTGTTTTTTTGTTTGTTTGTTTGTTTGTTTTTCAGATTTTATTCATGAGAGACACAGGGAGAGAAAGAGAGGCAGAGACACAGGCAGAGAAGTGGGCCCCATGCAGGAAGCCCGACCTGCAACTTGATCCTGGGTCCCCAGGATCATGCCCTAGGCCGAAGGCGGTGCTAAGCCACTGAGCCACCCTGGCCGCCCTGGAAGGTTTCTAATAACAAAAACAGTCATGAACACATATTTTGTGTGTTATATATACTGTATTCTTATAATAAAGTTAGCTAGAGAAAAGAAAATGTTATTAAGAAAATCATAAGGAAGAGAGAATATTTTACAGTACCATACTATAAAAAAACACATGTAAGTCTAACACATGTTGTTCAAGAGTTAACTGTAAATGTTTATTGAATTCATTCAACAAGTGTTTATTAAGCACTAACTAACCAAGGCCCTACTCTCAGAGAGTTTACCTCCCTGTGGATTTAAAATCGAATGACATTTTTTTTTCTGATCTAATTTGCTTTGTGTTCCCTTATAAACTTCTCTGATAAGGAATTGGGGGATCATTGGTCTATGCTATCCCCAGGAATATCTAGTGCTTAACAATATGCTTTACCATGTAAGGTAGGTTGCCAGCTTTTCTCTTCATTTTACCTTCCCTTGGCTGTTTACACCCTGTCTTCACTGGCCAGCAACCTGGGGTTCTGTCTATACCTCCTCAGAGACCCCTTGGGAAATATGTGAGAAAAAGGTTTGGGACCCAAAGAATCAATTTCCTGTAAGGAATGGAATGAAGACAAAATAGATAGTGCATGTAAAACACTGGGAACTTGGTGATAGCTTTGCAGAGTGGGGACATGCTCCCAACTCTTCCAAGGCCCAAGGCTTCCTATGTGACAGGCACTGCTCTAAGCACTTTATATGCAGTAGCTCACAACAACTCTAGGAAGTAGGTATGATTATTATTCCATTTCACAGATAAGAAAACTGTAGGTAAGTACAATCCAAACACTAGAAACTGACCAGTACCTTGAATGTCTAATCTAGGATTTTGAATTTATCCACTTACTACCTTTTCCAAGAGCAGCCTCAATTAAAATCTTCAATGAAATATCTTCAAATGAATTATCAGTAAAACATTGAGATCTGATGTACAAGATATTGGAGCCATCTATTGGGCACCTGCCATATGGTCTCATTCCCTCGGGGTAGATATATTATTATTATCTTTATTTTATAGATGAAGAAACTATGTCTCTGTGAGGGTAAATAATTGTCAAAGGCCACATAGTTGTGTTGTGGTTGAGTAGAGATTCAAACCTGATTTTCCTGCTAAAGTGTTTCTGTCAGCTTTGCTTCCTTTCTTGGCCATACCCAGCAGTAAAGCCTGTGTCATGGACACCAATGGCCCCAGGCATGGGGGCAGGGGTAGCAGTTGCTTGATGCCCTATACTTTATGGAAAAGAAACTTGGAAAGGCCAAGAGAACAGTTCCACCAGGATGGCTTCTAGTAATTCTGGTCACAGAGTAAGAACTGTGAGATTGTAGCTTTGGAAGTACCTAAGAGAAAGCAGAAAATGTTTGGAAATGTTGATTATTACAGAAGGACAGAAATGTATATTAAAATTATTTGTCTTTAGTTCCTATAGTGAGGAAAGAAGTAGCTTATTTTTTGTTTCTCTGATTCCCCTGTCCATCTGTACATAAGCTACTTAGGTCAGGGGTTGTGTCTTTTCTGTGTGTATCTCCAGTTCTCAGCATAGGCTCTAGTATGTGTTGGGAGCTCGAGGAAGGATGGATGAATGGATAGATGGGCAGGTAGATGGAGGGATGGATGGATGGTTGGATGTGTGACAAGTTGGGTAGATAATTGGCTGGCTGATTAAATGCCAGGATTGGAGAGAGGAAGGAATGGAGGCACATGGGAAAAAGAGGGAAGAGGAGAGGATAGAAGATGATGATGAATAAATGACTGGCTGGGTGATACACTCTCCACTGAATAAGACTAATAGGCATTGCATGTATTTCCACACTCCAGGTGTCTGTTGGCATGAGAGTGAAAACAGTGATGAAAAAGGTAGGATAATCTAGTGGTTGTTGATCCCTGGCTTCTAGGAATAGAGTGGACAATGCCAGGAAAGAGAGTTCACCAGAGGCAAGGCAGGTACTGGGTGCACAGGGGGAACCCACAGGGTGGGCACTGGGGAGCTTTAGGAGAGCCAGGAACTGGTCCTCAGTGCTTGGCAGGGAGGAGCCCCATGTCCAGCAGACTTTGGCAGAGGCATTTCTGCTCTCTCCCATGCTCTTAGGACTTGCTGCTGGAATAATCATTTTCTCGTGAGTCCCCAGAGTCCTTTTATCCTATGACAAGAGCACCAACTTCTCTTTGTGGCCAGGACCCCTCTCTGCAGAGGGATCTGTAGATATAGCCACCTCTAGGCTATGAGAGAGGGACCTGGAGATACAGCCACCACAGAGCCCCACCTCCACCACCACTCCCACAATCAGTAGCAGCATCATTATTGCTTTATCTTGTCTAATCCTTAAAACAAGCCTGGAAAATAGGGGTTATTATCTCCATGTAATGTTTGAGAATATGAAACTCTGAAAAGTTAAGTAAAGTGCCCAAGGTCATCAGGTGGGATTCCAGCTCAGGTTCCCCAGCTTTATTGCCTCACACTGGCTTCTAATAGGGTCCTTCTCTCCTAGGCTATCTGCCAGGGCCCAAGTGCAGGAGCTAAACTCCCCAGCCCAGCAAGGGCTGGGGCTGGGGCTGTTGCTTAGAGCTTCCTAGTCCAGGCCTAGTCATGTGACATTGGGGAAAGGAAGATAATATTCCCGTCTCTGACACTGGCCTATATTTATCCCTGCACCCAGGCAGTTAGGAAACTGTTGCGCATTCCTGGGAATTTATGAGTGAAATAAACATTTAAATGTTTCTATAAGGTTTATTTAAAGAGAACAAAATGTGACCTGCTGGCTTATTATAGGGTGAGATTGTGGGGAGACGGCCCAGGGCCCCAGCACTTGGCTGACTCCAGGGAAGGAAATGGACCCCTAGGGAGGCTGGGCCCATGAGAAGGTAAGGGTATCTTTCCTCCAGCTATGTGTTCTAACTTGTACTGGCTGGAGGGCTTCCTGGAGGAAGGGGTTTGTGAGGGAGGGGGCAGCTTAGAAGAATAATGGAGGAGTGTCAGAATGTCCTGCACATACCAGGAATGAGGGGAGGTGAGACCAAAGACCAGGGGAAACAACTGTAAAAGTAGCATGGTGGAGTGGAAAGGCCAACAGGCCTGGTGCGTAGTCCTTCCCACTATTTACCAGTTGTACAGCTCTGTACAAGTCTGTTTTTTCATTGGTAAAGTAGGGATTAAAGGAGAAGAAAGAGAAAGAAATGCATCCATCACCTATTCCATGCTCAGGGCCTTCACCTTCCTCTTCACAATTTGATGATATCAGGAGGCATTATCATTCCCAATTTGTATTTGGATATCCTTAAGTTCATTTGCACAATTGCTAGAGAGGATGAGGTAAGGAAACATACTAGAAGTGTCTTGACAGGGCCCCACACATAGTAGGTCCAAGAAACTGTCACTCTCCTTTACCCACATTTGCCCCTTTGCTTCTTGTGTCTGTAACCCACAAAGGGTATCTCTATTTGGTCTGAGAAGCAGATGGTAAGAGTGGAAGTAGAGCCAGGCAAAAGTGACTTTGGAGATGGGCTTCTCTGAAAGTCACTGATTACAAGACCACTAGAGCTTGTGTGGTCAGATGCCCAGGGGAGGTGCTCTGTGGCTCCATGACCAGAAAGGTGAGACCCTCCTGATTTAACTCCAATGGTTGACCAGACTCAAAACTAAGAACAATCTCTTAAAAACCAAATTCCAAAGTAATTAATTCAGCCCCAAAGATAACAATAACAGAATGTAACATTTGACACTTAATGAGCATTTACTAAGTGCCAGGTGCTCTTCTATGAGCTTTCCATCTGGAGCTGTAGATTTAGCAAGTGAAAAATACATTTATGTCCATGCAGTATTTGGGACCCATTCAACACTAAAAAAATTATTTGTTTTTTATTTGAAGTTCAAATATAGCTGAACCTCTTGCATTTTAACTGACAATCTTATTTCCATATGAATCATTTAATTCTTGTGACTACCCTGAGAGATAGTTATTTTACAGATGAAGTAGCCAAGGCACAGAGAAGCAAGGTAACTTGCCCAAGGTCACATAGCTAGTAAGTGAGAAGCTTTATCATGCATGAATTACTGTGGCTCCCAAGCCTAAGGCTGTTGAAGTCCTAAAGCCAGTAACTTCACTGGCAGACTCGTGTTTGGACACACCACACCGCAAGCTTCCTTGAGGCCCTGTCTTCTGTTTGGCAGCTCAGAGTGTGAGCAGGGAGGAGTATTTACACTCACCACACACACCAAAATCTGGCGGAATTCATTCCAGAGGGCCCCTGGAATCTCCCCACACTTTCCTAGGTTCCTGTCTCCCTAGTGCCTGCTGAACTGAAACAGACCACAAAAGACTGAATGTTCCCCACAAAAACAGTTTTGCCCAGAGCTTGTTCAACCATTCTGTGTACTGATTAGGGAAAGAACACTTTGATTTTATTTCTGTATATTTTGCACACATTGGAAAGAGAGAGTGAGGAGCATTCCAGGACATTCCATCAGGGGATTAGAGGATTTCTCCCTGATTGCTTTGTGCCTCCTGGTTTTTAAGCAGCTTTGAATTGTGTGTCTTTGTGGTTACATGCTTGGCACTATCCACCTGTGGCTTGTTTCTGACTTTCTGTGTGAGGACCTCTACCCTTCTCTGAGTGAGAGTGCCTACAGCCCCATACATGACAGCCACCTCAGGAGAGCTTTGCTGAAAGTGGCCTTTAGCCAGGAGGCAGAGAAAACTTCCAGCAGAAAGCAGCTCCTCCAGTATGTTGCAGACCATTTATGTCACAGTCAACACTAAGGGTACCAGACCCTGGTTGCTATCTGGGGTGAGTAGATGGGGGTGTGGATGGGGGTACTTTCCCCATTCCACATCCCATTGTGCTAACTGGGAAGCATTTCAGAGGCCTGCCTACTTCACTTTTCTCTTCCCAGGCCCTAGCATAGACCATAATACATAAGAAGCATTTGGTAAGTTTGCTGGATAAATGGAGAGAATAAAGTGTAATGATGCGCAAATGTGTACAGAACGATCTCTCTTAGACTCTAAGACTTTTGAAAACTGAGTCAATCATAAAAATAAAGGTTAGACAATCTGTACAATAAGTAACTGGATGGAGCTGGAAGAGTAAATTGAAGAGGAAGGGTGAGGAAGAGAGGCTTTAGGTGGGGAGGGTAAGCAAGTGAAAAGTCAAAGGGCAGAGGTCAGAGAGGATGGGATTTAGCATTCCATGTCTTTGAGAGGTAAGCATGGAGAATGGAATTCTTTTTGTATTGCTTTTTTTGTCTGCTAAATAATTCTTTAAATCAATCTTTCTCAGCGCCTGGACCACATGGATCACAGATTCATTAGGTTTCAGGTCAAATGGTTTAACTTCAGAGTCAAATCATAGATGGTTAGGAGAAGCGTGCATTTCTTTTTATCTCCTAGGGATATTAGTATTTATGAAATTATCTCCCCATTTTTATGGCTTATTTTTATATCTTAGATTTTATTGCTAGTTATTTCAAATTGCTTTGGGAAATAGGTAGTGTGTTAAGAAAATTAAGTCAACAAGTGAATTGTATTCTACTTACTTAGCAGCCTGAATATATGAAACTCTTGGAGGTATATATTATAATCCCATTAGTACTACCACAAATTTTCTTCAGAATGCAACATGAAGAAAGTGATGTTTGGTTCTCCTGCCTCTTTTATGTAGACCTGCACCATCTACATTAATGCCGGCTGGGAATTTCATAAAAGCCCACCCCAAGGGATGGATGAACCATATGATATAATGAGCATGAAAATGATCTGTTAGCCAGAGTGCATGTCTTCCTGCTCACCCGAGGATTCATACAAGAAAGAAATTCTTTAAATATGAAAAACATGAATAAGTTAATTTCTAGAGCTGAAATTGTCGCAGTAAAAATAAACTCCACCCAGGGAGGGAACTGCAAATATACTCTAAGAACCTAAGTGTTTCAAATGGAATTTCCATGGCAGCAGTTATCCATAAGCTATATAGAAAGAAACCCCATCAAGTGGATATGGGACTTATGTAAGATGAATAAATTCTAGAGATCTATTGTATAGCTTAGTGCCTAGAGTTAACAATACTGTATTGTAGACCTAAAAGTTTGCTAAGGGAGTATATCTTATAAGTGTTCTTATCACATCAATAGCAACAATAATAGTAATAAATAAATAAAAAGGCAGGAATAAATTTCGGGAAGTGATGGATAGGTTTATGGCATAAATTATGAGGGTTTCACAAGTGTATACTTAGCTTTAAACTCATTAAGTTGTATATATTAAATATGTATAGCTTTTCATATGTCAATCATACCTTAATAAAGTGGCTATTTTTTTAAAAAGATGTCATAAGTGGAGGAGGCTTTAAGCATAACCCTCCCATGCTCCAGAAAACCCAAGACAGGTTAAGAATCATGCACCACAGGAGCAATTATTTGGATGCCTTCAGGGCCAGGCAGGGAGCACAACTGACTGAAGCAGGCCAGCAGAAACAGACCAAGGCTTACTCTGCAGAAATGTAGACCCAAGATTGCTTGGTCTCTTATTTTTTTCAGGAAAAGCAGGAAATCCAGACCTTTATGGGAATTCTTCCAATTATAAAATGTTGACAACTAATATAAAAACTTACAAAAACTACTCACAATGAACAGCTCTCCAGGTCTCTAATTTGTACCTCAGAGAATTTGTAGCTCAGAGAATAGGCTAATTCCCTAACTGAGATCCAAGAAACCACATACAAGAAACTCTTGTAGTGACATGAAGAGAAGCCTCTGGAAAAACTTCAGCCCTTCTTTCTGCTCACTGGAGAACCCACACAATAGAAAATCTCCCCATTCCTCCCTCTTTACTAGTTCTCCCAGTAAAGAGCCCTGGCTCTGCCTGGCACCTGCTCCTGGCCTTACCTGCCCCAGCTTCAGCCCGTGACTTGCCACTTTGACACCATGATTCCCCTTTTTGACCTTAACAGCTCTTCTGGATACTGTCCCACTGTGTGTCATCAGGCCCCTCACCATGATCCAAGATCTTCCTGCTTCTCTCCTGGCCCCTTGGAAGGTTCCAGCCTCTCTGCTGCTTGCTGGCCTCCTACAGGGGACAAAAGGTGGGGAGAACTGAGTAAAGCCATCATTCATTTTAATGATAATTATGATTAACGGGTATTTGTAGATCATATGACACTTATCAAAGTGCATGCACATTCATCATTTCATTTTATTCACATAAACTTCTTCTGAGACAGAGCAGGCCTTTCACCATTTTATACTTATGGGAACTGAGACACAGGGTAACAAAAGGACAAAGTGACCACCAAGAGTGACCATCATTAACCCACCAAGTTTATAGTATCCATCAAAGGAGCTGTTGCTCATTTTTTTGAAGCTTCCTGAGGATCTCTTCTAAAACAAGTCCTTGGCATAAGGATGGATATCTGTGTTCTTTGAGGGACTGGAGCTCTAGACTTGTGAGTATAGGTTGGCCAGTCCTGGTTCAGCCTGACTCCCTGTCACCTTGGTCAGCTGTGGGTATCCAAATGGAGAGTAACACAACTCCAATTTCCTGGAATCTTCTCAAAATTCCTAGGAGGAGGATGGATGCTATAATAATTGGACCTCTTCCATCATCTCAACCAATGTGCTGATGATCCATGATTATCCATGAATGGATCTCCTGTCAACATTTCTATGTTCTCTCTTTGGGTGGTCAAGTTATTCTCAACCTGATCTTCAGTGTTCACCATCTACAAAGCCACAAAGATCAAACTCACTGGAATAACACTCAATAACCATCAAAAGCTGACTCAACCTTTCATTCTACTTCCATTAATTGCCTCTAAATTAGGTTCCTGGCCCCAAGTTCAACATGTGTGTGTTTGTATGTGTTGTACGTTCCCCTTATCAACAAGCAATTTTTTGACATCAGCAGAGTGTCCAAGAACTCAACTCAATTCTGACACTATTTACCTGGAGATAGAATCAGATCCATAGGTAAAGGGTTCAATCCTACTGCCCCACCTCAGACAACAATCACAAGTCCAGGCTGTCACCTATGCTTCTTCTGACAGATGGCTAAAAATCAGAGGTTCCCATGATTTTCTCCTCAGGTGTGATAGTTTGCTAGAATAACTCACAGAACTTAGAAAAACCCATTTATTCACTAGAGTAATGATTTATTACAAAGGATATTAAAGGATATGAGTCGATAGTCAGATGAAGAGATATATAGGGTGAGATGCTGAATAAAGGAGCTTCTGTCCTTGTGGAGCTTGGGATGTGGCACAGTGGCATGTGTTTTGGTTCCCCAACATAGAAGCTGTCTGAATCTTTTTTTTTTTTTTCCTGAATCTTCTTCTTTTGGGTTTTTATGGGGGCTTCATTATGTAGGCATGATTAATTAGCTCATCGGCCATTGGTTATTGGTTCAACCTCTAGTCCCTCTCCTCTCCCCAGAAATCAGAGGGTGGGACTGAAAGTTCCAATCCTCTATCCATGGTTGTTTCCCCTGGTAACCAGCTTCCATACTTAGGTGCTTTGCAGAAGTCACCTTTATTAGTGTAAACGCAGCTGTGGTGGAAAGGGTTTCTTATAAATAACGAGCCACCCATTTCACCTTTATGGCTCTGAAGAGAATTTAGGAATTAAGGACAAGAGATCAAATATTGTAACAAAAGGTTTTCCCTTTTCTCTTATTGCTCAGGAAATTCCAAGGGTATTGGGAGCTGTAAGCCAGAAACTGTGAAGATGAAAAACAAATGTCTAAAAAAAAATATATTTTGGTCATCTGAGTGACCAAATATATATATATATTTTATTATAAACCACAATATTGCAGTCCCTATCCCTGAAATTTCCTATCTTACAAACCCCAGAGTCCATGCTCCAATTACACTAATAAATCCCTAATGCCCAGTTATGCCTTTTGCTAATGCTGTTCCCTTTGCCCAAAACCTTCCCCCTAACATCTTTGCCTTATAAGCTCCCATTCATTCCTCAAGACCTAGCTGAAATATCTTCTCTGGAAAGTCTTTTCCAACTCCCCTGATAAGTTTTCTTTCCTTTCCTTTGAGCTTTCACAGAATGTGGTCCATTTCTTATCACCTTAAATTGATTATAAGTATTCATTACTTCTCTGTATCCCTTGCTTGACTGCGAGGTCTTGAGGGTCTTTGTTTTTTAAGCAGCTCTTGGCACATGATGGGTAACTAAAGTGTCTTTGTTGAATAAGAGAGAAAAGTAATCTGACAGCAATGTTAACTATTGAAAATACCAGTCATGTACTAGGTGTTTTCTCAATATTATTTTTAATCTTCACATCAACCTGGTGAATCAGATTTTATAATTACGGGGCACAGAGAGGTTAAATAACTTGCTCAAGGACACAGCTAGTGGATGATGAGCAGAAATTTGAGCACAAGTCTGTATGATTCTTATAATAGGCAATACTGCTTCCTACAGCTTCCTATCCAGCCAAAGTCCTTGTCTCAACTTCCCTTCAACGTGCGTAGGGATTCCAAGTGCTTCTTCCTCCTCCAATCCCGGCACTTCCCTCCAGCTGAAGAGGTTCTGGAACACAGGGATCTGGCATTCACTGGTGGGACTCAGAGACACTTCTCCAGTTTACCCAGCCTTATGTTTGAGAACAAGAGAGGGAAGAGAGGGGAAGGAGTGATAATGGGAAGAGCTGATTTTGCTAAAAACTGTGGGATTTAAGAAGTCTAGATAGCACTGTATGGAAACCACTTAACAACAAGTAATAATGTGAAAAGGAGAGAGGGCCTTCTTCCCACCTTGCAAGGAGTTAATACTTACACACTAAATGCTCAAGAACATAGCTTAGCCCTGATCTGCAATGGCAGCCCCCAGGCGATGGCTTCAGCAGTGCCAGTAGAAGTAAGAACACTTATTGCTCAGAGGCTCTAGAAAGACACAGCACCCAGAGAAAGTGGCAATGGGGACCCACTGTTCTGAAGCTCCAGGAAGCCATAAAAACAGTGGGAAGTGTTGTGACATGCTTGAGAGTGCTGAGAGACAGGCTCTGGCAGGAACAGTAGGGTATTCACAGAGAGCCCTGGCAACACACACTGGTAAGGGGGTGCCAGGAAAGAAGAGAAGGAAAATGATGAGGAGAAGTATGAGAGAACCCCTAGAGAGACTCCCAGACATACCTAGGAACAATTCTTAAATGGACATACTGCAGTAGTAGGTGGCACCTACTCCTATTTTTATTACCAGTATACTGAGGTGTACAAAATGCAGGCTGACGTGCATCTTTATGGACTTTATTATGTATCCTATATTGCTTTCATTTACTTACTCATCAATATTTATTAAAATTCAGATATGGTTTTACCATTCACATGGCCATCAAAGTGTAATAGTACACCGATTTCACTACAACCTGGAATAGAAGGACTCTTCCATGTTTGCTGTTAGTTTTGTTTTGTTTAGTGACTTTGAAATACCTCAAAAATCTAAAGACCAGCTAATAACTTTTGCTCTAATTTAAAAAATGTGTATTTATTCAGATAAACATTTTTCAAGGTTACACAACTTAAACTGCATATTCCATGAACCATTAAACAAATCATCTTTATCAAAATGTCACGATTACCCAAATGTGGGATCTCACTGTATATCAAGAATCTGTGGGTGCCACCACCTGTTCTCCTGGTCTCCTTCCCCAGCCTGTCTGGCTGCAGCCTGAGGCCTCTACACCATTCTTTTCCTAGATTGTTAGTAAGACTAACCAGGGATGGCTTAGAGGTTCCCGAATCTTAGTTCATGAAAAGTAGACCATGTTATACCTAGTGAATGCCTGCTGGAGAATGAAGAAGTAATTGTCTTTTTTCTTTCTTTTTTTCCATTTTTCCCCCTAAATAATCCAAATAAACTACACTCAACCCTTATCAAGATGATCTGAGCGTAATGATACTAGAGTAAATGCTCTAGCTCCTGCTCCTGGAAGGTTCTGCCATCCTAAGGCTAACTCCATCTATGTTTTTGTTCTGAACCACCAGAGCCCTCACACTGCAGGAACATCCTGCAGTCCACCTACCATTGTCCTGACTGGGGATGCCAGCTTGCCGGAAGGAGAAACTGACAAAAACCTGGTCAACAGGTATATCCCATGTGCCTAATCTTTGTGCTGTGAAGAGCAATATTACCTAGCACATGAAGCTTAGATAGCTAAATATAGTTTTTACAAACCTTCTTTCTTGATCATTTTATTGATGAAATAGAATCAAGCAATTTTTCCAAATGAGAGCAAGAGTTTGGGATTTGTCCATTATCTTTCTTTCCAAAATTATTTTTCTTTAAAAAAAATATTTTTCTTTTCCTGTATTTGGTCCTTTGTACTTTGCTAGCCTTTAGGCATGAGTCATAGCAGGGCAGTTTCCTATAATAACTGCCCAGATATTTGCAAATGGACCTGAGAGATAGGAGTCTTTGATCTCACAACTGGAGAATCCTGCCCCTGGTCAGTGTTGGTCCTGTGTGGAAGATGATCACTTTGGAGAGGCATTGGCTACTATACACGGGGATATCACTGCCTCAGTTTGACACAGCACTAGCATCTAGCATATGCATTGGTCTAGCTGGAGTGAGATTGTCTAAGTATAATTTTCAAAAAGCTACAAAGATCATTCTTATACAAATATGCAGTGAACATATGTCAAAGATTTATTTAACTCATTGATGAGGAAATCATCAGGATAACCAAGATAAAAAAGTTAGTTCAAAAGAGGATACAAGAAATGGAAGTGCATATCAGTGGGGAGGAAAAGAATGCTGGAATAAGATTGCTAAGTTCAATATAAAATAGGTTAATACTCCAGAAGGCAATGAAACCTTGTTTTTATCTTTCTTCCCCAACAGAAATCATCTACATCTCTACCAATTATTCATATCTTATGAGTTTTCTATAGTTAGATGTTCATTTAGAGTCTGGGCCCAAATGAACAATAAATAGAGTTATATTTCCTTAGGACAGTGTTTCAAAAACTTTAGCAAGCATCAGAATCACCTGGGGGGATATGTTCAATCATGGATGGCTGGGCTTCACCCTCCAGAGTTTCTAATCCAGTTGATCTGGGTTGGAACCTGAGAATTTGCACTTCTAACAAGTTCTCAAGCTTAGATAAGCTTGTAAAATGATGCTCTAGGATGACTTTGAAAGAATATATAGGTATCTATTTACCTATTTACAAGCTGTGGACAAATTTTCTTAGAAAAATGATTCTGTTCTGTCTTTCAGAGCTCACAGTCCCCACAGGAGACTTTCTCACCGACACTTGAAGGTTTCTACAGCTTCGCTAACTTCTGTAGGTAAGGGCTAGTCCAATTTATCTTATTTCTGCAACCAGAGATAAGGGTCCAGCTGAAGGTATGTTTGAGCAGGAAGACTGAGATCTGGCAACTCAGCTCCTTCCCTCTCCTAATTCTCAGGCAAGTCTATATCATGAGCCCAAGAAGGCAAAGTCAGTCTGTCCCTCTGTGTTTAAGCCCAAAAGAAATATATCTAATTTTAATTTATTTTGGCCAAGAGATGAAGAGAAAGATGAGGAAGTCAAAGAGGCAGAACAGCAGGGTGAGGCTCAATTCTGGGGTACAGGGGTCAGAGCTCTCTATCTCCTGCTAGAAAGGCCCACATTCAGGTAGGCAAGTGCCTTTTTTTTCTTTCTCTAAGAGCAGTTATGGCTAAAAAAAAAAAAAAATTAAAAAACTAATAAAAAAAAAAAGAACAGTGATGACTACGTGGCTTTTAAATAGCCGCTTGCTTTGTTTCTCAGGGATATAATGCATGTGGGGCTAGGGGGTGCTGAGCATCTCCCTTTCCCCCCCAGTGCTGTCTGAAGCCCCATGGCAGCTGGTGTCGGTGGTGATAGAGCCTGTTTTCTTCCTCAGGATGAATGTAGATCCCACCAGAAGATGCAATAGTACAGGAGGGAAAGATCCAAGCCATGTTACAGTCCCCACTCTGCCGTTTGGTTGCATAAGCAAAGATCTAATAGAATGCAATTGCTGCCCCAATCACCAGCTCATTCTCCAAATAGTTTCTCAGGGTCTGTTCTGGACCATCGGAACACAGATATGATACAGATTTGGTCTCTGCCTTCATGTTGCTCATAGTCTATGAAGAGACTGAGAAGTGAACAGATACAATCAGGATACTATATTATATGGCCCTTCACAGAAGTGCTAGGGAAACTGAGGCTAGAAGGGGACCAATTCTGTCTAAATAGGGGGAAGGCTGGGTAGGTAGTCCAGAAAAGAGAGTATTTGAGTTATGCCTTAGGAAGTTGGATAGATAGACAAGAGGAAGAAAAGGGATTCTGGGTTCAAGAAACAATATGGTGGGGGAGCAGGAGCCAAACCAGAGCAACTGAATGCTTTGCTGTGTGTATTAGTCAGGACTCTTTCAAATGATAGAAACCTAACTCAAACTAACTTACACTAAAATTACATACATACATAAAAATAAATAAAAGCCAAGGCTTGTGGTTTCAAGGAGTGCTGAATCCAGGTGCTGAAGCTGGGTCATTAGCAGTTGGCTCAGCCCATCTCTCAAGTTTCCTTTCATGTGTTAGTTTTCTTTTTTGGCAAATGGTACCAGCAACTCCAGACTTATGTACCATGAGTGGAAAGAGAGTGCCTCTTCCTGTGTACTTAACACAACTCCTGACATGTCTCTCCTTGGCCTCCCATGGCCATCCCTGAGCCAATCACAGTGGCCAGGGGGATTGAGCTCATTGGCTGGCCAAGGCTGGGGTGAGGTGGGGCGATAGGGTTTAACTCCTTCCTAACTAACAGAATTGAAACTCAGAGGGGTTTCACCCAATGCAAACTGGGGAGCTATGAAAAGTAAAAGGGGGAAAGGAGGCTAGAGAGGCACAGTGAGAGCTGCTCACCACTGAGGGGGTGGGGAAGAGCCTTAGAAGTATGTGGCATGAGCAAAGGTGCTGGGCCCAGTTTGGCACTTGCACATGACTAGGGACCATGAGGAATCCTGATGAGAGGCAGGTGAAGTGCAAGGTCAGATACGACTCTTAGAAAGGTCACTCTGATAGGCAATGGAAGATGGATAAAGGGGATAGCATAAAGGTAGAGGACCTATGAAGTGGCTGTTGTAATTGTACAGGTAAGATCTAAGGAACAAGAATGGAGAGGAGGCACAAGTTCCAGGGATATTTCTGAGGTAAATGACGATCAGGACTTGATGACCATTCGGTGGGATGTGAAGAGATTGAGGCAGGAGTGTGGAGTGACTCCCATGTTTCTGAGCAGCCGGGGAAAGTGGTGTCATTCACCCAAAGAAGGGCTGCTAGAGAAGATGCACGGAGACGGATGGGGGTAGAGAGTGCAAGTAGAGGAAAAAAGGGAGGGAAGGTGGCCATGATCTTTGGAGTGCTCCCTTTATCCACATATCTTAAGCTCACTAGCCTGTTGAAAAAAAGAGAGACTTGAAAGAAGAATACACTAGGGAAACAGCATGGAGGTGGAGCTCCTGATGGCCCTACCGAAGGGCAGGGTTTAGGACAGTACTGAGAACATAGATGGCTTTATGACCATTTGTTACAAAGGACCTGCCACAGCCACAGTCTACAAACCTGTTGAAGCAGCCCTGTCTCCCCAGCTAGGCATTGCGCTGACGTTTGGCTGAGTTCCCGCTGGGCAGCTTCCTTGAGCTAAGGTGTGAGGGGCCAAGGATTCAGTGACTCTCACCCTGAGTTCATCCTCCCACTGCAGACCCTGCAGGGCACATTATTGACCTGGTCAATGACCAGCTGCCAGATATCAGCATCTCAGAAGAGGACAAGAAGAAAAACCTGGCGCTGCTGGAAGAAGCCAAGTCGGTGAGTGAACGATTCCTGACCCGCCGCGGGAGGAAGTCCAGGAGCGGCCCCGGAGACTCCCCATCAGGTAGGATGTACAGGTGCCCTGAGTCCCTCTGAGATGTAGTGGAGGGATGGGGAGGGCCAGTTGTAGTGGGAGCCCTGCTTCCAAGGGGTGACCTTTGAGTTGCCTACCCCCAGAACTCTAGGCCTCAGGAGGACTGATTCTTGTGGAGAGGATCTTGTGAAGAGAGGGCATCTTACCCTATTTCAAAAGCTCTAACATACTGATCCAACTCTAGCCCAGGAAACTGCTTTTCATTTTGGGGCTTATTGTGTCTTTGTTTCACCAAGAAATGTCAGCCTATATGCTATCCATGAATTGAACATGGGTTCCCCCTCCCTGAATCCTACAAAGAAATCCCTGTGTGATGCCTCTGTGCACAGGTTCCTGGACCACCCTGCATGGATGGCTCCTGTGGTAGGAGCCTTATATGGCAGTCCAGAATCAGCCCTTGACCTGATGAAGGAGTCCCAGTTCCCGGGGTCAGAAATACCTGAAAGGATGTCTTTGTTAGGCTGAAGTCATAAACCTTCATGAATGCTGGCCAGTTTGTGTCTGTCTCCACAGCTGTTTCCCTGAACCTCAGCCCCGGAACTTCTCCGGCATCCTCTCAAAGCAACTCACTTACTATCTCCACACCACCTGGTAAGGTCCAGCACCCCTGGCATTTCCTGCCCTGGCTTCTTAACTTTGGGTGCCAGCTGAGCCCCATCTTCACCTGACCAGGATGCATCCCATTTTGCAGGCTTTCTAGTCAGGACCCCTATTTGGCCTCCTCCCCAGAGGACTCCTAGCTAGGCCTGGCTGGGGTGCCTTTGAGGAGGTGGATGTACTTTCTGTTGGGATTTTGAGCTAGTGTGGGGAGACAGGCCTAGCCCAGAATGAGGCTAGGTAGGTGAGGACAGAGGCAAGGTTGTGGGAAAAGGGCTACAACTGGTGCTTTCTCTGCTAAGAGAGGACTCACAGAGAGGTCACTTCAGAGCTTATTTAGAAAAGCTCTATTTGAGCCACTCTTTTTTTGTTGTTGTTGTTGTTTTTCCCTTTCATTAGACTATGTACAGGGCCACACCCTCAATCCAGCTCAGAAAGGGGCATGGTGCCCGGGATAACAGCCTACCCTTGTTAGAGCTGTGGAGCAAGCTCAGGCTCTGACCAGGCAGCCTGGGTTCTATTACCAGTGCTCATACTTCCTGGCTGTGTCACCTTGATTTCCCTCTGCCTTGGTTTTCTCATGTGGTTTCTGTGCTGATTAAATGAGGGCTCACCACAGCACCTGACATGTGGAAGGTACTCAACAAATGGTGGCATGACTGGCAACCAGACCTGACAGAACCAAGAGAGGACATTCTGGGGAGGTGGATGTATTTTTGCTAAAGGGACAGCTGACAGTGCTGGGGTGCTAGACATCACTCAACAGTGTCTGGGCCATTCCAGGTTTGGATGAATGCAGTGGCCCACAGTCCCCTTTGCCTGGAGCACCACCACAGGTAACAGGGGCCCTGACTGGGGTTTCCTATGCCAACTGGTCTCTCTTCTCACCCCTTAACCCCTGAGAGGCCCTCCATAATCCATTGAGATGATGGTGTTGGGAGGGGAAAACATCTATACCACTGCTAGGGCCCTCTTTGAGGGTATTTCAAGAGGAGATATGGTTTCTTCATATTGCTGTCTGACTTGTGTTTACTTTCTCCAGCAGAAGGGGGATGAGGCCGAAGTCTCTTCACCACACCTCGGCGAGCCTGTGAGTGTGAGCTCTGCTCCATTTTAATTATTTGGGTGTAGGAAAAACTGTTCCAAAAGCCCAGGCTGGTCCTGAGCAGCCTACAAGTGGGTGTATATGAGTGGAGGGTCAAGGCCGGGGAAGCTAGAAGTTTCCTCTGTTTTATTGTGACTGGAAGTCTAAAGTGGAGGGGGTAAGGAGGCAGATTCAGCGAGGGTCACTTTCACTATAACCCTATAATCCTGTATCTTCACTCAGGCCACTGGCCATAGTCAGGCAAGACTGCTGCTTTTGTCACTCCAGTGAAAATTACAGTAAAGTTCCAGCTCCTGATTGAGATTCCTCTTGGAGGCAGCCTGGAAAAACCTCATCCTTACTGATGAACACTAGAAGGGCCCCACCCCTGCTCAGAGCAAAGTGCTCAAGGTGGAGGGGAGCATTAAAATACAATCTCATCTAGAATTGGGGCTAGGCTAGAGTCCTCTGGGAGAATTTCACAACTCATACAGCATAGCTATACTCTGACATAGATCTACAGGCTTCTCACAAAGCAGGTTTCCTTCAGGAAATAAAAGTACAGAATCTTAGAACTTCTGAGTAGTAAGATATTACCTTTGCAAGAATCACCTGATCACAATGATCCTTAACCTCTTTTGAATCACGGAACTCTCTGAGAAATTGTTGAAAGCTATGGATTCTCTTTCCAGAAAAAGATGTACAACATGCCTACATAAATACACCTGTACATCTGCAATAATTTCAGAGGGTTCATAAATCTGATGAAAAATCTGAGTCCCTAAGAGTTAAGGGCCTTGCCAGGAAGAGTCAGGACTAGAAATTGGGGCAACTGAGTCAAGGCCAAAATTTGTGACTGCACCCAAGCTGTCCTCTATTCCACTGTCCTCCACAGCCCCTGGCCCTTGGGAGGTTCTTGGAAGATTATGAATGGCAGGTCTCCTTGTCCTGTCTGTTTTATAGACCTCAGGCTTGTCTGTGGCTCCCCTTTACTAGTTCAGACTTGACTGAGAAGCCTTCCTGTCTACTTAGTGCACACACCTGCATATATATACACACAGACACCTTAGCAGGGTCTGTGGGACAGAGGTCCTGCAGTGGGAGTGGCCCCATCTCTTTCCTCTCCAGTCTGCTTCAGAGTCCTAGCTCTACCTTGTCTCTTTCAGAATGTCTCCAAAGGGCTAGCTGACCGAAAGCAGAATGACCAGAGAAAAGTGTCTCCGGGCAAGCTGACTCCTCATTCTCCCACAATTGAGAAGTCCAAAGAGACTGCAATTGAACAAAAGGAAAACTGCGATCCCCTCCAGTGCCCTGAGGCCACTCCCAAAGGCCCAGCTTCTGGAATAGGCAGTGGTGGGAAAATGGCCCTGAATAGCCCTCAGCCTGGCTCTGCTGAAAATGAGCTAGGAAAGGCGCTTTTGAAGACAGCCAAGGAGGGCAACCCTCTGCCTAGAGGCCCAGCCCAGGGCTCTGGAGGGGTGGCTCCCCTGATTCCCCAGGGAAAAGGTACAGCTGGAGAGCTGACAGTGTCAAAATTTGGCTCCAAAGCTGAGCTGCGGCCCCCTGCTTCCCGGCCACCTCTACAGCGGGGGGTCTCCTGGGACAGTGGTCCTGAAGAACCTGGCCCCCGGCTGCAGAAAGTGCTTGCCAAGCTGCCTCTAGCAGAGGAAGAGAAGCGTTTTTCAGGCAAAGCTGGCAGCAAGTTGGCCAAGGCACCTGGACTCAAAGACTTCCAGATACAAGTGCAACCAGTGCGGATGCAGAAACTGTCTAAGCTCCGTGAGGTGGGTTCCTAAGGGCCAGCTGGGCAGGGTGTACACTTCAGGTCCCCCCTGAGCTGAAGACCTCTAGGCTGAGCTGCTAGGACAGCTCTAGCCTGGACTTGGGCCTTGTGGGGCCCTAAACTTCCCCACTCTGATAAACCAGGCCCACTGCACAGCATCTTCTTCATAAATTCTAGTTTTGGGTACTTTTACTGGGAGGAGGTCAGAGTGGGACATAGTTGCCACACACAACCACATTTTAAGGGGAAGGCAGGTATATGGAGGAGCACATGGGCCCTAGTACCAGGTTGTGTTTTTCCCTCTAGCCAGAGCTGACAGCTCATAAACAGGAAGCCCTTGATGGAGTGCCTTGTCATGCCTAGAACGGAGCTGGGCAAGGATGGAATAGCTTTTCCCTTTGTCAGGCCCCTGAGCTTTCCTTCCTGATGCCTGTTAATAAAGGGCCTCAAATCTATCCTCAAGTATAATGGATGGCCATGAGGGGCTGCTCCCCCTGTGGTGAATTTCTTCCAATGCCTGTGATGTCCCCAACTTTCACTGGCCATCAAACCAGGCACAGTAGTTTCTCATGGAACAGCCACCCTTTGAGGGGATGATTGGGAGTATCCAGCAATGTAGGGGACAGAGATAGGGTGTGAGGGTGAGAAGAAGTTAGCAGGACAAAGGAATCATTATCCAGTCCCCTTTTCCCTAGAAACCTAACCTAAGCAACAGGCCAAGGCAACTGGGACTCCACGGGGTGGGACCTGGTACCCTCACAGCTAGAACTGGACAAGGCTCCCGTGGTTCCCTTACAGAATGGGTGTGAGATAGGGAAGGAAAAGAGGTACATGATAGCAATCAAGCACAAGTGAAGAGGTTTCTTTGCTAGCAGGGACACATTGCAATGTGTCCTATTCAGAAACCATTCCTATTCAGAAACTTTCTATGATGTTCTGAATTGGAGGCTCCAGGGAGCTGCTAAGGAAACAGGTAAAGGGCCCTGGCCAATTACTACCATTTGGACCATGAGCACCCTCTGGTGGCCCTTCCTTTCCTTCTTTAACCAGGGGACAAACCACTCAAGTGGCTCCTGCTACCACTGGAGGCTGACACCCCCACCCCCCGCCCAAACACAAGTCACAAGGTGCGAGGAGATCTGTCAAACATTGGAAGTGCTGATCTGGTCCTGATGGGTACTGAGCATCCCCATCTCTCCTGGGCCTTGACTGCTGAGGCCCCAGGCAGTATAGTGGGGCAGTAATTCTCAGGCCTCATGTGTCTGGAGAGTTTTAACAACTCAAGGGATGCCATAACCACCCACTGAGGAACTGGGGGTAAGAGGTCACAACTCCTGGCTGTTCCACTCCCGGAAGTGGGCATTCACTGCTCTGAACAACAGGGCAGGAAGCTCTTCCCAACTTGAAGCACAGCCGTGAACTCAACAAAGATCACTTCCAGCAGAAGCTCCATACACATCCAGGTGACCATCCTGTCTTCAGAGCCCGGGGCTCCAATTCTGTTTGTCGTATAGCTCTCAGCCACTGTGTGGTTGGAGCTCATTTGCCCTGAGGCCCAAAGGCCCATTTGAAAGGCAGACCATGCCAAGGACGATTCTTAACCCAAGGATCGTGGTGCTAATGGTATGGTTTCAGGCACCTTTACAGGCTGGGAGAGGAGCAGTCTTCCAGGTGCCTTTCATATGTCACCGTGTCATGACTGCCCACCCCCCATTGTGGCTGCCCTTAGTGCCTCCCATGTGAGGCTGAGGCTGAGTGGTCACAGAGCCACAAAACACAACCAAGAGAAGAGTTCTGCCTGATGTTATGATCTGAAATGTTTTCTTCTTTTCCTAAAAAGGAGCACATCCTGATAAGAAATCAGAACTTAGTGGGGCTCAAGCTTCCAGAACTTAGTGAAGCGGCTGAGCAGGAAAAAGGTAAGTGGGGTCGGGACAGAGGGACAGATGTTCTCCTCAGGCCAGGGCTGGATTCATTTTTACCAGATCAAAGAAGGTGAACGTGTAAACACTAGACTTCTGTCAGGGCCTTTGTCCCAGTGGTGAATGTGGCCCAAACACGGAGCAGGCACTCAGTAAATATTTGCAGATAAATGAATGAATCAGATTATGTTTCCTGCCTACTCAGAGAACCTCTAAACTTGTCTCTTCCCAATCAGCCCCCTTCTAGATCCTGTCTCCCTGAGCCTTGTTAGTACCTAGGAGGCCTGGAAGGGTGACCCAGGCCTCAACTTTTGACACTTCCTTTTCCTTTCACACCCAGGAAGTCACCCAAATAGAACAGTTCCTCTTTTCAAGACATTAGAGTCATCTCTTGCTTTCCAATTTGCTGTCACCACAAAGTCAGACCCCAGCCCTTTCCCTTCTGGCCCTGCAAGTCCACACCCACTCACCCTGCTAGACTCATCTTCCGAAAATAAGACTTTGAATTTCCTGCCTCTCTCCTGCCCTCCATCTCCTGGCTCGACTCTTCTATGGGTCATGCTACCTGTGGTCAGTCAGCACAGAAGCCTTCTGCTTAAGGATTGTTACATGAGCATGCATAGGGTGCTTCCAACTATGTTGGAAGCCCTTATCCAAAATATAGTTAACTAACACCTACCTATTCAACATTAACAAGATTCCCAGAAGTAAAATTTCCAACAACTTCTGTAAAGTACTAATTAAAGAAAATTAACCATCTTTATAGGCAATCTTTTAAAAAGATGCGATATACTTTTCCACTTTTAATTTTTAATTTGCTTATTAAAGCAGCTTCAAAACACTAGGACAAGATTTATCTTAAAACTTGCCCTACCACTGAGGTGGACACTTGACGGGATGAGCACTGGGTGTTTTTCTGTATGTTGGTAAATGAACACCAATAAAAATTAATTAAAAAAAAAAAAACTTGCCCTATAATCGCATGAATTCTGAAAGAAGCAATTTTTATTCTTTCTAGTATTTACCCATATTTATAATTTGTTCACAACGGATTTGATTATATAGCTATAACTTCCTGTTTCTACTTTTTAAACTTCTGTCATAACTGATTCCATATAGTTTGACTTGTCCTTCTATTTGTCATATACAATGGATATACTTTTTATGTTGATGCATTGATGACGTTGGGTATTTTATGTGTTTACAGTTCTTTTAACTATGACTAACCACCCTCCTCTAAACAGCTCTGTACTCATAGTTTTTTTTCTTCCTTCCTTCAAGTTATTTCCTTGGGACAAATTCTCAGGCTTGAGATTCAGTGGGTCAAAGTGTAGAAACATTTGCATTTGCCAAATTGCCTCCAATGTATGCTACCTACAAAGACTGAGTGAGGAGTCTTCCTTGTAAGAACTACCAGCACTGGACTTTCTTTGCTTTTACACCTTATGTGCCATAATATAAAAAGAATCAGATCATCAGTAAATGCCACTTTGTTATTACTTCAATTAATTTGCTGGCAAGCAAGTTTAAATTTAAACATTTTAAGTATTTATTTACTCTGTTTTTCCGTATTGGGTATGTTAGCCTTTCATCTCTTTGCCCAAGTGTCCATTTGGGACTTAGGTTTTTTGTTGGTAATATATGTAAACTCTATAGATACTAATCTTTCATTGACTATATTTTTCTTTTGGAATTGATTTCTAATATCATACCATTATGGTTGTAAAAGATGCTTGATGTAATTTCAGTCTTCTTAAATTGATTGAGATTTGTTTTGTTCCCTAGCATATGATCTATTCTGGAGAATGTTCTATGTGCATTTGAAGAGAATATGTATTCTTCTGCTCTTAGGTAGAATGTTCTGTATATGTCTGTTAGGTCCATCTGGTTTGATGTGTCATGTAAGGCCAGTGTTTCCCTATTGATTTTCCATCTGGATGATCTAGCCATTGATGAAAGTGGGGGGTATTAAAGTCCCTTAAAATTATTGTATTGCTGAAAATTTCTCCCTTTAGGTCTGTTAATATTTGTATTAAATATATTTATGCACTATGTTGGGTGCATAAGTATTTACAAATGTTATATCCTCTTGTTGGATTTGTATTTTTTCTCAATACTCTTTCATCCTATCACTTTTTGCTTTTTAACAAGTTTTGTTATTTTAGAGAAACTATAAAGTTTTTATAATCATCTTTGCCTATCTTTTCTTTTGAGAAGTCTTTCATTATTTAAGTCATTATAAAAACATTACCTCTCCTTAACTGGGATAGCAAATCTATTTTCTAATAGTTTATCTGTAGTTTAACCTATTTATATCTGTTTTGCTAATATCTGTGGAATTTATTTTAAGATCTAGGTGTTTGGAGATTTAAGATCCTGTAACCTCAATAATATTTTAAGGTATATATATTTCTTGTTATTTTGTGGCATAGACAATCATATGCTACATTTTTTAATATATATATAACAAATATATATATATATATATATATATATATATATATATATATATATATAACAAACACTAGTTCTGAGCCCTTGGTTCTGTTTTATTCTGATCAGTACTACACCATTTTAATTACTGCTGCCTTATAATACATTCTAGTATGCTGTGAGGCTGCTTTTCTCTCACTGCTTTTCTTTTTCAGAATATTCATTATGTTCTAGATATAAAGACTCAGCACAAAATAATGGAAAGAGCAACTGGACACAATCAGGAGATTTGAGTTTATGTCCCAGTCCAGGAACCAATTGGCAGAGTCTTTAAATATGTTCCTTCAACCTCTGTTCCCTCTTGGACTAGCTGACCTCAGAAGGCTCTTAAATCTAAGATTCAAGGATTACAGGTCTTTTCTAGTTTGCTTCTTACCTACCTATTTCTTTAAGTGAAATTTATACCATTTTATACAACATTTTAATTACAATTGCTTTAAAGCTACACACTGGTTCCAGAAGAACTGTCCTAGTGCTTTTTGTTTTATAATTTATAGACTTTTAAAATACTTACTGTGAAAACATTTAGTTCTCGTTTGGAGACATGATTTGTCCCTCTATTAATCTAGGTTTTCCTTTCTTTATCCTCCAAAAAGATTTGAAGTTCTTTGTACAGGTCTGTCACATTTCTTATTGGGGCACTTTCTATTTGATTTATATTTTGCCTATTTATGAAGAAGACTCTTAATTTCATTAGATTTTCCTAGCTAATAACTAGTGGCATAGATGAATGCTGCTTGGTGTTATACTTGTTTCTTATATATTAACAAATGGTACAAGGATTACTACAGTGACTAATTAGCACAATTACTATAACTAGAGTGATTACTGAATGCCAAGAACTGGACTAAAGATTTGATAATATTTCACTTAATGCTCATACAACCCTACAAGGCTGGTCTTACTGTACCCATTTTACAAATGAGGAAATTGAGGCCTGGGAAGGTTAAATTCACATGGTTATTAATTGCTGAAGCCAGGATCAGAACCCAGATGTGACCATAGCCAGAGGCTCTTGACCACTGTGCATAATGCCTTTTTCAAATCCACAATGTTATTTTTATTTTATTGAATTCAGTGTTAGTCTTGGTTGTGTGTTTGTGCATGTGTGCGTGTACTTGTTTTGTGTATCCGTCTGTTTTCTACTTTGGCAACATTCTCTAATATGCTAATGGTGACAAGGAGAACACTTGCCTTGTTTCTAGCTGTTTTAGTGGTTTTTTTTAAATTTTTATTTATTTATGATAGTCACACAGAGAGAGAGAGAGAGAGGCAGAGACACAGGCAGACGGAGAAGCAGGCTCCATGCACTGGGAGCCTGACATGGGATTCGATCCCGGATCTCCAGGATTGCGCCCTGGGCCAAAGGCAGGCGCTAAACCGCTGTGCCACCCAGGGATCCCTGATGTTTTAGGGTTTTTCTTTAAGAGACCATGTTGCAGCTCATTCTTAAATAGATGTATTATTTTATTATTTATCTTACTAAGTAGAAAAAGATATATGTAATAAAATATAAAAATATATAAAATAAGTAGTATATTATTTTATATTTTTATTATTTTAAGGAAATATTCTTGTCTTTAAAGTTTCAAGATTTATGTTGAATTTTATCAATTTGCTTTGGGTATTTTCCATATTTAGAAATATTTTCCATATTTAGAAATAAACCCTTGTGGTCCTGGAATAAAATTCATTTGTTGTATTTTCTTTCACATGTACTACCAAATTTTCTCTAAAAGTATTTCTTTTAAAGTATTCTGCAATCTTATGCATTAGTTAAGATAAAATCTAAATTGTTATGACAAAGAGGCCCCAAAGTATAATCTATGGGGTACAGAAGATTGTCTCAGCCTCAAGTAAAGATTCTTTTTTTTTTTTTTTTAAAGATTTTATTTATTTGACAGAGGGAGAAAGAGCAAAAGTAGGGGGAGTGAAAAAAAAAAGTAGGGGGAGTGGCAGGGAGAGGGAGAAACAGGCTCCCCACTAAGGAAGGAGCTCAATTCTAGGCTCAATCTCATGACCCGGGAATCATGACCTGAGCCAAAGGCAGATGCTTAACCAACTGAGCCACCCAGGTGCCCCTCAATTAATGATTCTAAGGCAAGCTATCAGGTTCACAGGTGTCTCTGCTCTACGTAATTGTTCAGTGATCTTAGTTTCATCTCTGCATTTCAATATATTCTCCTAGATGCATCTTTATAGGGATATATTAAGTTTCGCCATGAGCTAATATCTTAGAAGTGGAACTGCCTGATCAGAAGCATTTATATTTAAATACATAAACACACTACCAAATTAACCAATTTAGATATCCACTATGTACCTTCCCTCCCAGTTTTCTCTCATTTCTAGCATCTGGGTGGTTAAGAGCTTAAATTCAACACTTATTGGCTGCATAGCCGTGGGCAAGTTTCTTAGTCTCTAGATGGCTCAGTTTGCTCATCTATAAAATGGGTATAATAATAGTACTTTAGTACTTACTTCAGTGGGCTGATATAATGCTTTTGTGATACTGGTCTTTATTCCAGCAGAAACTTGGCATACATTTTAATTCCTATAATCAAGGTTATGGAACTCTATTGTGTCAGCTAAGTGGGATATTGTCCTGTGTGCTCCACAGTGTAGGTAGGATGGTGCTGGAGAGGTGGTGAACAGCAACAAGTGTTTGATTTACATCTGCAGAGTTGGGACTTCCTTTTCCTATATTCTGAAAGCCTCCGTCAAAGAGTCTCATCCCCTTTCCTATCCAGAATGAAAGACTTTGGGAGCCCTCCCTGAAAGCTAGAGAGGCTAGCTCTTTTTTCGAGCTCTAAATACAACAGGGTATATGAGCTCATAGGGAAAACTCAAGTCTCTTATGATGATTGTTGGTTGGTCCTTTGGGAGATGGGGAAGATCCTTATCAGAACATTCTGGAATCTTAAGAACTTTGGCTCTCCTTCAGTTTCGGAGGATTGGGAGGTTCTTTCCTGCTACATTTGGTCTTTCCAACAATCTAACAAGTTCTCTTCACAGACCATTTGTAGGATGTTTCGATCCTAATCATTTGCAGGTCACTTCAAGGCAAAGAGATGTGAGGCTGACTGTGGGCTAGTTCCCAGGCTGCATGCTGGGAATGCAGAGGTGAAAAAGACTCAGGCTCTGCCATCAAGAAGAGGGCCTTGTCTTAGCTGTCATTATTAGTCCCTTCAGCTACCTGAACAACCTCTTATCCCATCTGTTGCCACTCTTGACCTCCCCACCCAGCTCAATCCATTGTTCATACTGAGCCAGAAGAATTTCTGAAATGCAGATCTGGTTCAGCATCTTCAGGGGCCTTCATTCTGCCCTTAAGATGAGCACTAGTATCCTTAATAGGATCTACATGGCCCTGTGTAATTAGCCCTGCTCCCCTTGCCTGCATCTTCAAGGGCCACTCTCCTCACTCAGTATCTTGGCCTTCCTTCAGCACAGGCTGTCCCCTCTACCAGGAATGTTCTTCCTCTCATCCTCTTTGCCTAATGAATTCTCATTTGGTCTTAGGCTTCTGCTCAAATGTCACTTTTCTAGGGAACACGTTTCCAGCATCCCCAGATCCTTCTCTCATAAAATCTACCATAGTATGAAATATAAAAACATTATATGTTTCTCTAATTAATCTCTGTCCCATGAGGTAACAAGCTTTCAGAGGACAGTGACCTGTTTTGCTTAGTATTATATCCCTAGCTCCATGCCTGTTGCCTGGATCATAGTAAGCACTCAATAAATACTGAATAAGGGATGCCTGGGTGGCTCAGCAGTTGGGTGTCTGCCTTTGGCCCAGGACATGATCGTGGAGTTCCGGGATTGAGTTCTTGAGTTCTGCATCAGGCTCCCTGCGAGGAAGGGGAGGTCTCTGCCTGTGTCTCTGCCTCTGTGTGTCTCTCATGAATAAATAAAAATTTTTTTAAAGTAAAATAAAAAATAAATACTGAATAAATGAATGAGCTCACCTTCATCTTCTAGGAAAGGAAACACAAGGATAGACAAAATCACTGCAATACATTGTGTTAAGACTTTACAACACAAAGTACCTAGGAACAATGAGGAAGAAGCAGCCAGCTCAGTAGAGGTGAGTGAATCAGGGCAGGATTCTGGCCAGGAAAAGCAGCTTTGAGCTGAGGAAAAGAAGGGCATCCCAGGCAGAGGGAACAGCAGAAGCAAAGGTACACATGCATCTTCTAGTTCTTGGCATCTTCCAGGAGCAGAAGGAATCCCATGTGAACCAAGTGTCGGTCATGTGTCCTAACAAGATAGGCAGCAAGTGTGAAGTATTCATAGGGATCCAGGAAAGTGAAGGCTTTGAGGGACAATTAATGGGTTTGAACGTCATTCAAGACCCCTTGGAAAGCCAGAGAAACTTGAAGATAAGAAAGCATCAGGTTCAAAGCTGAGTGTGGAATAATTCTTCTCAATAGATAATGAAAGCTGGCCTGAAATGGGAGAGGCTGGAGGCAGGGAGACTGGTAAAAGTGTATGGAGACAGCATGGTGAGAAGTGATAAGACTGTAGATTGGGATGGACAGTAGGGGACATGGGAGGGACAAGTTTGAGAACTATTTGGAGGTCAGCTTGGCAGGACTTGGTAAAGAGAGACCAGAAAGACCACCATGTGTGTGTCTGCATGTCCAAGGATGTGATGGTGTCATTAATGAGGATGGGGAGCACAGGAACAAGAGCTCACTTGAGGAGGAAGACAGCAAGTTTGGGTTTGGATGTGGTAAATGACCATGAAGAGCAGTTTGAATGCTACAGTCTGACATACCTAGTTTTGTATCCAGGCTCTACCACTAATTAGCTAGGACACTGGGAAAATCTAACTTATCTGAACCTAAGTTTCCTACTTTGCAGTTTCCCCAGAAAATGAGCATAGCAATATTTATCTTGCAAGGCTATTGTAAGGAATGAATAAGAAACTACATCTAATGCAAGCTGATGCTTGATAACGGTGGCTGTTGAGATTGTTTTTATCATCTCGATCTAAGTGACAATGTCTAGAAAGTAGTTGGATATCTGGACATGGAAATTGAGAGAAGTGTGGGCAGTCTGAGCTCAGAACCCCCAGATCTCAAACAGGGAAAAGTGCTCCCTGAGAAGATCAATCTGAGAAAAGTTTATCCCCAACCAGTAGTTTTGGTCTTTGGGGAGTCATCCTGTGTCTCAGAGCATCTTTAATCAGAAGCCCTAGAAGTTATTTTTGTAAGTTCTGGAGATTGCCAGAAACAAATGCTTTCATTGGAATGAGCTAATACAGGCAGATATTTTTAAAATAATTCTACTGTTAAAATACCTCAAGCACATTATCAAAATATTCAACTAATAGTGAAAACTACAAAGAAAGTAAAAATAGTTTATACCAAATACCCTCTTCCCCACAAATACAAAAGGAAGAAGGAGGGAGATTATGCTAGATTGCTAGATGTACTTTTTTTAGACAAAAAGTATGAAAATTTACTTAAACTTGAATTAAAGCAGAGTGAAACTGCAGGAATTGCTGAATTTTGGCAATTTCTTCCTCTAGAAAAGAGATTAGTTTTTAAAAGTTTAAAATATACATTATAAAATGCATTAAGAGTTTGGAGTCATTGAGGTACTTTTTTATATTTTTCAAATTTGGATTATTGACTTCCTAATGGAAAAGATGAAAACAATACCATTTCTTCTCCACTTTCCTATTTCTTCCTATCCTTCCATCTCCAAATACACAAATGGTAATTCTTTTTATACTGTCAAAGCTGTAACATTTACATTTCATTCTGTAACCATAATTTCCATAGTTGGTTAGCCTTAAACTTACATATAAAAGGATTTAATGCTCACCATCAGTCCCTTTACGATGGCTCACCATTCCCAAGTTTATGATTTTGATTTATGCCTTGTTTAGCTAGATTTTATTATCCAAAAGTTTTCTTAGAAGGGCTCAGAGGTGCTGTTTCCTGAATTCTAGTATGTTTTAAAATGTTATCTTTGTTCTTGGAGGACAGCTTGGATAGTTTTAAATTCTAGATAATCCTTTTCCTTAGAATTTGGTAGATGCTACACTGTATTTAATGTTGTAGAGAAGTCTGAGACCAGCTGATTTCCAGCACCCCTCAGTCTCTACCTCTCCCTGTAGATGAGGGTAGTTGGAGAAGCACTTCTTTAACCATATATATGGATATATATGGGTTTTCCCTAACATGGTATACTCTTCCAATCTGCAAGTTCAGCTCTTCCCTCAATTGAGGAAAATTCTTTTATATCTTTGAATATGTTCTTTGTTCCTTTGGTTCACTAGTTCAGAGACACTACAATCTGTAAATTCCTCACCAATATCTCAACTACAGTTCCCTTATTTAATCTCTAAATACTTTAGTCTTTCTTTCTTTATATTCCTTGAGCTCATCTCGATCTCCCCCACCCTCTAATTCAGTTTGAGACTGTATCTGTTTCATTTCTTCATATTTCCAACATTTTGGTTAGTTCAATACTTTTATAATTTTTTGCATAGTTATTTTTTAGTCTTCCATTTATTTCCTTAAATCGCAATCTTCTTTCATCTTTGTGTGATCTTCTCATCTCACCTCTGATTTCCTTTTTTCAGGTTTTAATTTCTCCTTGAGTCAAAGCATTTGTGGTATACATTTTTCAGAAAAAATGCATTTTTGATGTGTTTTTTAAATCTATGCTTTCATTCTAACATCTGTCTCCTTCCTACATGTCTCCTTTTTTCTTTCTTTTTTTGACTATAGTATTTGTGCCTAGTTGCCATGCCATTGTTTTCATTTTATTTCATTTTTTTAAACATACGATCTTTTTTTTTTAAGATTTTATTTATTTCTTCATGAGAGATACAGAGAAAGGCAGAGACACAGGCAGAGGGAGAAGCAAGCTCCCTGCAGGGAGCCCGATGTGGGACTCAGAGATAATGCCCTGAGCCAAAGGCAGATGCTCAACTGCTGAGCCACTCAGGCGTCCCTTTTATTTCATTTTGATATGAATATTTTCACCTGGATTTTCTCTTTTCCTAGATATATTGTGTAGGTCAATTTTCATTGACTTCTTCCTACCTTATCTGAGATCTCTGTCCTCCCTGTGGTGCTTAACTGAAGACTGGGTATTTTGTGTCTGCTTTATTACTGTTTGGGTGGAGTGGAAGAGGGGAAGTTTAGATGGACTTGTGGGTAGTGGTGTTTGTGGGATTAGTTTCTGCTCTTTTCCTATAACTTTGTTCATAGTCTAACACATGAGTTTATCACACCACAGTGTGGGCATATCTTATTCTTTTGAGTGAGTAATAGAGGATTATGGATTATTTCCCCAGTTCAGGGTAGAATTGTAGAGACAATCTGCCCAGGTGTTTATTTTACAGACTTGACCCAACTATTCCTGGCAGCCACTCTCACTCCCCTGCCAGATAGAGGAAGGAAAAAATAGACAAAATCTAAGGAGTTTGGCTACTATGCTATTTTTTAGAAGTGGTGGTCAGGGGTAGGGGCAGCTTCAACTGGGGCTTTCCATGTGCCTCCTGTCCTTACTTTATTGGATGGGTTTGTTTTATTTATTTTCTCTTTTGTTTTAATTTCTGGTAAATCCCTCCATATTGTTTGAGATAATCAGCTCTGGTAGAATGCTGTGCAATCATTCTCCTTTCCTCTTCCCTCCTACACAGTAAGAAAAGCAAATAGCAGCACAGGCAGTTTTTTGTCTTGTTGGAGTATTGTTGTAGTGGCATGGAGATCCTTCCTTTCTGAAGAAACCTTCTGAATCTCCTCTGGATGCTGCTTGCTCACCCCCTCAGTCTACTTCCCTTTTCATTCTGTGGTATTATACTCTTATCAGAATTCTTACTCTTACATCTTCCTCTCAGTAATGATTCTTTGAGGGGAGAAGAAAGGGCTATCAAGGGTGGGAGCTCTACATTTATTCCTGGAAAGTTCTGTCTTTCTCTAACCATTATTTTTTTTAAAGATTTATTTATGATATAGACAGAGAGAGAGAGAGAAAGAGGCAGAGACACAGGAGGAGGGAGAAGCAGCCTCCATGCCGGAAGCCCGATGTGGGACTCGATCCTGGGACTCCAGGATCGTGCCGTGGACCAAAGGCAGGCACTAAGCTGCTGAGCCACCCAGGGATCCCCTCTAACCATTATTTTTAAAGATGATTGCCTTTTCTTATACTTGAGAGTTGCTGGTATATTTATGGTCGGTTTAACATTTTTTTGTAGTTGTTGAGTTCAGGAGGAAGACAGCTGGTTCTAGGAGCCACAAGTTCTAGGATCACACTCTTCAGACAGCCATCTTATCAGGGCTAGAAGGCCTACCTAGTTACTTTTTTGGTGGGGCAGGAGAGGCTCAACCTAAGCAACTTCCCTAGGCAAAATCCCCTAGTATGGCTTTTACTTGATTTTTAGATCTTGTATGGTCCAATCAATAATATAGATTTCTCAGGAGTCCACTGCTTGATTATCTCTCTGCTGGGTACAGTGTAGATACATAAAGGTATAGTGAGGCGAGAGGTACCACAAGGTTCACATCATCTGTCAAATGGAAATGTTGGAGAGCAGTAAGTGCCAAGACAGAACCCAAGAGATGACAAGTAGCTAAGAGAACATCTAGTCCAATCTTATATCCAAAGAAGGATCACTGACTACCGCATTTCCAACAGATGGCCCTCCAGACATTGCTGGGATACCTTGAGTACTGGAAAACTCCTGAACACTGTTCTGTTATTGGAAAGCTCAAAATATTTAAATATCCTTTATCTTGAGACAAAATATAACTCCTCTCTGCATGGTCTCCTTTTGGAGAAACTTCTATTTCACATGACTCCCAATCTTAGCTCCACTTAGATGGCTACCACAAATATGCCTATAGTCCTGATATCTGGCCTGGACTACAATTCTGGAAAATGATTGAGCCAGTTGGAAATCTGCTCATGAGAGATGGTATAACATGGATAAGTCCCACATGCAAATGGAAAGTAATCATTATATGGGATGAAGATACCTGATTTGGCTCAAGTAAAAGAGACTTGAGGCTTTTAATCCTAAACGTACTATAAGCCCATAGTAAGGTGCAGTGAGTCTATACTGCATGAATAACAAATGTCAATGCCAGGGACATTTGCCAGTGTCTTCCTGAGCTTGTTAAAGCATATCTGGGCCTCTGGGATAGCAACAACCGGAATGCATGCAGGCAGAGGATGATATCTAGAGGTCATGGGCCATAGTGGGTTGCAATGAGCAGTTGGGAAAACAAGGGTAAAGCCTGGAGAAGGGAAGCTTTAGAGAGGTACAAGAGCTGTCTTCAAACAAGAGAAAAATTTATGGGAAAGAGAATACTTGGTTTGTTCTTTCTACTTTCAGAGCACAGACCCAGGATAGTTTTATGAGGTAACAAAAGACTGTTCATTGGTTCTTTTGGCTAGGAGGCATCTATTTCTGAGATCTATAAAAGATCTAATGACCTTAGCTTTACCCTGGAAAAACCCTGTTTCTATTTCTATCTATGGGGATATGGAACCAGATTTCTAGGTAGGACACTGGTGATTGAACCATTCAATCCACTGGAGGAAGAATAATGGGAAAACAGGCCTCTTGAGAAGCCTGCCAAAGAGAGGGGACTGTTCCAAATATTATAGCTAAAGAGCAACCAGCTTTCAGTTGCCAGAAACAAACCTTGAACTCCAGACACAAGAGCCTGCTTGGTACTGTGGAGAGCAATGGGGAGAACTAGAATTTAAAGAAGATGGAATTGGGGCAGTCCCAGTGGCGCAGCGGTTTAGCACCGCCTGCAGCCCAGGGTGTGATCCTGGAGACCCCGGATCGAGTCCCACGTCAGGCTCCCTGCATGGAGCCTGCTTCTCCCTCTGCCTGTGTCTCTGCCTCTCTCTCTGTGTGTCTCTCATGAATAAATAAATAAAGTCTATAAATAAATAAATAAATAAATACATACATACATACATAAATAAATAAGACGGAATTGGTTTGAAGTCTGACTGCCAGTTACTAGTTTTGTAACTTTAAGTAAGTTATTAACCTTGCTGAGTCTTGGCTTATCTACCTATAAAATGAGATGATTAAGGTCTAGCACATCGGATCATTGTGAGGATAAAATAACAATTATAAAGCCGATCACGTGTAATTAGGTTCTTATAAACTGAAGCAAGGTGTCAACAGTGCTACTGTGATTTCAGACATTCTATAAGTTCAGCATTCTGGTTTTTTCAGGGCTTCCTTCTGAAGTCTCTTCAGCTATTGAGGAAGAAGACTCAAAGAGTGGCTTGGATGTCATGCCTAATATTTCTGACATGCTGCTGCGCAAACTGCGGGTCCACAGGTCTCTTCCTGGAAGGTAAAATCAGGGCATGGGTTGCATAAGACACTGTATTGGGGGGGCCCTGTACTAGATTCTAGGTAGGACGTAGTGGACCAGCCTTGATTTTTGAGCCTAGAAAGGTCAAAGTCTAATGGTCCAGATAGGGCAAATGCATCCAAAATAAAAAGAGTAATAAAGAGCCACATACGGTGATCCTACCTCAAAGAGCAGGTGGGTTTCACAGGTGGGCATGAGGTATCACCAGAGGCTCATGGCAGCAGAGAGTGGTGGACTTTGGCCCAGGAGAAATGGTTTCAGTCCAAGATCTATCATTTACCCATAACTGAGAGATTCTAGGTCTGATACCTGCATAAATAGAGATGTAGAACATTTGGAACCACACGAAGGATTGCTTAGAAAATCTACCAGGCTCTTCCACCCAAAGGAAGAAAATGACTTCACCTGCCAAATGTCAGCTTCCTCACCTATACAACAGGAGTATAAGTGCTGTCATTGGTAGGATGCTGCCCTAGCTAAAAAAGAGTATGGTAGCAGGGACTTAAGACCATGTCAGCACATGACAGACCCTTGATAACTGTATTGAAAAGTGAATAGTGGGCAGCCCAGGTGGCTCAGCAGTTTAGCACCGCCTTTGGCCCAGGGTGTGATCCTGGAGACCTGGGATCGAGTCCTGCGTCGGGCTCCCTGCATGGAGCCTGCTTCTCCCTCTGCCTGTGTCTGTGCCTCTCTCTCTCTCTCTCTCTCTCTCTGTGTGTGTGTGTGTGTGTGTGTGTCTCATGAATAAGTAAATAAAATCTTTTTTTAAAAAAGTGAAAAGTTTGGAGTATAAAGGAGAAAAGGGAGGAAGCTACTAAGCAATAGGAATTGGGTGGGTGTCTGCAATTGAGGCATCCTGCCAAGCCCAAGTAACCTGGAGACTAAATTATTGGGGGCTTGGGAAAGGCCATTAGGGAGAGCAATCAGACAGAACTCCCTGATTTGTGGGTAAATATGAAAGGAAAACAAGTTTTGCCCAGGGGATGTGATGTGTTCAGAATGCACACTATAATCACCTAAAACACAGAGTCATCAGGACAATATTCAGCAACTAAGCCAGCATTAGGAAAAGTGCCAGAAACAAGTCAGAAGCAGGCTGCATCCACAGCTGGAGGAGGGTGTGGGTGGGGCCAGTTCATCTCAGGGAAGGCAGAGAGGGGCTGTCCAGAGGCAGGAAACCAAAGGAAAAGCACTACAGCACACTGAGAGCATGTTTACATGCTGTGTCTTTTGGTGTTTGTAACAACCCAGTGAGGCAGAAATGGAAGATTTTATCTTCAGTGAGGGAAGAGGCAAAGCAACACGCTAACAAGTGACAGAGTCAGGAATTGAATTCAAGGTGGGCTGATTTCAGACCCAATGGCTTTCTATCTATACCAGAGAGGCCTGTCACAAGTACCAGAAGAATCACTGGTACCCTTTTGTCTGTAAGGGAAAAAGCTGGTGAATAGTGTGATTGGCTCCTTTTTTCTCAGTAAAGGTGAAGATAATTAGTATCATTGGAGCTCACCTCCAGCTAATTAAATTCTCTCAGCTTCCCCAGGGTAGGGAAACTGAGCTGTTCTATCTTCTTTGAGTAAGTTAATAGCCACTAGCTACCAACCATGAGGCTGGACTGAGTCTGCATGGGCCTACATGGTCAAGGGAGAAGATCAGCTTCTGAACATGTGGTCCAGGCTCTCAGAATGAGGTCAGTAGCTTTCATGCATTGTGTCAATTGCCATACTGCCCAAACTCCCTGCTTCAACCACCAAACCAGGCTCTCTGCTCCTGGCCTTGGGTAAAGGCTGTTTGCAGCTTAGGCCCTCGGCTGGACCAAGAACTCCCTACCCTTGGTTTGGGGCTTGGGATAGATAGGCAAACAGTTGCCCAGCAGAAGGAAGCCAGAGCTTCAAGATTCCTTCCCCTAGAAAAAGTGTGGAGAAATTACATTTGAGTTTTAATATGGGGTTGGTTTCATGATCTATATGGGCTATGTGAATTGGGACTGGACCATATCACGAAGGAGCTCATGGAGTCAACAAGTAGAATGAATTCAGTAGAAAACCCAGGTCTGGAACCCAAATTAGGGACATAGTCAGTGGTTGATTAACAAGAGTGTAGAGGACATGCCACTGAGTCAAACACCAATTGGAGCAATAAACAGGCATTAATCAATAAGTAGTTACTGAGTGCCTCTTATGTACCAGACATTAGAATGGAGAACAAGCAGACACAGTCTTTTTTCTTATGGCACCTACGTTCTAGGTGGAGAGACAAATATTATTCAAGTAACTAAATGAACAATTTCAGATAGCAAAACTGCTAAGACCAAAGGATAGGCACATATAAAGAATGACACAGGAATGGAACATTGGTAGATGGTCAAGGAAGGCCTCTGTGATAAAGTAGTAATTAATATGAGACATGCAAATCACAAAATGAAGCCATTCATGCAAAGATTTTGGTGAAGACATTTCCAGGCAAAAAGCACAGTAATTTCAACAAATGGTGCTAGGATGATTCAATGCAGAAGAGTAAAGTTGGAATAACTTTAACCTCACACAATACACAAGAGAAAAAAACATGATGAAGACATTTCCAGGCAAAAAGCACAGTAATTTCAGCAAATGGTGCTAGGATGATTCAATGCAAAAGAGTAAAGTTGGAATAACTTTAACCTCACACAATACACAAGAGAAAAAAAATGATGTAATAAACGTCTTAGTATCAATGTCAAAAAAAAAATACACAAGAGAAAAAAACAGATGAATAGTATTTCATCAAAGTTAAAAACTTTTTGCAGGGACACCTGCTCAGTGGTTGAGCATCTGCCTTCGGCTCAGGGTATGATCCTGGAGTCCCCGGATCGAGTCCCACATTGGGCTCCCTGCATGGAGCCTGCTTCTCCCTCTGCCTATGTCTCAGTCTCTCTCTCTCTCTCTTTCTGTCTCTCTCTCTCTCTCTTCTCTGTGTCTCTCATAAATAAATAAAATCTTTTTAAAAATAAAATAAAAATAAAAATTTTTATGATGCAAGCAATACCATTAAGAAAAAAATCAAGAAAGATATCAACCATCACTCATCAAACCCACAGAATGTGACAAAATATTTGCAAATCATGTATTTGATGAGTGATTTGTTTCCAGAATATACAAAGAACTCTCTAACTCAATGAAAATATAACTAATTTGTTTTAAATGGTAAAGTAGACATTTATTCAAAGAATATATATGAGGGGTCAATAAACACTGGAAGGATGTTCAATGTCATTATTATTTAGGAAATTGCAAATCAAAATGTTTATGAGATATCATTTCACATCTACTATAATGACTACAATAAAAAAGGTAGACAATAACTAAATATTGGTGAGGATGTGAAGAAAACAGAGTCTTTGGTAAAGTAGTGTAGCTTTGGAATAACAGTTTGTCAGTTCTTCAAAAAGTTAATATGGAGGGGATCCCTGGTTGTTTCAGTGGTTTAGTGCCTGCCTTCAGTCCAGGGCATGATCCTGAAGTCCCGGGGTCAAGTCCCACATCAGGTTCCCAGCATGGAGCCTGCTTCTCCCTCTGCCTGTGTCTCTGCCTCTCTCTCTGTGTATCTCTCATGAATGAATAAATAAAATCTTTCTTATAAAGTTAAATATGGAGTTACTATATGGTCCAGCAATTCCACTCATGGGTATATAACAGAGAGAAATGAAAATATGTGTCTACCCAAAAACTTATACATAAATGTTCAATAACAGCATTTTTCATAATAGCCAGAAAGTGGAAATAACCCAAATGTCCAGTGAATGGATAAATAAAATATATATCCACACAATGGAATATTATTCAGCCATAAAAATGAAGTATTAATATATTCTACTACATGGATGAACCTGAAAATATTATGCTAAGTGAAAGAAGCCAGTCACAAAAAGCCACATGTTGTATGATTCCATTTATATGAAATTTCCAGAATAGGGACATCCATAGAGTGAGAAAGTAGATTAGTGATTGCCTAGTGCTGGGAATGGGGGCTGGGGGAGTTGGAGAGTTGATTACTAATGGGTACAGGGTTTTTTGGGGGGATGATGAAAAGTTCCAAAATTGACTATAGTGATTGATGGTTGTATAATTCTGTGAATATATTAAAAATTACTGTATTACAAGTTGTAAAGGGATACATTTTATGGTATGTGTATTATATTCCAAATAAAGCTATTACAAAAGAGTGGGGGCGGGGAGGAAAGAATAGTAAATGCAAAGTCCCTGGGGCCACAGTGAAATGTGTCTGAGGAACAGAATGGCCAATGGGAGTAGAGAATGGGAAAAGGAAAGTCTGGTAGGGGCTGGTTCACAGAAGACCTTGATTTTAGTCTAAAGGTCTATTTATGGGGGTTTAAATTCTGAGGCAGGCATTGCCATCCCAAAGTCTCATTTGTACACCACAAGCTGGGCTTCCTTCTTTTTTGGAGGCTCATGGCTCTGCCCCCTGGCTCTCTCTACCAGTTCATAAGATAGAGCTCTCTGCATCAGGAACTGGCCATGTTATGTGGCTTTTTAAAACTTAAATCACACCTCAAGTCCTCAGGGCTTTGCACATTTTAAAAAATTGTGTTCTATGGCAAAAAAGCAGAAAATGAAATTATCAAAATAGTAGGCTTTGTTATAATGAATGTATATTTCACATACTAACCAAATAAAGCCAAGAGTCAAAGGCAAGCTCAACGAGTTTTGATAAATTTTTTTAAGCAATATGTGTTCTATATGACAGTCAAGATTATGTTGGCTGACCCAACAGAGGAAAAGGCTTGAGGGGTGGGGTTGTAACAAGCATTGTAAGCATCAAACATCTTTTCAGTTGTTTGTTCCATGCTCTGTACTCTGCTGACTTGATGGCCATGGGGTCTTGTTGCCTCATCCTCACAGGAAGGCTCTCACAGTCCTTTGTCAGGGGTGAGAATCAGTCCCTTGCAGAGATAACTGACCCCTACCTTTGCTCTTGGGGTCCCTCCACACCCGTCAAAGGGAGGAAGCTGTGTTTCCTGAGAATCTTATCGATGGCATGCTCTGTTGCCAAGTCCTGTGACGCTGGTAGGACCCCTCCCAGTCCTCCCACCCCAGTACAGGAAAGGGCCCGTGCATTATTTACATTGTCTGGGTTTCAGAACAGGACTAGCTTTAGTCACCAGCAAGAGCAGCAGCAGCAGAGTGAGTGTGCAGAAAAAAAGACTGTTAACTGTGGGAACCACACATGAAGAGGAATCCCTCGGAATGACCTCTGTTCTGGGTGGGACTTTCTGGCCTGGTCTCTAATTCTAACCATCAGAGGAGGATCTCACTGTGGAAGAACTCTGGCCTTGTATTCGCTGGCCCACATGCACTCTTGTCACAAGAGAGTGACAGGAGGAGGGTCAGGCTTTGCAGACCTAGGTAGCCCCCCCAAAATTATAAAGGCCTTCAGATGTGTATGGTTTATAAGTATGTAGCACTGCATTTTCTAAGTCCTCACAGTAAGCCTGTGAATTAGTCATAATAAAAGCTAGCATCTCTTGAATGCCTACTCAGTGTGGATGTCATGTATATACAAATATGTACACATATACACATTTATACATATATACATATGTGGATGTCATGTATGAACATAGACACACAAATGCATTTATACATACATATGTATGTATATACATTTATTCTTTATAACACTCCTACAAGGTAGATATTACCATTTTAAAGATGAGCAAACTTCATAATAACTTACATAAGTTGTCCAAAATCACAGATAGTACAGGTGCTGTTGGAGGACTGATGCCAGGATCTAATATTTTCCACCACACAAGGAAGTGTGTGGAGTCAGTATCCGGGCAAATATCTCATGGATTACAATGCTCACACACAGGGTACCTGCGTCTTTTCCATCTCACCAATTCTTCTTACTACATTCCTGTAAATACAGGTCTGCTGGTTGTTCAAAATTACCTTTTACTTTATTTCATAGGTTGGATATAGTTCATTTGCATGTCTTTTCTTTTTCACAGTGCCCCTCCGCTCACTGAAAAGGAAGTTGAGGTAAGTGATTCCAGTGCTTTATGAAATTTAGTGCCTGGATTTGACTGGGTTTATTGAAAACATCCCCTTCTCTATCCCCTGCACCCTGACAATTTTGTATAAAAATGAGAATGGTTGACTGTGAGGTAATATGGAAACTGTAATCAGCCCTACTGAACTGCTGAGACTCTCACCCCAGGTATGGAAGATTTTGGCAAATATGGTCAGAGATGAGTAGGTAGCTGGAAATTCCACATTTTTTCAAGGGTGGTTTATGCTCTTTAAAATAATGACTTAGATACACAAAGTTAGCTAGGAGGCTACAGAATTGAATCAAATTTATTTCAAAATTATTAACAGATGGTCAGATTTCAAGTTATCAACTTTGGTTCCCAGGAAGAAGGTACTTCCCTTTTGAGGATTCCAAACATAAGGAAGGTAGCTCCAGCCAAGGTGGGAGGCTATCCTGTCAACTCACCAACTTTCCCTGATTCCTTCATTACTCTGCACTCAGGGCCTCCTTGTCTCTGTAGAGATGCCATCCCAATGGGGTTGGTGAATGAGCTGAGAGGAACTTGTCTGCATTTCATTCTGCTGAAGGAGTAGAATAGATGGATAAAGAGAGTGCATCTCAGGTGAGGTGGTGAGGACCTCTGATCCAGCACTAGTTTGTTTTCAAGACAATTATGTTGGAGTTCATAGAAGGAAGGGAGTAGAACACAGATGAGTTCAGGAATCTCTTCACTACAAGTTGGGAGGATAAAAGGTCTTATAGTCTTTTTAGCAGGATTTGCCACTGATGATAAGAAAATGAACATGCCCTTCCTGAGACCCAGTGGACTGGATAAGCAGAGGAAGACAGACCATATGAAGTGTTTGCCAGAGATAGCAACAATTACCTTGCACACAGATACTGCACTTACAGTTCATCACACACTCCTATCCATCCTTTCAGCTGATTCTCCAATCAGCACAGAGAAATCAGCAGAGCAGGAATTAGAACAAAGGAGGAAGCCAAGTGATGAAATAATTTAGCTAAGGTCCTATACCAAGTGCTTAGCAGAACCAACATTTAGACTCAAATATTCTGACTGAATTTAGGACTCTTTATGTCACACTGCTATGAAGGGGACAACCCAGGTCTAGAAAAATAAACAATGAATATTATTGATAAACTTGGCTGGACTAAGGCTTGGGTAGGACAGAAAATCCCCACCCACTGACAATGGTGAAGATGGGCTGTGTGTGGTTTGTTTAATGGCCAGCTCCTATCCACAGATGTATACTGACACAATCAGCACTCAGCATGATGACAGTAGCACAGGCTTTGAAATAAAATAGTCTAAGGTTGAATCCTGGCTCTACTACTCCATGTTACCTTGAACAAGTTAATGACCTCCCTGGTCTCAGGCTCTTTACCCACAAAGTGGCCATAACAGTTCCTATTGCAGAGGCTTGTTGTGGGGTTAAATGAGCCAAGGTGCACAGAACCCACAAGAGTGCTAGTACAGAGTAGATGCTCAATGAGGACTAGCTCCCAATATTGCTGTCATTGTTATTGGGTCAGTTTGAGGCCTTCAGTTCTCTGTCTGGAGATGTCTACCCACTGTGGACTATATCATATGAATTCAGAAGTTCAGAGAGTTAGCTCACCCCAAGGGTATAAATCTGCTATCACTTGACTCAGGGCAAATGAAGGATGTATAAATGAAGGCTACTGCCTCTTCCTGTGTAGAGTCCATCTGTCTATTTCTCCTCCCCGGTAGTTTCCTATTATGCCAAGAGTTTCATGTTTGCTCAATCCACCTTGCAGTTTCATTCATTCATCCTGCATTTTTGGCACGGAATATTTGTTCCAGAAAATTTCTCCAGACAGAAGCATATTTGGCCTTATTTAATCTCCTGGCAGCTTCTTAAAGCTGCTTTCCATGTAGGATCCATAACACTCAGGCAAGATGCCGGTTGAAGTTTGCTTTAAGTCAACAAGGCTTACATTTTAAATGGAGTTTCTTTAAATACAGTGGTTACACGCAAAACCTTCAAATTTCACGTGCAATAAATCCTAGCATGAATCCAAACTGCTTACACAATCAGCTATGTTGGCCTGAGTTTACCTACACCTAAATACAGGATGTTATTTTCTTAAAATTCAGGAAAAAGCAAAGTATTATTCTCTTTTATTATCTTTTAGTAAAATGCATTTGGTCTTCTGGTTCTGGAAAGGACCTAGCATGGACCTCAGGTTACTATTTCACTGTCTTTTGTGTAGTTTACTGTGAAAGGAGGATTTCACTTGTACACAGCTGCTTTGGTGACTGGTTCTAGGTAATGTTGTAAAATACTCATGCAAGAAACACATCTATGATCTTGTTTCCTATAATAACTCCTCCTAGCACCTCTCCTACACTTTTGTTCCCAACAGAACGTGTTTGTACAACTGTCCTTGGCCTTTAGAAATGACAGCTATACTCTGGAATCTAGAATTAACCAGGCTGAAAGGGAACGCAACCTAACAGAGGAGAATACAGAGAAGGAACTGGAAAACTTCAAAGCTTCCATTACGGTAATTGTGGAGCCTGATGGGAGAATCCTTGGAGGGGGGACTGTTTCCTAGGGCTATGACAGGTGTCCTGCTTTTCTCAGTCACCAAGTAGAGTTTCCTGACATGAGAAATCATGCCAAGGCCCTGAGTCAGACAGTCTTCCTCAGAGAGCTTGGAGGAACTAAGGCAGAGACCTGAAAGCCTGTTTATCTCAGGGCTGTAAGGTCTGAGCCCTTGGCAGCTTCTCAAGAGGAGACTGGATGACCTGGGATGGCAAAGGGACTGAAGACTTGGACGTGACTCCTTTCTTTCAGGTCAGGCAGATATAGAGTATCCACACTGAGCTTCTCCATCTCCAAAAGGTATAGCTCAGACCCTATAGTGGCTACTCTTTTCAGCTAGAATGGGGACCAGGTCTTGTCTTATGACAGCTCAAGTCAAGTCTTGGTATGTGAGGTCCCCAGCTGATGTACCTTCTTACTTCCCAGTCCTCAGCTTCACTATGGCACCACTGTGAGCACCGGGAGACTTACCAGAAACTGCTGGAGGATATTGCTGTCCTGCACCGTTTGGCTGCACGCCTCTCTAGTAGAGCTGAGATGGTGGGGGCTGTCCGCCAGGTGAGCCTCCCCAGCTCCCAGCCCTCTGACTAGCTCAACTCTGCCCACAGTAACTAGAACAATAATGTAAGCAATGACAACTATAGATCCCACTTACTGATGGCTTTCTCTGTGCCAGACATCCTATGTACATTATTGTGTTTTACTGAGTATTTCTGGTGGACCTCTAAAACCTTAAGGTGGTTCCTTGGAAAAAGCTTTCTGTGGGCATATAAGTTTGGGAACTGCTATGTACTATCTTCCTTTCTTGGAGATTCCTAGTACATATTGGCATTCTCAAGGCATTGAGAAATCCTATAGTAAAGAAGCCTTTTGAAAACTTTACCTGTGCATTTCTTAAACGTATTTGACTGAAGAACCATAAGATACCTATTTTCTCATAAAATACCTATTTAGCTTTCATGGAACTAGTATTTGGCAAAGATGCTTTAGGAAAAACTGCTTTGTTTCATTTAATCCTCCCAGCAACTCTGTAAAGTAGTATCCTTTCCCCACAATGAAGATATGAAGTTTCAGAAAGGTAATAGCACTAGTAAGTGGCAGAGCTGGGGTGCAGAGCCAGATTTGGCTCCCTCTCAGCCACTTTGAAGTCCTAAAGCACATAGAGCACGGTCCTGATCCAGGATGGTGTCATGAGAGATCAGACTGCCTGAGGCTTCGTCTTGGCTCCACCAGCATTCACTGCTAGTTACTCAAGCTAGTTACTGAGCTTTCTGTGTTCCAACTTCTCCAACCAATATGGATGATGATAGTATCTGCCATATAAGGTTACCATAATATTTGCAAAGCACCTAGATGTTATTATCACTGCTACTAGTACCATGCTTGCCTGTCATGTTGCATTGGTTGCATCAGCAGGGTGTTCCTGAGGCAGAGCCTAGAGCAGTTCTTGCAGAATGAAGGAAGGACAAGCCACTGGGCTGTCCCACCCCTGTGTTCTTCCGGAGAAAGGACACCTGACTCAGCAGCACACCCAGGAAGCCACTCTGGCTAGGAGAAGCAACAAAGGGGGAGCTTACAGGAAGTGGCTGGTCCCAGCTCCTGGCTGCAGGGAATTTTTCCAGGGAATACACACTGAGCATGTCCCTGTGTGGCCGACAGAGCCCAAGCTAGGCTCACAGAGGGATCCAAGGAGGATAAGCAGAGGAAACTTCCTCGTTCTATATGGTCCTCCCAAATGGGTTTCTGGGCCCATGTGCTAACGGCAGTCTTCAGCCTTCTCCACATGGGTTTCCCAGCCTTTACTTCCATGTCTCAGTTCTCATCTTTCTCTCTGGTCCCACCAGACTGGTTCTAGTATTTCTCCTATCTTTCCTAGTTATACCCACTGCCACCAGTCTCACTCCTTTCAGTCTGGTCTCCTCTGGTGACCTATGTCACCTTAAGATATTTGATGGTTCCTCTTTTCCTTCAGAAAAAGTCCAAATCCCTTAGTCTTACATTCAAGGTCCTTAACTACCCAGCCCTAACTACCTTTTCTTTCTGCAAACAAACTCAATTGCTTGCCGATTCCTACATAAGTAGGATGACCTGTTCTTTTCTGGCTATCCAGTCCTGAAACATGCCTATTGTCCCAGCATAATTATTTTTTTAAGATTTTATTTATTTATTTGAGAGAGAGAGCACAAGGAAGGTGGAGAGGCAGAGGGAGAAGCAGGCTCCCCACTGAGCAAGGAGCCTGAGTGGGGTTTGATCTCAGGACTCTGGGACCATGACTTTAGCTGAAGGCACATGCTTAACTGACTGAGCCACTAGGCACCCCTAGCATAATTCTTAATAGCACCCCTTTCACCTTGCAAAGACTGCTGTCTGAAGAATAAACTGCCACCTAGGTACAAGCCCTGTAATGTCCTGTCCTAGGTACAAGACCTGTAATGGACCTTTGCTCTTAGGAGAGTCCTCTGGCCTGAACCTTTTTGTCCCTCCTGCCTATATCAACATGCCCAGATGCTGCCCACACCCTCCATCCACTTCATTCTACCTTCAAGGAAGCTTCCCTGATCCATTCTCTCAGCAGATATTACTTTTCTCCCTCTCATCTCCTGAGGCATTGTGGCTGTGCTTGTTCTTGTCCTGCTGAATGCAAATGCCTCAACTCTCCTCTCGGCTCACATCACAGACAGCAAACTCTTAGAGGGTAGGTGCATCTAAGATTGGTCTCTGAATCCTTTTGATTTTCCCAGCCCAGAGGCTAGCTTAAAGCAAACAAGTAACAACAAGCTTTTCCTCCAACTGCCCTTGTGTGCTTATGCTCTCCTTTTCTGCAGGAAAAGCGTATGTCAAAGGCAACAGAGGTAATGATGCAGTATGTGGAGAATCTGAAGAGGACGTATGAGAAAGATCATGCAGAGCTCATGGAGTTTAAAAAACTTGCAAATCAGAATTCAAGCCGCAGCTGTGGCCCCTCTGGTAAGGAACTTGGCTACTGCCCCCATTATGGCCCTGCAATGATGGTTCTAGGCCAGGATCACATTTATCAGTGCAGACTGAGGACATGCTTCTAGTTGAGCAAGGCTCACTTCTCCTGCCCAGTGCTGCCTGTAAGGGCCTCATAGCAGCTCTTCCAGTATGCGTAGGGGCCTAGAACAAGAAAACATGAACACTCCCAAAGCAACTCCTGACACAGTTAACCACAGCATTCGACCACTGAATGAAGCCCACAGGCTGCAAGAGCTCACTCTACTTCATGAGAATGACAGATTCCAGACCTTACAGATTTTGTGCTTTGGGGCCAACACATACTAAGGAATTTGGGCTTTATCTTGGAAAGCATTAGGGATCCAACCAAAGATTTCAGTCAGGGAAATGACATGTTCATATATGGAGTTTAGAAATTCACTCTGACTATGTGTGACAGTTACATTAGTGCGATAGAGCCAGAGACAGGAAAACCCACAAAGCTGCTATTACAATAGTCCAGGTGAGAGATGAGTCTGGGCAGTGGGGTGTAGCATGAGATCCTGGTGAAAGGAGATATTGCTGAGATAAATAGCAGACTCAGGGTCAAGAAAAATGTTTTAAAGAAATACTCTTTAAAAAAGTGTTCTATACAGTTGCTATAGGAGCACAGAGATGATTCTGCTTGAGGGAGTCAAAGACAGTTTTACAAAGGGACAGCATCTTTCAAAGTAAAAATAGGCATTCTTTAGGCAAGAAGGGGAAACCCACCCCAGGTAGAGGAAACTGTATACAGAAGGTACAGTTGGAATGGGAAGAGTATGAAACAAAGAATTTGATGTGGTTGCAGTGTAGAGAGTATGATGATGACAGGTTGAAGGTAAGCCTTGGTAGGCCAGGGCCACATGCCAGGCTATGCTAATAATTTGGACCTTTGTCCTCAAGGCCATGAAGAGGCACTGATGAGTTTACACCATCTAATACAGTCAGATTCTATTTTCAGAAGATTTCTCTGACTTCAGAGTGGACAATACATTAGGAAAGTGTAGACACTGAGATCTGGAGAGACAAGTCAAGAGGTACTTGCAGCAGTCCAGGAGGAGGAGGATGGTGCCTCGGACCAGGATCTCTCCTTGAGAGCTGCCGGGGTCTAGGCTCTGGCTGTTGAGGATGGTGCTAGCAGAGAAAACAGAACTTTTAGTGACAGGAATCCTTGTGGAATGCAAACATCCGTGTTACCAAAAGCAGGAGGAGGGAAAGTATAACAGATGGAGAAACCTTTATAAACAGGAGGTTTCACAAGTTTCCTGGGGAATATCAGTGACACTTTCCAGAGTCCAAAGGCAGTATACACATGCTCCAGACTGTCTGTTTTTGATCTTGGCAGCAAGACTCCTGACCCACATGTATCTAGGCCTATAGCAAACTGGTTTGACTGGTTTCTGTCAGTGTTGAGAGTTGGGGAAATTACCACCAAAGAAATCCTAATATGTGGGCTCTTGCATTACTGTCCTGGAAGGAGCAAAATTTCCTATAAACTGCCTTATCCAAGATTTATGGAATGAACAGTTACCCATGAGTTTAATTCATTCATTCTAAGGACATTTATTGAGCACCTTTGCTGTGCCTCACATAATACTAAATATAGAAGTAAAGACACATGGTTAGTGAGATCCAAAGGAACCCCCAGCTTGTGCAGAGGTCAGAGCAGTATAACCAGCCCAGTGACAAAAGTAGGCAGATTCCTATAGAGAGCATACTGTAGAGTTCCACATTTAGTCTGAGGACATGAGAAAGTACTTACAATAAGAAGAGAGATGGTAACCGAGTCTTAAATGCTGAATAAGTGTTTTTCAGACATTTGTTCCCACTCCACTATCTCTCAGCCTGGGCTGATGCAGAGGGGCCAGCAACCACCTAACAGGTGTGTCTACTGGATACTCTAAGACCATTGCCTAATAATGTTTATTTTCAAGGCTTTATATGACTTCTGGCAATCTTTGTCTGTGTCTGAGACTCTGAAGACTACAGTGAAATAAAAATATCTCTGATTCAGAGCAGCCCAGGTGGTTCAGCAGTTTAGCGTCGACTTCAGCCCAGGGCATGATTCTGGAGACCTGGGATGGAGTCCCACATCAGGCTCCCTGCATGGAGCCTGCTTCTCCCTCTGCCTGTGTCTCTGCTTCTCTCTCTTCTCCCTCTCTCTCTCTCTCTCTCTCTCTCTCTCTCTCTCTGTGTGTGTGTCTCATGAATAAATAAATAAAATCTTAAAACAAATCTCTAATTTAAAGAAAGGTGTTACACATTTTAAAAAATCAATTACTTTTTCTGAATATAAAACATACTGATTGTCTGCATTTTGGATTATTTCCTTAAGATGGATTTCTAAAAGTGTAAATATTAGCCCTGGGGAAAGAAATTTTCATAATGCTCTTAAAGCAAACTATTTTCAAATAACCCATTGATATTTAATGGGTAACAATAATGCTCAATTCATTGTGCCATTGACATTCTTGTCCTTTCCTTTAAAAATATTTTTAACTTTGATGGGCCAAGATTATATTTCATCTCACAGTTTTAATTTGTATTTTTTTATCTTTTCAATTATTTTCTGAATATTTATATTTCTACTTTTATAAATTCTCCATTGTATCTTTTGCCTGCTTATAAGTTTGGCATTTTATTAATTTGTATGAATGCTTCAATATATAAAAAATATCTTCTGGTTCTGTAATTTTGGCTGACTGGAAAACTTGAAACTCCTTGACCACAAGTACTAGACATTTCTGCTAGATAAAATAAAGCAAACATTAGTCTAAAAGAATAGCTGAATCTACAGGAAAAGAAATTGAAATACTCAGATACAAGAAAAGAAAGGAGAACTGAAACCTGCAGCTTTCTTGGGGATAAGAGTCAGCTTCAATCATCTGGGTGCTGGGCTTTTGCACTTGCATGCAATCTGAGCTGAGATCTCAAACACCATGACACAGAGTTGACTCTGAGACTCCCATAGAAAGTTAAGATTTTCCAAGGACAGCTTCTTTAGATAGAACTTGAACAAGAAGAAAACACTTGCCAAACAGAGACACAAATCAAGAAGTCTGTTTCATCCTACAGCAGGAGAAAAACTTCCTCCTTTCTTGTAGGAAAAGTGTATGCCATGATAGAAATCATGGTACAATATGCAGAGAATCTGAAAAGAACATCATAGGAACATTCAGAAACAAACATAAAGCCACTCTGGAGAGGCACATCCTTCACCCGGGATACACAAAATTCTTCTGATGCCTCACTAAAGGTGATTTTACAATATGGAATTATAAAATAAATAAGAGTCTACCCTGAACAAGAATCATCAGACACACTAAACAACAGGATTATATCCTAAGGATTTCAGAAAATAGAACAATCTGATAATTTTTTAAAAGATATGTTTAAAAATCAATAGAAGCATGAAACAATGAATCAAAAACATGAGAATAGGGTGCCTAAGTGGCTCAGTTGGCTAAGCATCTGCCTTCAGCTCAGGTCATGATCCCAGAATCCTGGGATCAAGTCCATCATCAAGCTTCATGCTCCATGGGGAGCCTGCTTCTCCCTCTCTCTCTGCCTGCCACTCCCCCTGCTTGTGCTCTATCAAAATAAATAAATAAAATCTTTTTTTAAAACATGAGAATAAAATGCAATTATCAAAAAAGAATAAAATAGAACTAGAAATGAGGGAGAGAATCATGGAAATTAAAACCTCAGTAGTTTAGGTGTGGTAGGTACTATAGTGGTGGTAGTTACCATAGTGGAGATTCCAGATCTCCTTTTAGGCACACTTCTCCATCCCCTTTAAGTTAGGTGATGCCATGTGATTTGGCAAATAAAATGTGAGTAGAAGGACATGTATCACCTTTGAGCTGAGGCCTTTAAGAAACTAGTGTGCAATTTACCCTATGTTTCTTTCTCCTCACATGACAATCATCTCTACTCCAGAATAGTAGAAGCTCCGTTAATCTGAGCCCAGAGTGAGGAAATGGAGAGCAGAGCTTGATGCCAACTCAGAAGCAAATGGACATGTAACATAAGGAGGAAATAAATCTTTATTGGTATAAGCCACTAAGACTTTGGGGTTTGTTCATTATAGTAGCATAATCTAGCTTATTGCTGAAGATAGATTTGAGAAAGTTGCTCAAAATGCAGTTCAGAATGATAAATTGATTAAAAAATATGAAAGAAATGCTATAAGATATGGGATACAGAGCATAAAATGGAAAAATTCCAAACACATTTTTTAGTGGATCCACAAGAGAAGAATGGGAAAGAGAAAATGTTCAAAAAGATTTACCAGATCCTGAGAATTTCCCAGAACTAAAGAAAGACATAAATCATTGGATTCAGAAAGCACAGTGAATTGCAAGCAGAAAATATAAAAACACATCAAAGATGAAGTAAAAATTTAAAAGTAACTGGAGAGATAAGACAGGATTTACAAAAGACTGACAATTCTCAGTTGCAATAGTGATACCAAAAGACAATAAAGTTAAAGAAAAAATAACTGGTCAACCTAGAGAAAATACAACCAGCTAAACTGTGATGCAAGCTTGAAGGTTAGGTAAAGATATTTGAGACAACAATTGAGAAAGTTTACCACTCAGATCTTTGCCAAAAAAACAACTAAAGGATTACGTAGGGAAAAATAAAATTGAGATCAAAAGAAAGGAATAGAATGCAAGAAGGAATGGTGATCAGACATTTGTAAATGTGGGTAGATCTAAACAAGCATTAACTGTATAAAACAACAATCATAATAATATGGGATTACAAAAACAAAGTGAAACAAAAATATTGAAAAGCAATATAATTTGAGATTCGAGGGAGTTATTTTAAGATTTAATTAGGAAAAGAAGAGAAATCTTGATTAATTTAGAATTTAAAGTCATGTAATATGTTACAAATTTAAGTGGGCACACTATAGATTAGAACCAAAATGTATAACTTCTAAACCAATGTGCGGGGAATGGGGTGACTGGGTGATGGGCACTGAGAGGAGCACTTTACAGGATGAGCACTGGGTGTTATACTATATGTTGGCAAATTGAACTCCAATAAAAAATTTACAAAAAATTAATTAAAAAAAATAAACCAATGTGTGGGCTAGGAAGGGTGGAAAAAAATCAATGAAGTGAGGTAAATAGAAAACAGGGGGGAAATTAGCTATTTACTTTTTTTTTTTTTTAAGATTTTATTTATTTATTCATGAGAGACAGAGAGAGAGAGAGGTGGGGGGCAGAGACACAGGCAGAGGGAGAAGCAGGCCCCATGCAGGGAGCCCGATGTGGGACTCAATCCCAGGACTCCAGGATCATGTCCTGGGCCAAAGGCAGGTGCTAAACCACTGAGCTACCCAGGGATCCCCAGCTATGTACTTTTTAAGAGACATTTAAAAGACATGGCTATAAGGGATAAACAGATATAAAAGCTAGATGATATTGGTCAAACTGAAAGTGAAATTGAGCTTTCAAAAACCTTTCTCTGCACATATTGGTGTTTTCTGGTGACAGTATTAGCAAAATGTAGTGCAAAACATTTCATATAAATTATATCACTTAATATATGCACTAAGGAGGCAAAAATCCTGAGATGCTGGTTTCCTTTGTTTTATAGATGACTTATTGAAACCACTCTGTCAAAAAGTTTCCATTTTTTACTCACACCATACCTTACTCACACCTTGCTCATAATTTACTTGAAGGTATATCTTGAATGAGTGAGAAATGACCCAATAAGCCTTGGTGTTGCTACAGGTAGTTTTTCACACTATCCATGGAATTACCAGAGACTTGCAGTGGTGTCAGGTGGATATCAGAGGTCCAAGATGGGTTTTTTAGAGTGCCTAGAGGAGTTAGGATAAAAGTTATGTCCAAAAAAGCTTTACTCTGCAGATAATAGTCTCAGGGAATAGTGTCAAACTCAGTGTTCCCAACACCTAGGCTCTTGGGCTATCCCTTGAGGGCCAGTTCTGACTAATCAATACATTAGCTTAGTTTTGAGCTATCTGTTTTCTGCTGGAGCCTACTCTGAAAACTTACCTGAGTTCTCTTCTCTGTTCCTTCTTGCTGCAGAAGACGGTGTCCCTCGAACAGCCCGGTCCATGTCCCTCACACTGGGAAAGGTATGCATGTTCAAGGAACGCCTAGGCTCCTGGGGGATTACAAAAGAAGTTTCCACAGTTACCCAGAAAGTAATTTATGCTTCGATCCGCAGTGCCAAAGAACCTCTGGACAGCCTCTAATTCAGCTTACCACACTTGCTAGTTAATCCTTCAACCTTCCCTTGCTCATGGTTTCCCTGATTGTATCATTCCCCAATTGAACATGGAATGAGGCATAAACCTTGGTATTCCTTTCCTTTTCCTATACTTTCCAGGGTATTACCCAGATACTGGGGGTCATTTCTGTTCCATTTCTTCAATATATAAGCTAGAATAATAATATGTTGAGAAATCACTCACCACCAACAGAAAACTTGAGTCAACTTTGGCCACTCTTCCCACACCAACCCCCAACACCATTACTACCCCAAAGCCAAAATATCCAGTGAATGTAATTACAGCATTAGGAACTAGCAGGCATTTTCCAGGCCTTTTTGAACTGTGAGTGCTGTTCCCTCCATGACAGTAGGTCTGGTCACTTCTCTTCCCACAGAACATGCCCCGCCGGAGGGTCAGCGTTGCAGTGGTTCCCAAGTTTAATGCCCTGAACATGACCAGCCAACCTCCCAGCTCATCACCCATCCCCTCCTTACCAGCCCTGGTGAGTATGATAATGCCTACCTCTCAGTCCTCTTCAACCTCTCTCTCAGGCTCACTGCTATGGGGGTAACCTAGGTAGGGGCAGGGTCAACAAGGAGAGGAAGTTCCCAGCACAGATTTTGGAGTATGGACTCAAAAAGTTCAATATAGACCAGGTCCCATGTCTTCTACTGCCCTGAGAAGACTCAGTATCCTAGAGCAAGGTTCTGGCAGCTCAAAGAGTGTTCTTTGCAAATGATATCTCTTTCTGTGCTTAAACCACAATCCTTCAAGGTGGCTATAGTGGTTTTTTTCCCACTCTGCAAAGGATTTAAATACCTGATGGTAGCACTGTGTAATGAGTAGTAGGGCTGAGCTTTTAACTCTAGGCTTTCTGATTCTAGGGCCTGAGTTCTTAAACCCAGTGTTATCCTGCATCAATTAATTTTAGCACGAGAAATGAAGCTACTAGAATGCCCATTAATAAGAGATTAGTTAAATATAGACAGCCCTAAAAAGGGCTTTCTATGCAGTCACTAAAAATAACATGAAAAATGTCCATAATTTATTACTAATAAAAAGGAATTAAAAACAGTACATATGGTAGAATTCTGTTTTATAGAGCTTTTTAAAAGAGTATTTTCCTATGTGTAGACATAGCAAATTCTGGACAAATACATGTAAAACTATTAATAATGGTTATATCTGGGCAATGGTAAAACCACAGGTAATTCTTATTTTCTTCTTGATGCCTTTTTATATTTCTATGATAAGAATCTATTGGTTAATAATCAGGAAAAATTCACTTCAATTATTTTAAACATACACAGTTCCTATATAACAAAATATTTTCTGGGGTGCTTGGGTAGCTCATTGGTTGAGCGTCTGTCTTTGGCTCAGGTAGTGATCCTGGGGTCCTGGGATGGAGTCCCGCATGGGGCTCCCTGCAGGGAGCCTGCTTCTCCCTCTGCCTCGGTCTCTGCCTCTCTCTGTGTCTCTCATGAATAAATAAATAATATCTTTAAAAATATATTTTTTCTACATCCCGGGCTTTTATGGATCTGGTTAATATGATCTAAAACTCTTCTAATATTGTCTTAAGTTGCTTCTCTATTGTGTGTCCAAGGCTAGCAGCACTACCCTATAAGGAAACAACCTGATTTTGTGAGCAATAGGTAAAGTAGATTCAAGCCCTATTGTGCCAACAGGTAGCAATAGCTTCTTGCACCTCTTTTTCAATCATCTATGAAATTAACCTAAATTCCCAAATCATTCACTAAAACAAAACAACATAAAAAACAATTTTTTAAAGGACCCTAGGAAGGGCTAGTCAGTGTATTTAATAGACCTATTTCTAATACTATACTAAATGTAAGAATACTGTTTCCAAATATGTAGTTGGCCCTTGAACAATGCAGGGGTTGGGGGCATCCACCCCTACACAGTTGAAAATCTGCATAAAACCCCCCCAAAACCTGGCATCAGAAGCCTTACCAATAATACAAATAGTCAATTAACATATTTTGCATGTTATATGTATTATATGCTGTATTCTTATAATAAAGTAAGTTAGATAAAAGATAATATTCTTGGGGCACCCAGGTGGCTCAGTGGTTGAGCATCTGCCTTTGGCTCAAGTCGTGATCCCAGGGTCCTGGAATCAAGTCCAGCATCGGTCTCCCTACAGGGAGCCTGCTTCTCCCTCTGCCTATGTCTCTGCCTCTCTCTGTGTGTCCCTCATGAATAAGTAAATAAAATATTTTTAAAAAGAAAAGAAAATATTCTTAAGAAAGTCATAAGGAAGAGAAAATACATTTATAGTATTGTTCTGTATTTAAAATCCATATATAAGTAGGCCTGCATAGTTCAAACCCATGTTGTTCAAGGGACAACAGTATATTCCTTTAGACTAAACGTTGGCAACCAGGGATATCCATTAAAATCACACAAAGTACTTCTAAAACATTGTCCAGGCCTCACCTCAAGATTCTGAATTGGATTAGTACTTTAAATCTCCTCTGATGATTCTTTTTTAAAAAAATATTTATTCAAATTCAATTTGCCAGATATAGTATAACACCCAGCGCTCATCCCGTCAAGTGCCCTTCTTACCCCCTGGTTATTCTAAGGTGCAGCAGAACTGAGAACCATTTCTTAAGCCAAAGAAACAATGTTGCAACAAAACAATGAGGTAGTCCAGGGGAATTTATTATGAAGACATTTCTCATGGCTTGCAGTTTTAGAAATGACAGGCATCTCCTGAAGATTATGCTTGAAGCTACATCTCCAGGGCAGTGATGGGCCTATGTTTGCTAGGAGGCCTGCTGGTATTTTGTCCAAGTCAGTTAATAGGGGACTGAGAAAAATTGATGGCTCTGCTCCAGAATGGGGCCTCAAAATGTAAATTTTTAAAAAAAAATTTTTTTTTTTTAATGTAAATTCTTCACCCAGGGAAACTTCAGAGAAGAAAAAGGTGCAAGGTGCATGGGCCTCAGAGGGCACTAAGGAATGGAGAACAGGGAAGGCTCAATGCCTGGGTTCAGATGCAGACTAGAAAGCATGGTGGGAGGTGGGGGAGGAAGAACTGAAACAATAGCAGCCCCTTCCCCGCATCATCAGAGATGTAGCAGCTTCCTTCCTAGCTAATCTTCAATTGTCTATCCCCTGTTTTTCATTCAGTCAGAATCACCCAATGGAAAAGGCAACCTACCTGTCACCTCAGCACTGCCTGCACTTTTGGAAAAGTAAGTTTGTTGATTTTCCTCTTAACTTTGGGGATCTCTGAGGAAGTTTTGCTAACTCACCTTTCCTTCTATCCTCACACCCAAAATGTAATGGAAAGAAAATTAAGTTCTAAGGGAAATAAGTGGGACTCTGAGACCCACAAAGATTTCAGAGCCAGTTTGCAATCTGGACCAGGAAGATTCTGTGGCTGACTCTAAGTGTACCTCAGTCTCAGAAGAGCCCAAAGGAAACAGATACCTTTTTTGTTGGTTAGGATTCTTTGGGCTACAGATACAATAAAGCCCCAACTCAAAGGGGCTTAAATAATAAGTTCAGATGTAGGGATTTTGCAAGTGTAGTACAGCTGGGCCCCAGCTCAGCCTCTATAATTTCCTTTCCTGGCTTCTGCCTACTTTGTATGTTGACTTCATCAGATGGCTTGTAGCAAATGGCTACTATTTTCAAGTATTCTATCCAGACATGAAGTATTTAGAAGAACAGGACTTTTTCTTCCCATGCTTCTTTTTTATGAACCCAGAAACTTTTTTTTAAAACTTTTTTTTTTTGGATCCCTGGGTGGCGCAGCGGTTTGGCGCCTGCCTTTGGCCCAGGGCGCGATCCGGGAGACCCTGGATCGAATCCCACGTCGGGCTCCCGGTGCATGGAGCCTGCTTCTCCCTCTGCCTGTGTCTCTGCCTCTCTCTCTCTCTCTCTGTGTGACTATCATAAATAAATAAAAAAATAAATAAAATTGACATTTAAAAAAAAAAAATAAAAATAAAACTTTTTTTTTTTTTTTAATTTTTATTTATTTATGATAGTCACACAGAAAGAGAGAGAGAGGCAGAGACACAGGCAGAGGGAGAAGCAGGCTCCATGCACCGGGAGCCTGACGTGGGATTCGATCCTGGGTCTCCAGGATCGCGCCCTGGGCCAAAGGCAGGCGCCAAACCGCTGCGCCACCCAGGGATCCCAGAAACTTTTTTTTAAATTCTTCCTTATCTTGTTAGTAAACTTGGAACATAGTTCCTTTCTAAACCAAACATGGGCTTTGGGAATAGGATTGTCATCCTGGGCCTAAACTGTGCCCTGGGGATGGGGACAGAGGGTCAGCATCCCATGAAGTAAAATGGCTCGGTGAAGAAGAGTAAATTCCTGAACAAAATCACATTGCTGTGAGAAAATAGGTAGAAGTTTGAGTACTGTATTGGCAACAAACAGTGTCTGCCATGCCTAATTTTTCTAGGCATCTATACAATTTGGAGGTCTTTTATCCTCAGCCAGAGAAAGGCAGGCTATTTCTATACTCAGAAGAGTTTATAACTTGCTTTTTAAATTCTTTCATTTGCTTGCTGGAAAACATCTGGATCACAGCTGTCACCTCTCAGAACTTTCCCCTTGTGTCTTTTCTCACTTAGTAGAACATACACCTTTATATTCCTTCTTCTTTGCTTTAAGACAGCTTTAGTCCTTCATTTTTCATTGCTGTTAGAATAGTTTTGCTTAACCTGGCAAGGAAAGCCTATGTTGGGTCCCTTTTCAGGGACAAGCTCCCAAGCTCCCTACCTCCAGACTCAGCCTGTTTTACTCACCTCTCAGTATATGCAACCACCAACCTATCACTCAATGTCTCACCCACCTTAGTCTTGAAGTTTGTCCAGAAACTCCTTACTTTGACACTTCACCCTGTGTAAACTTACAGGTCCTTCATGTTGCATAGGGCATTTTTGTTTCTATCTTTGTTTCTTTTTTTCTTGATTATTACAAAGAAACTGTAAAGGGGTGACAAACTAACAACCATGTGGAAGTAACCAAGGTTACAGAGACATGTCAAGTCCCTCAAGTCATAATATCTACTCTATGTTCTCTGAATCTCTTCAGAAATGGTTTCTTGATGCCCTGAGTGAGAAGTGCACTAAAATTTTCTTCCAATTCTGCCTTGGGGTACACAAATCCCTTCTCCAAAAAGGCCCCAAACAAGGTCCCATTCCCTATTCTTGGTCTACAGAACCAATCAAGGAAAAAGATCTATGTCTTCACTTTTCGAAAGAGACTCTAATCATGATGAAACAGGGCCAGGACTCTGTAGAAGTATTGCTCACACCAGCTGAGATCTTCGATCTGAGGCAGTGGGGATCATCAAGAGCCAGAGCCATCCTTGGTAGAAGAAAGTGAGATACAAAATTAAGGACGGCAAACATTGGCCCCAAATCAGAAGTGACAATGAATGAGGATCAATAGTGGCCCCACCTTTCCAAGAGTTTAGAACCAGGAAAGATTAAGGACAGAGTGAGAATTGAGACAAGTCAAGCAATAAGCTCAAGGAAAGTATCTGCAGCTCACTCTTCTCTACCCAGAGACACCACCATGATATATATAAGTCATCCATGCTGTAGCTGATTTGCCTGTTGGGAGTACACCCAGCCTATAAAGATGGCTGCAAAAAGGGGAGACCATATTTAAAAAAGGAGGGATTCTAACATGAACTATAGCTTCTCCCTTTGGATTCATGAAAGGTGCTAAGTGATTTCCATCTGAATTCATGAAACTGGAAACATTAATAGATTGCCAAGATTAACAATGAGACAATTTGTGAATGAAAATAAATTCATATCTTCTGTTCCAACACAAGTACAGTCAATTCCAGCTACCTTCTCCATATTGTTAAAGAGGGAAAAAATGCATTATAAGTTCATTGCTTTTTAGATTATTATATTTAGTTTGATTTAAAGTGGTTTCAGATTTCCCTAAGTATACAGTGACTAGGCAGGAAGGGAACTGGCTAAGCATGTGAAAGATAAGAAGATCAAACTACCTGTGGCTAGTTCTCAAAGAAACACCTGATAGCTAATTGTACTACCCAATGTGACTTGAGAGAATTCTGACTGTTGCTATTGTAGGTCACTTCATAGTAAATTGTTCTTCACTCAAGAAAGGTCTAGGGATCTGTAGAATTACCAGAAAATTCACAGAGTAATATTTAAAGTGAATCTTAAAGATTAAAACAGAATGAAGCTTATGAGGAGTTCTATAAGTAGACTATTTGTTCAGAGACTTATTCTTTCATTCCTCTAACAATTAGGCACCAAGATCTAGGTATCTAGAATGCACTCAGGAGTTCACAGTCTAATGGAAAAGGCAGATGGGAAACAGCCCATTATAATACAATGTGATGGATGATATCATAAGAAGTATAGGTTGCTAAGGCAACAATACATAAGAAAATGAGCAGAGCATCTTAACCCAGATTTGGTATAGGTGGGGGAAGGGGAGCCTCAGAAAAAAAATGTTTCCTCTAGGAATTTACTTTTAAAGTGAAAGCTAGAAGTTATATAATTTAACCAAGTGAACTGGAGATTAACAGCATTCTAGGGATGCCTGGGTGGCTCAGTGGTTGAACGTCTGCCTTTGGCTCAAGTCATGATCCGGATTGAGTCCCACATCAGGCTCCCCACAGGGAGCCTGCTTCTCCTGCTACCTATGTCTCTGCGTCTTTCTGTGTCTCTCATGAATAAATAAATAATAAATAAAATCTTAAAAAAAAAAAAACCAGCATTCTAGGCTCCGAAACAAGAAAGTATGGAGTAGTCAAGGAATAATACAATGATTGTGATAATTACTGCTTACTTTATTAATAAAATTACTGGTGATAATTACTAGCATGCTTACTTTATGCCAAGTCCTGTTCTAATTGTTTTACTTTAATGATTTCATTTAATCCTTGCAATATAGGTATTAATATCAATATTAACTATTAATATTAGCAATAACTATTAAGATCTCTATTTTATAGATGTGGAAACTGAAACTCAGTGAAATCACTTGCCTGAGGTTACATAGTAGTAGATAACAGAACTTAATGATCTTAATGTCTTAATAGACACACCAACTAGAAGAATGGAAAATTCAATATGAAGACAAGAGGATGCATTTAAGGACTATTTTTATAAGAAGTTTTGTGAGCTATTATAAATGACCTGGTGACTGGCTGGGCATGAAGTAGAGTATGGGGTGGGAGCATAGGGTATACACAGAGCAGTTCACTGAGGGATTAGCAAAATCATGGGTGAGAATGATGCACAGCATTAGTTTCTTAAAAGGGGACACTATAATGATACATCACAGAGCAATTTTTACTATAATCTTTAAAATAACCATTTTTCTACATTTTTTAAACAGCCAGGGAAAATCGCTTAAAAGTTTGTATGATGTCAAACATGTATGGCTAATAATTCCCCTTTGCTGATAGTATTCCAGAATGAATTAGCCTTCCATCAACTGGTAGTGTACCCTAGGAATCTGGGACTGAGTAACAGGAGTAAGGAAGGTCTTCTAACTCAGTTCCCCTGGACTGGCTTATCTGTGAGGTCATGGCAATGGGAGTAGCTTAGAGACATCACTGAACCCAAAAAGGTAAGATCTGTCCACTGGAAAGAATTGCAGAAACTTTTAAATACTGTTTACCATATGGAAAAAAATAGACTCTAACATACCTCCCAGTTAAACAATACACTTTGACTGAAGGACTCCTCACATTACTGAGAACTAAGCACAATGACAAACAATTTTGACCCAGGGGACATAGAAAACAATGAACCTCATTTTAATGAATCATCCCAGAAAGAAAGCACGCACAATTTCAGGCTGGTAATAGATGCCAAGATCCATCTGTGTTTGGCTCAGAAATCTCTAGGGTGGGCACAGGCTGTGCTCAGCTCCATGTTTACAGCCATGAATAGAGATTCCTTCAGCTCAACCCAAACACTGGGTTCTCAGGAAATAGCCATTTACAGAAAGGACCTGCCCACTTTACAAGATTAATAGGCAGACTGGATAAGCCACAGTGAAGTCAGTGTAACTCAACAAACACTTAAAGGCACTTACTGTATGCTAAGCACCATTATAACTCAAGCACCGTCTCTCTGTGTGATCACAGTCATATGGAGGAATGGATATGTATATAAAACATTAAAATGCCCTCTCTCTGAGTTATGCTGTAACAGAGGTGCAATGAGGACATGAAGGGAAAGAGAGATCAGCTTTAACCAGAAGATGTGGGAACACACTAGCATAGGTTCCACAGAGGAGGAGGTATTTGAGCTGAATCTTAAAGGTACACAGTAAGAAACTTCCAGGTAATTAGAGAAGGTATATAAGGAACTATTAGCTCCATCTAGGGATCAGGAGATAACAGCAAACATTTTATATATTATTTGTTTCCCCTACTTCCCCACCTTACCTCCAATATTAAACCAAAGGCTGTCCCAGCCCATCTCATATTCTAAAGAAGCATCCTTTAAAAGAAAGGCAGCATCATAAGCCATGGCCCAGCCTAATGGCAAGAATGGCTTCATTCAGCAGGTACTCTGGAATGCACACACCACACAGAGCCCCAGGAAAAGACTTCTATTGAAAGGGAGGTCTCAAGGAGGTATGAAAAATGCATCTTGACATGAATTTAAAAGTGAGAGTCCCAGCCAGCCCCACTGTGTACCAATAATGTGAACTTAGGCAAGTCACCTATTCAACCTGAGCTTGGGTTTCTCATCTGACAGATGCCAACCTGCATGAGTGGCAAATAGTACAGTCAAGAGCATGGGAAAGTGTCAGACTGCACAGAGTAAAATCCAAGCTCTACCACACACAGGTTGTATAATCTTGGGCTGGTTACTTAACCTCTCTGAACCTTGGTTTCCTCACCTGTTAACCTGAGAATAATATAGTATTACCTATCTAATGGGTCATTCATGAGTCTTAAGTGAAATCTTACCACAGACCCTAATATATAATATAAATGTTAGCTCTTCTTATCATTGGGAGGATTAAGTGAGGCAATGTGTGCAAAGGCATGTTAAGAAATACAGCCCCAGGGATCCCTGGGTGGCGCAGCGGTTTGGCGCCTGCCTTTGGCCCAGGGTGCGATCCTGGAGACCTGGGATCAAGTCCCACGTCGGGCTCCCGGTGCATGGAGCCTGCTTCTCCCTCTGCCTGTGTCTCTGCCTCTCTCTCTCTCTCTCTCTCTCTCTCTCTCTCTCTCTCTGTGTGTGTGTGTGTGTGTGTGTGTGACTATCATAAATAAATAAATAAATAAATAAATAAATAAATAAATAAATAAATAAGAAAATTTAAAAAAAAATTTAGAAAAAAGAAATACAGCCCCAGGGCAGCCCCGGTGGCACAGTGGTTTAGCACCTGCAGCCCGGGGTGTGATCCTGGAGACCCGGGAGTCCCACATTGGGCTCCCTGCATGGAGCCTGCTTCTCCCTCTGCCTGTGTCTCTACCTCTCTCTCTCTCTCTGTCTTCCATGAATAAATAAATAAAATCTTTAAAAAAAAACAAAAAAAGAAAAAGAAATACAGCCCCATAGGTGAGTGAGTTGGACAGGGTGATCGACTCAATCTGGGACATTTGGACCCTGGACAGAAGATCCATATGTTAAAGGGTTGCTGAAATGGACTTCCTCGCGCTATCAGGGAAAAAGTTTAGTGACCTGAGAATAATGAAAGTTTGGGTTCCTCTGATTCTGAAATGTCAGAGTAATATAAATCAAGTTCTCCCTTAAAGATATAAATAATTACCCAGTAATTTATCTGCTTAGATTTTTTTCTGGATTAGGTTTGGAACAATCTCAGATTGCTACCAAAATTTACCTATAAACTTATTATGTAACTAATAGAGATGATGATGATGATAAACATCATTGTTGAGTACCATATTCCAAAAAGTTTACTTATATTTCTTCATTAATCTCTACACTACCATCATCAGATACATACTATTATCCTCATTTTACAGTTGAGGGATCTAAAGTTTAGGAAGGGTTAAGAATTTGCAGACAATGGAGCTAGAATTTGAACCCATCTTTGCATCAGGCAGGTTCTTTCCCTCTATACTCCACTGTCCTCCTTTCATACATATTTGTCACTAACCTCTTAGATTGTCAGCTACATATAAAAGAAATTAAAAGGGATCCCTGGGTAGCGCAGCGGTTTGGCGCCTGCCTTTGGCCCAGGGCGCGATCCTGGAGACCCGGGATCGAATCCCACGTCAGGCTCCCGGTGCATGGAGCCTGCTTCTCCCTCTGCCTGTGTCTCTGCCTCTCTCTCTCTCTCTCTCTCTCTCTCTCTCTGTATGACTATCATAGATAAATTAAAAAAAAAATAAATAAAAGAAATTAAAAGCCTGATACCAATATTTCATTTCTAATATGTAAATATATTTCATAAAAGAATTGCTTTCCTGCCCTTGGCTGTAGTTATGTTTTTCTGCTCTGTTCCAATCATTTGGACAAATAGGAAACTGCACATTAGGCAAAGGTCACATGGAAGGGAGTGGATAATATAATTTGCAAAAGGAGAAATGTTATGAATACCTGATATTTTTAGAGTGTTATCTTTCTTGTTCACAATGGGTTTTGGATTCCAGTCTGATGAAATGTAAATTTTACAAGGTCTGAGGAAAACTAAGGGAAGGGAAACCAATGCCAAGAGTGAGAAAATATAAGGCTCACTCATAAAGCCTATCTGAGAGGTTGGGGAGGGTAGCAGCTGCAGTCTTTCAAAAGTTCTGGCTGAAAAGCTCTGCTCATGTTTTGCCTTGTTTGAGGGCTCCTCCACGACATAACTCCCAGTGGGATTTTCAGATACCTAGGTGGGCTGCAGGATTTATAGAGAAGACATGGCCATCAGGATATTTACTTTAAACTCATGCTTCCATACTTCAAATGAATTGCCAGCATTGCCCGGCCATCCTACTATGATTTTCCCCTTTCTCACATGACTCATTCACATTTTCTCTCTTCTCAAACCTTCCTATGTCTCTCAACCTCTCACTCTCAGCAGATGACCTTGTCTCCCATTTTATAGAGAAAATTTAAGCTATTAGATAAGAGTCCTTTCATCTTCCCTCACCAGATCCCTACCCACCATCTTCATCTCCTTCCTCCCTTGGTTTTAACTGAGGAGAAGTTTCTCCATCTTCCTAAGGTCTGTCCCTACCTCCCTTTACAAAGAATTTGTTTCTTTGGTCATTCCCTTTCTCTCATCCCCTCTACTGGATTATTTCTATCCACATTTAAATATGCTTTCATCCCTTGACCCACTTCTTCAGCTATGTATCCCACAACACACTTTTCTACTCCTCTTTCCAGTCAGATTACTGCATCTAAATCTTCCTCTTTCTCACTTCTCATTCTTTCCTAAAAGCCCATTCCAAACTGTCTTTGGCTCCCACCATTTCCTCAAAGCTCCTCGTGGCCTCCATATTACCAAATCTAATAATCTGTAGATTTCTGTACTCATCTGACTTGGAGTCTCAGAAGTAAACATGTGACACAATTAACTCTTCCTCCTTGACATGCTCTCCTCTCTTGGCTCCCAGGACTCCATACTCTCCTGGTTTTCCTCCTACCTCTCTAATTGCTACTCCTTTGTAGGTTTCTTCTCCACCTGAGCTAATAGCAGAGGTGCCAGGGTTTAGTCCTGGGTCCTCTTCTCATATCTCCTCATACTGTCTCCCTAGACTATCTTATCCATTCTCCTGGCTTTCAATACCATCTGTATTCTGATGATGTCAAGTGTTATCTCTAGCCTCTAGAACTCTTCTCCAACTAACTTTGGTATATCTAACTACCTATTTGACATCTCCACTTGGGTATTTCACTGGCATTGAAAATTTATCTTGTCCAAAAGTTAACTCTTGCTTCATTGCCTCTTTTCAGTTCCTCAAATCTCTCTCCATCTTTTGTGTCTCAGGGTCTTCACACATCTGCCTCCTCCCCCAGGATGATCTTCCCTCTGCTATAGATATGGCTGACTTTTCATCTTTCAGGTCTTTGTTCTAGTTACACCTTCTCAGAGAGGTCTTTTCTGACCATTTAATCAAACCAGATTCTCCCCTTGTTACTTTCTGCACTTCAGAGAGTTTGTCTCTTTTATAAAAGTTATCACAATTTGTAATTAACTACATATTTTTTCTTTCCTTTTTTGGGCATTCTCTCCTGCTAAGCTCCATGTTGGCAAAGACCATTCCCTTTATCTAATGTATCCCCAGAACATAACAAGGTGTCTGTGACTTAGTCAGTACTCAGTAAATATTTAAGTGAATGAAGCAAAAGATGGACTACAGTAATAGAATGATTCTGAACACTGTGGCCAACCTCCATCTTCCTCATCTTAGTGCTATAGAGCTCCCAACAGCTGTCTGTCCACTTATAGCATCTCCTGGAATAAGAATAAAGGTTGATTTAGGCACATGAAGAAAAAGGGACCTAGCACCTTATTTGCTGTTTGGAGGTCTAGAGAGGATTCTTGGACAAGGACCTTTATAAAATCTTGCCTCAGGGTAGCAGGATTGAAATGCACTTAATCTAGAATGAGTTTCCTCACTTCTAAAAAGGAATTAGGACAAAGAAACGGTTTGATTTTCAGATACCCAATCTGTCCCTGAAAGGACACCCTGTACTTCCCTCTTCTCACTAGTGGAAAGACAAATGGGGACCCAGATTGTGAAGCCTCTGCTCCTATGCCGACTTTGAGCTGCCTGGAGGAGATTAGCCAGGAGACCAAGGCCAGGATGGAGGAGGAAGCATACAACAAGGGGTGAGTCAGACTTCATCCACCCTGAGGTCACCTGGTAGGTCTCAGAAGATACCTTCCCATGGGTCTTTCCTGTTTCTTAGAGGATTTAAGGAAGCAACAAGTGGCCCTAGGACCTCCTTGCCTCAGTAAGGAACTACATAGGAAAGAACAGGACTGTTCCACAGGAAGGACAGGAGGAAGCAGAGTGAGAGGGTGTGGTTAAGCAATAATTAGACTGCTCTCTTTTAGGCAGAAAGCCATCAGAATGCCACTGCCTAGAACGGTCTGGAAATAAGGCCACAGGGTGGGTTCCTCTTGGTGGTGCCTGAGGCTTCCTGACACATGCTCAGAGGAGTCATGTTGCTACCAACAATATCTAGGAGCAGCTGTAACCCTGCTTCCTAGAACTGACTCTGCCATCCCTTCTTCCTATAAACTGGAATCCCCTCAACTTCCAACTGTCCCCTTTCCTGATTGAGCTTCAATAACACCTTTGGCCCATTGTCAGCCACTGAGGGGACAGAATAATGAGTAGGGCCCCAGTCCAGCCAGGTGAAGTATCTCTGACAGGCATAGGAACCTATGGGCTTCTGTTTGGCAGCTATATATATATATATATATATATATATATATATATATATACACACACACACATATATATATACACACACATATATATATATACACATATATACTGCAGTGGGGTTGCCCTAGCCGATCTGTGCTTGCCTTAAATATTCAGCTATATGATAAGCAAAGAGTACTGATCCTAGGAGAAGGACATCAGAAGATAGGTCTTGAGAAGCCTATCTTTTCACCCACCCATCCTCTGTACTAAGCATGCATGGGAGTAAACACTTCTATTGGGTTTGTAAACGTTTACTGAGTACATTCCTGGGCCTAGTAAGTGCCTGCCATTTCCATAAGACTTCCCAACAAGCCAGTGTGATAGGTGTCACCTTTCCTAGGTCAAGCTATATATCTGGAACTTCCTCAAAACACTCCCACACCCCATGAAATGGGGGGTACCCTTTCCATCTTACAGGTGAGAAGCTGAAGCACCCAGGTTACACAGAAAGCAAATGTACTGTCCTCCCCACTGAACATTTTGTAGGATAAGAACCCAGTCAGGAGACTTTGCACCGCATTTTTTCCCTGTCAGTTTTGCCACACATTCACATATAAACAGGAAGGATGACTGAGGAGTGAGGGGAAATTGTACTGACATGAGCCACCTTGGGATTCAGTAGAGCTTCCCAGCTTTTTCCTGTTGTGTAGAACCACAGGAAGTGCATAATTATTGGAAGGGTTCAAGTCCCCACTCTAGGAACTCAGGAAAGGATTCTCTGTGCCTGGCCTTTCCAGACTCAGTTGTTCCTTTTTGCCCTGCAGATACCAGGAAGGTCTAAGGAAGACCCAAGAGCTTCAAGACCTGAAGGAGGAGGAAGAAGAACAGAAGAGTGAGAGTCCTGAGGAAGCTGAAGAGGCAGAAGAAACTGAGGAAGAGGAAAAGGACCAAAGAAGCAGGTTGGAGCCCTTGCCATTGCTTAAATGGGTCACTTAATTTATTAAATTGCACAACAATCCCTAGAGGTGCCTACTCCAGGACAGGAGTGGGTCTGGGGCCCAAGTGAGCAGCGAACAGAAACCAAGGGCACTCATGTTGAGGGAGGAGACCGAGGAAAGAGGCAAAATAGTTAACAAGGGGATGTTTGCAAGAGCTGGGGGATCAGAGGTGGTCAAGAGTGAGGCCAACAGCAATCAAGAGCTCTTAGGAACTGAGAAACTACAAGGGACTCTGGCTGGAGTTTCCCCCTAGCCCAGCCACAGTTAGGTCATTTCCCAGCTATCCCCATGATCCAAGAGCCAAGGTCAAGGGACCTGACAAGGGCAGAGAGAACACATGTGGGTAGGGGACAAACTCAGCTTGTTAGCAAAGGTGAGTCTCCAACAGATTCCATGCTGATCAGATAAGCTTGGATTTTCACTTAGATGAGAAATACTTGGGCTTTTCTTTTTTAATATACTTTAGATTTCAAGTGATTTTTCCCTAAATAGGGGAAAATATATAACATGTAGATAAAGATAGTATAAATCCTGCATCTTGTTCTACCTGGGCCCTCATCAGTGTCTTGGATTTTAACCATAGCCCTATGGTTATATATTCTGGTCATACATTCTGCCTTATTGTCTCTATTAGTCCTCAGTTTTGATTATTTTAAATGTGTTTACAGAAAACTTGAAACACTTCACCAAAGTCTTTGATTTTAGACACAAGCCCCCCAGACCATCTTGGAGTCCAGGGTGGCTCCAGCCGAAATGATTGTCTAATCAGCTGCTAAACTTGAAACAGGGTATGTGTCTGTGCCTCGTTGCTGGCAGACTCAAAATCACATGCATCAGTGAATAAAGTAATAAAATGAAGGTTAGAAGTGAGATGGATAGGTTTTAAAGCACATAGGAAGGGCCTATAGAGCCCAGTTGGAGGAAGATTCAGCCAGAGTGAGAAGTCTCAGCCTGCATGGGTCAACTCTAGTGTTCAAGGGAAGAGCAGTCTAGGAGAGCTGGAGAAAATGCTTCTGTTCAAAGCAAACCTATGCCAGAATGCACCACCTCCCCTAATGAAAGAATCTTCAAGTTTTAACAATGAAAGTACTCCAAGCAGTACTCCTACTCCAAGCAGCTGGATCCTGTTCTCCTTACATCTCTCCCTCTTGGGGTCCTCTGCTCTAATATTTTAAAGATCACTACACTGTCTTCCTCCCCTTTAATGCAATCAAGCCCAGACCTGGACAACAGCGCTTTCTTTGGCTTCTTTGAATACAGCTAAGACAGGCTAGAACTTCTAATACTTCCATGTACCAAGAAAGAACAAAAGAGAACTAAACAGAGTACATGGAATATAAATAGTCTGGTTTGCATTGCAAAGGACTAGAATCCTTACCTAGCTAATTTGATCTCAGGTTATTAGCAGCTCCCTCCCATTTTGTGGTTTCACAAGGAAAGTAAGGCTGTGCCTGGGTCCCTCACTGTCCAGCTCCTGGTCAGTAACACATAGCAATGGCTTTCCCATCCATCATCCAAAAGTATTCTCTTGGTCCTACTAACCCTGAGAGGCCTCATTCTCTCTCCTAACCTTTGGTCCCTCTTGGATTTACTTTTTGATCTTGAGAACATGCTTTACCTCAGCCCTTTTTCAGCCCAGGGGTGTCACATCATCTCCATAACCACTGACACTGCTAGTATGTGAACTGCCCACTCACAATTATAGGGTCCCTCCCTTACCTGTCACCAAAGCCAGACTGGTCCTAAGAACCTGTTGTCTCTAATGCCAGGCAATCCCCTCATTCATTCCTGAGTTCTATAGACATACAGTTGCCTGCAGGCACGTGTACTTAAACATGATTTTTCCCACTGAATTTTGGCATTGCACTAATAAGCAAGGCCTAGAGTTATTAAAAGTTCCATGTCTTACTTAGGGCATTTTAAAAACACTGGGCTGGGGTACCTGGGTGGCTCAGTCAGTTAGGTGTCTGCCTTCGGTTCAAGTCATGATCCCAGGGTCCTGGGATCAAGCTCCACATCGGGCCCCCTGCTCAGCAAGAGAGTCTGCTTCTTTCTCTCCCTCTGGCTGCTGCCTCCCTGCTTGTTGTGTGGTCTCTCTCTCTCTCTCTCTATAATAAATAAAATCTTAAAAAGAAAAAATTGGGCTAACCCCAGCAGCTGACTCCTTAAGAGATTCCACACCAAACACCAGAGTCTTTTTGTCTGAACTTCTCCTCTGTTATAATTATATACAGTTGACCCTTGAACAATGTAGGGGTTAGGGCTACCCATTCCCCACACATCGAAAATCCAAGTATAACTTTTGACTTCTCAAAAACTTTACTACTAGTGTACTGTTGACCTAAAATAAAGCCTTACCAATACGTGAACAATTAACACATATTTTGTATATTATGTCTATTGTGTACTATATTTTTATAATATAGTAAGCTAGAGAAAAGAAAATGTTATTAAGAAAATCATAAGGAGGAAAAAATACATTTACGCTACAATATTGTAATTGGAAAAAAAAACTGCATAAAAGTGGGTCCACACAGTTCAAACTCATGTTGTTCAAGGGTCGATTGTATAATAATGTAATCTGTGGTAAATATTACTTTCTAAAGGATCAGCTTAAATGAAGTGTGGGTGAATCAACCCAATATCCTAACCATATTAAATAATACATTAAGTAAACATTAAACAAGAAAGACTCCCAAAGTGCAACAGAAAACTTTAGCCTTTCTGCCTGTTCAAATCTACTCTATGGAGTTAAGACAATATTAGGCAGATTTTTACTTTTCTAGTAACTCTCAGAAAGCAGAAGTCCTCTGGTCAGGTTTAAGTCCCAAGAATAATCTCATTTCACTCATTTCATTAATTAAAATGGCCAGTTCCCTAAAAAGTCAAAGCTGAACTTCTTTCTTCTCATAGTTCATCTGCTTCAGGAAGGAAGCCTGTAGTAGGCAGAAGGAGTGTGGCTTCTTTCTCTCTATCCCATGTGCACTTCTTCCCTCTCCTCCAGTTTTGCCAGTTCCACGTCTGACCTCTAGGATCAATGCTGTGAAAGGGAATTGAGACGAAGGGGTAGGGAAAGTATTACTTGAATGGTATTGTGAGTAGGCTCCAGGGCTTGGCACTGGTTTAAAGATGACTTGTTGGCTTTAAGTAGTGTGTTGCTTCATGGGACGTCTAGAGAAAACCACTTCTCTACCTCCCAGCATACATGCACATTCACACCATGGCCAAGGCCCTCTCAGCTGCTGGTCACTCTATGAGGTTGAATGCATGTCTTCTAGCTGGCCACATAAAATCCCTCTCAGGGTTGTACAGCTGGAAGTATACCTTCACTGTTCAGTTTCTAAGTAGCATCTCTAGGCAGGATCTGTAATGCTCCATGCCAGCTCTCCTTCCCCTGACTACATCCAGTTGAGGTAAAATGTGTACGTCGGGCCCATTACTGGTAGAAGGACAACTTTCCCTATCGTGGCCCACTACTCTGATGCCATCAAGCATGGTGGCAAGTTTCTTGCTCTTTCAACTGCTCATGTGTGAGGCACACGGTAGTCTACTGTGTCCTCCAAACCTCAGCATATCAAGTTCTCCAAGCAGCATTTCTGATGCCCCTCTTCCCTAGGCCCAGGTAAGAGGGAAGCTACCTAACTCTCCCTTTTGGAAATCAAAAATCAGAAACTGATTTCTACAGGGATTCTATTTCTAATCTAGTTCTAACTTTTTCATAGGCTAGAAATGGGGGACCAGCAAAAGATCACAAAGCCAGATCATGATCTCCTCCTCCGGAGTCCCACTTCAGAGTGGAGTTACGTGGGACTCTCCCTACTCTAGCAGCTTGTCTTGGAGCATGGAAATACAGCCCCAAAGGAAGACTGCATTTTAGCATTCAATTATATCTAAGTAGAAACTAAAGAATCTAAATAGGGCTGAAGGAAAATAAACTTCTATTTCCAAGCTGTCCCTTCCCAACAGTTGTGGAAAAAAAACAGATTTTCACCTCAGCTAATGTGCTCACTGTTTTTGCTTTGTTTAACTGTTCCTGAAACAATCATCAAATGATTCCCATGTGGAAAGAAACCAATCAGTACCTTAGATTCTGAGGCAGGCACTCTGAGCCTCTGGTCCCTTTCCAAGGAAAGTATTGTTGAGTCTTTCTATCACTCATAAAGCATCTTTTTTTCTACTAAGTAATTAGAGCTGTCTACTTCTCAGCAAGTGGCTTGTAAATTGCAGTGTCTGGGTGTGCCTCCAGATCTTCAGAAAGCTCTCTTGTCATTTTTCTCACCTCCTCCATTTGATGATCCTCAATATCCTTATTTTTTATATTATTTTTAAAAATAGATCAGGGATTAAAAACAGGAAAAATATTCCAGCCTAGTGAATGTGTCTAGGATTTCTCAAGAGAGCTCAAAGAATGGCCTCTCCAAACCAGGCCATATGACCAAATGTTTTTTCACGAGGCCACAAGGAGAGAGGGAAGGTTGAAAGGAAGTTAGGAAGAAAGGAAGAAGGAAAAGCAGAGTGTAGCAGCTGAAAAATGGAGGGAAAGAGAGATAAAAGGGGAGGAGGAAAGAGAGAAAAGAGGAGAATGGTGAGCAAAAGAGGAAGAAGGGAAATTAGGGAGTAAAGATTACTGGGGTTGAGAAAACATCTGCACTAAACCACTGAGAGGTTGCTGGAGGCTACTAGTCCTCTAGTTGCCCCTGGGGTGGTTCAAAGTGAGGTCCTGAGGTTGATCTGGTTCCTTGTCATTTATCATTGAACATGGAGAGTCTTCTGGGGGTTTAGCACAGTTTTTCTACTCTGAACACAATCAAATGTGGAACTGAAGACAATAAAATATGCATAGGAGCATGGAGGCAGGGGACAGATTAGAATTTGGAACTGATCACTAAATACCACTAAGTGCAGAAAAGATGCTGATCCCATTTGCATGCATGGGAGTGGGTCAGCCAACCTTGTATCCTGGAGATTGGGAGAGTTCAGATATCAATGAAAATCCCATGAATAGATAAAGGCATGAATGAATGAATGAATGAATGAAAGATCAAACAAGTAAAGAAAGTATTCTAGCTCAGTACTCCCAACATCAAGGCTATGGACTAGTGACATCAAAATCACCTGGGGAAAATTTTAATGTACCTAATATACTAAACCTTTTTCCTATTTTTTCATTTGACAGCAAACTTGAAGAATTGGTTCATTTCTTACAAGTCATGTATCCCAAACTGTGTCAGCACTGGCAAGTCATCTGGATGATGGCCACGGTGATGCTGGTCTTGACTGTTGTGCTGGGGCTCTACAGTTCCTATAACTCTTGTGTGGAGCAGACCGATGGGCCCCTTGGGAAATCCACTTGCTCAGCAGCCCAGAGGGACTCGTGGTGGAGCTCAGGACTCCAGCATGAGCAACCTGCAGAGCAGTAGGAAACCTGACACTTAGTGCCCTGTTCCAGCACACAGCTGACTGCCCTTTCCCCAAGCATAGTGTTTCAGGCTGGGTGTGGCGCTGCCAGCCCATCAGAAAACGAGGAGTGTTCTTTCACACTCAGGACCCATGTGGGGAGCTATACATACACAGAAACTGATGTTCTCAGAGGATCAACAAAACCCTCATAAAGCATCTGGTGGATGAAGTCACCTTCACTAAGGAACTCTAACAGAAGGGAAAGTCACCAGACCATCTGAGCTGGCTAGGGAAAATAAAACAGCTTCACTGCAGGAGATAGTAAGAAGCTCACTCTCCCTCCCCTTTTTCCTTTCTGTAGCCAGAAATCAAGAAGAATTAATTATGTCCAAAGGCTATAATTCTAAGTCTGACAATCAGACTTAGAATTTGGAGTCACAATATGAATATCATCCCGTCTCCTATCTCATTCTCACTGACTCTCCTTTAACCTCCTCTCCTCCCCTTTGGAACCAGAGTTTCTCTTTACAGAAGTAGGAAATGTTTCAGAAAAATATTTAGGCTGAATTTAGATCAGTGCTTGAAATGAAATGGGAAGACGTGAGTTAATATATATTCATCTGTACACGCACACGACACACACATACACACAGTATGCATGTGCATGAAGCCAACAGCCCTCCCAACATGTGCTCTCAGTGTGTGTTCTGGATAAAGCCAACCCACAGATTTTTCACAAGGTGTGGAGCAGTCACCAAGCACCTGTTCAGTGAACTCTCCACATGGATTTAAGATGTTTGAAAAACACTGAAAACTCATGGCTTCAACAGTGAACTTGCTGGTCTCCATTTCAAGTGCTAATTCTAAGCTGTTGTACAACACAATCCATTCCCTATTTGTCCTCTCCCACTGAGAGCAGTTAACCTACTTGTCAGGTAAAGGAGGAGACACAGTGTGCTTTCAGCTCCTATATGCCCACATGCAAATGTGCAATTGCACCTCAGTGCTTCAGTTTAAACGAGATTTCCAACCCAAGTATATGTTTCAGAGCATTGCCAATTGTTTAGCATAAAATGAAGGAGCACATCCCATCTCCAATTTGACTTCTTGACTCCACCTTTACAGCCACTCCCTTCACTCATTCCTCATCAGTTTTTTTTTTGGGGGGGGGGGGTGTTGGTTTCTTGTGGGTTTTATTGTGGTGGTTCTGCTCCTATTTTTGTTTTGTTGTTGATGTTGTTTGTTTTGTTGCTAACACTTATATAGAAGTTACTATGAGCCAAACACTGTTATAGGTATTATATAGGTATTAATTCATTTAATCCTCAAAAAAAAAAAAAGAAAAGAAAAAACTATAAGGTGGGTACTACTCTCCTCATTTTCAGATAAGGAAACTGAAGCATAAAAACACAAGTAACTTCCCAAGGACATCCAGTTAATAAATTATGAGCCTGGAATTCAAATCCAAGCAGACTAGCCCCTGCCCAAAATTGCCTTCTCCAATGGTCTCCTAACTGCATGCCTTACATTTCAGTCCCCCTTCCCCCCAAGTAGCCCTCCGACCACTCCAAACTATTTGTGGTTCCCAGACTAAATTTGTTTCTCATAGTTCTATTCCTCCACTCACTAGTTTTTTTTTCTTTTTCTTCTGCATTCTCTTCTTTTCTTCTGGTTGCTTTTCAGAACCAAGTGCAAAAATTATCCCCTCCATACAGGCTTTGATGACCTCCCTTCAACTCCACATAGGTCACACCCTCCTCTCTTTCTGACACTTTTTAAACATCTTCATCATTGACAATTGTGATAGTATATCACAAGAAGTTATTTATGTATCTATCTCCCCTACTATTTTTCCTCAAAGACAAGAACCATATCTTACCCATTCTCTGGGTAAGTGCCTAGCATGGTGGCTGATACATGGGAAGGTGTCATTAAATGTTGGTCAAAAGAATAAGAGAGCATTCAAGGTGGTGGAGAGCAGCCTGGAGACAGCTGATATTTTGCATACTTCCCAGTTCCAGCACCATCACTGCCACAATCTCAATGAGAAAAGTATCTTATTAGCCTCAAGTTATTCTAATATTTTTCAGTCTACTCTGCAAGAGAGCAGAAAAGAGACCTAACTGGCAACCCCATGTCCAAGCTCAAAGACAGGGCTTCATGCAACCACTCCTTTCAGAAAGACCCACCTCGTTCAGCCCTACTATAAAAAAATCATGTTGTTTTAAGGGTGGAGGGCACCCTTTACAGTGGCTAGAAAAACCACTGTAAGAGAAGCCCAAACCAGGATTGACCAAGAATGTGCCATTAAGGTAAAGAGGTGCAGATCAAAGCAGAGGGACTTTGGGAGCCTAGAAGAATGGTTTTCCCTGCTGTGCCAGGGGACTGGACATACTGAAAAATCTTTTAGGCCCTTAGAGCCACAGGCAGCATGCAAAGGCAGCTCCAGAGACAGTAGCTGTGGGACAGGACTCTATGCTGGCAATGTCCAGTCTCAGCCTCCCTTAAAGAAGGACCAGGCTGAGCTGGCCCATTGTCCACTTGGCCATAGGGTTCCACCTTTGTTACCAATTAAAACAAAGGCTGGGAGAGCAGTTACACTGAGCTCCTGGAACTCCAACTGCTTCATAGAAAAGCCTGCAAAAGTACTTCCAGACATAGGCCCTCACCCAAAGTACTCTGTGAGTAAGAGAGGTTGAAGAAAAGAACTGTCAGAGTAACCACATTTCCAAGGGCATTCCTCAAAAAAGTACTCATTGGCATTTCTTTTCTGAAAAGCAAAGATTGATCTGAAGAAGTTGGAATGTTACCAAAGCAGCAGTGAAATGGAGAGAAACAGGCCCTGTATTTCCAACAGTGATATTGATCTAAATAAAAGTTCCCCTCAAAATGCCTCTGGAGTCTGACATTTCTGCTTAGCCCTAGGACTCTGGGTGCCTACCTTGAGTTTCAGAGTGATGTGTAATTTGTATCATTGTTGATATCACCTCCTAAAAGGGCCTTCACTTTCTGGCTGCCACAAAATCTATATATATATATATATATATATATATATATATATATATATATATATATATATATCACTCCCTCTATACAGCCTGGCAGAGTAAATGGAGAGGGAGATGCTGGATCTGTGTATCACTGGCTGTCAGTTCCTAATGTTGTTAAACCTCACACAGGTGTGCTATCATTGAACTATAGAATGTCACATACCTGAGTTTGAAAATAAAAGCACATTTCCAAACCTTTGGCAGTAGCCAAATGCCTCCTCATTTTATGGAGCTGAGCCACAATCTTGCCCAGGGCCCTGAATTAGAGCACCTTAAATATTAGCGCTTCCCAGAACCAAGCCAAGAGACCCTAGCCCTTGGGTCACTGTACTATGGGCTACCTCTTAGGGGTTAGATTGGTTCCTCTCTTTCTCCCTCATTCCTGAGCCTAGTTTCCTACACCTTCCTAGCTTATGATTTTTTTTCAGGTGTACAATATAATTCAACAATTCTGTTTCTTTTTTTTTAAATTTTATTTATTTTAGAAAGAGAAAGAGTACAAGTGGGAGGGACAAAAGGAGAGGGAGAATCTCAAGCAGATTCCACACTGAGCACAGAGCCCAACGTGGGGCTTGATCTCACAACCTTGAGATCACAACCTGAGCCAAAACCAAGAGTAGTGCACTCAACCAGCTGCACCTCTCAGGTGGCCCTGATTCAACAATTCTATAGATTTCTCAGTGCTCATCAAAATAGTGTACTCTTAATCCCCTTCTATTTCACCCATCCCCCCCACCACCAACAACCTCTCCTCTGGCAATCACGAGTTTGTTCTCTGTATTTAAGAGTCCGGGGTTTTTTGTTTGTCTCTTTTAATTTTTTAAATTAATACATTTTTCTGTGCCAGAGACTGCTGAATTTTCACTAACATGATTTCCACAGTAGACTACATTTTTCAGTTTTTCTTGCAGCTAGATGTAGGAGAATGTAGACTCTCCAGATGTAATTTCCTAAAAACCGACTCTCCTGCCCAATACTTCACACTGTATTTCCCCTCTTCTTAACAAAATTTAGAGGATTTAGTTGAGGACCTGAGGCCTGAGAAGATGGCAGAACCACTAGATGGAAGCTGGATCCTTGAATGGGCACTCACAGAATTCAGCTTTGACATGAGCAAGAAATAAAGTTTTAGTATATCAAGCCACCTGAAATTCAGGAATACTGGCTGTTGCAGTTAGCCTACTCTGATTAATGTATAGATTTGAGCCAGGAATGGAGTTCTTTAATAACAAACTTTAAAAATACAAAGCACTGGCTTAGCAGTCTAGTAACAGAAAACAAGAAAACTAATTTCAGGAGCTAGAAATATGGTGACCCATGGGGTGAATAAAATAAAAATACTTGGCAAAGAGTTACCCATGATAACTTGAAAGGCAGCCCATGGGCAGCCTATAGCCCTAGGAGAAGTGGCTGGAATACACCCAAGCATTGAAGTTTGTAAACCTTTATTGACTGCCTTTGGCAAGGTATTATAAGAAAAAGAAACATTTGGGAAAGAATTGGCTATTGGGAAGTAGAAAGAAAAAAGAATACTGAGGGTTCAGATTGAATGCTTAGAAAGCCTGACTGTTTCTAAACTCCAAAAAGTAAGAATAAAAAGAGTTTTCAGTGGGAAAGAACCAATAAAATTTTTCAGTTGAACTCAGATCAACTCCGCTTATGGCAAAGACCAGATTACGGATATGGCCCTTACATGTGTGGTTTCAAATGAACTTGGTGTAGGCAACATTAAATTAGAGAGAGAGAGGGAGAGAGAGAGAGAGAGAGAGGAATGGAGCTGAGAAAACAAAGAAATGCATCTTGATAATTATGACTGGGAAAGGATTTGGGGTATGATTATTGGCACATGGAATCAAATGGAAGCAAGTAGGTGAGAAATCTAGGTTTGTAAGAGAATTGTATTAATAAAGAAACATAAGCCAAGATGAAAAAGTTCAGTTATTCAAATTAGAAAACAACTTTTGGAATCCTCAGCTTACACCAACAGAAGGTAGACTGCAAAAGCCATCCTATCAGGCAGCCTGGGTGGCTCAGTGGTTTAGCGCTGCCTTCGGCTTAGGGTGTGATCCTGGAGACCTGGGATTGGGTCCCACGTCAGGCTCCCTGAATGGAGCCTGCTTCTTCCTCTGCCTGTGTCTCTGCTTCTGTGTCTCTCATGAATAAATAAATAAAATCTTAAAAAAAAAAAGCCATCCTATCCTCCAAGAAGGGCATATTCCTTTATTCCTACTTCAAATGTGGCCAAGGAAGTTTGCATACAATGAAGGGCTACAGAGATCAGTGGACACATGGGACATGGGAATTCTTCCCAGAAAGCAGAATCAAGATCTAAATAATTGTAGTAGGAAGAATTTCTAAAATATACCCCCCCAAGATGCCTCACCCCAATCCCTGAAGTCTTTGAATATGAAATATTGTTCCTGTTATATGATAAAATTGACCTAAAAACAGGGAAATCATCTCAGTAAGCCTAACATAATCACATCAACTCTTAAAAGCAGAGAGTTTTCTCTAGCTAATGGTAGAAGTAGAAGTCACAGAGATTAGTGGTGTAAGAAGGATTTAAAGTGTCACTGCGGCTTTGAAAATGGTCATGTGAGGAAAAAAAAAAAGCAGGAAGCATCTTAGAGCAGAGAATAGACTCCAGTTGACAGTCAGCAAGAAAACAAGGACCTCATCCCTACAGCCTTGAGGAAATGAATTCTAGCACCAAACTAAATGAGCATGAAAGTGGATTCTTGCCCAGGGCCTCCAGGTAAGAATACACCACTGCCTACACATTAATTTTAATCTTGTGAGACCCACAGCAGAGAACCCAGTTAAGCTACAGAACTCTGAGATAGTAAAAGGGTATTGTTTTGAGTTGTCAAATGTGCAGCAATTGGTTATGTGGCAATAGAAAACTAATATAGTGGCTTTTGTAATGACTCTTCATTAGTATTCTAGTCTGAACTGCTGTATCTCCCATTCTTCTCCTTCACACATGGGATTTTTTATTGAGGTCGTCCAGATCCTGCTTCATCATTACATTTAAGGGACAGCATATGACTTTTTTAGCTCATAGGTCACCAAATCCCAAGTGCCACACCTGAACCTGATAAGGAAGACTGAGCGTAATTCAGAAAACAAGGACTTTGAGCAGGATGGGACTTTGCATTGACTCTCTCGAGAACAGTGATTGCAATCTTTTTGTTTTGGTTCAGTTTGGGGTTTTTTTCTTTTCAAATTTTTATTTAAATTCTAGTTAGTTAACATACGGTGCAATATTGTTTTTAAGAGTAGAATTTGGCGATTCATCACTTACATTCAACACCCAGTGCTCATCATAACAAGTGTCCTCCTAATACCGATCACCCATTTAGCCCATCCCCCACCTACGTACGTCCTTGGGAGGAACAGTGAACCCTGTATTACGTAGATCAGAGGGTAACTGTTATGTGTTCAACAGATCATTTTTCCATTTGCTCCTTGACACATAGCTTGATTTTATTTTCTAGACTTCTTTGCACTTAGATGAGAAGATGTGACAAAGTTCTGGCCAATCAGAAGTGATATGATCACTTCCAGACCTGGCCCCTAAAGCAATTTTCAGCACAATCCTCCAAACTCCCTTCCCTCATTTTTGGATCAACCAGATCTTAGAGACGGCTCTGAGTTACTACATGATGATAGAGCTACAAAGTCCCTGAATAATTATGTATAACAAAATCTCCTCAACACATTCTCCACCACTACCACCACCACCACTGTCAGGCATTGGATTATGACATAAGAGAAATGTACTTTTAATTTGCTAAGGCATTGAGATTTGGGGTTGTTTGTTATAGCATTTAGACTACATTGACTAATACATTGGTCTATCTACATATTTTAGAAAACAACTAATCCCTGTAATATCAGGCACCATAGAATTATATTGCTATGTTACTTTTAAGTTCAGATCATTCAAATCTCTTATTTGACAGATGATAAAACTAAGGTCCAGAGAATTGAAGTGATTTGCTCAGAAAACTAATGTTAGAACTTAAACCAAATTAAGATATTACCCTCAGTCCAGTATTCTGGGTTGTACCATATTTCCATCATTCACACTACATTTCAAAATTTCTACTCTATTTAAGCTTTTTATTTGCATAAATCAGACTAAATATCGCTTTCACTCTTGTGTCCCATATTCAGGGAATAAGAAAATGAGTTGGTTTGAATGACACATTGGCCCAGATGGGTCCAACAGATATATTCAGAACATTTCATCCTAAAACAGCAGAATACACATTCTTTCCATGTGCACATGGAACATTCTCCAGGTTAGATCACATGCTAGGCCACAAAATAAGCCTCAACGAATTCAAAACGATTGAAGTCATATCATGCATCTTTTCCAAACACAATGCTATCAAACTAGAAATCAACCACAAGAAAAAATATGGAAAGAACACAAATACATGGAAGTTAAATAATATGTTACTAAATAATGAATGGATTAACCAAGAAATCATAGACAAAATAAAAAAAATACATGGAGATAAATGAAAATGAAATGGTTCAAAATCTTTAAGATGCAGCAAGTGCTGTTCTAAGAGGGAAGTTTATAGCAATACAGGCCTACTTCAAGAAGCAAGAAAAATCTCAAACAACCTAACCTTACACCTAAAGGAGTTAGAAAGAACAAACAAAACCCCAAACCAGTAGAAGGGAAGAAATAATAAAATTACAGCAGAAATAAATGAAATAGGAACTAAAAAAAAAAAAAAAAGAAATAGAATAGATCAATGAAACCAGGAATTGTTTCTTTGAAAAGATAAAAAAAAATAATAAATCAGTAGCCAGACTCAGAGAGAGAGAGAGAGAACTAAAAAAAAAAAAATCAGAAATGAAAGAGGAGAAATAATATGATTTCACTTATATGTAGAATTTAAGAAACAAAACAGATTAGCATATGGAAAGGGAATAAGAGAGAGAGAGAGAGAGAGGAAAACAAACCATAAAAGACTCCTAATGATAGAAAACAAACTGAGGTGGAGGGAGGTGTGGGGGGATAGGCTAAATGAGTGATGGCTATTAAGGAGGGTACTTGTCATGATGAGCACTGGGTGTTATGTGTAAGTGATGAATCACTAAATTCTACTCCTAAAACCAGTATTACACTATATGTTAACTAACTAGAATTTAAATCAAAATTTGAAGAAAAACAAAAAGGAAGAGGGGAAATAACAACCAACATCTCAGAAATACAAAGGATTGTAAGAGAACATTAAGAAAAATTATATGCCAATAATTTGGACAATCTAGAAGAAATGGATAAACACCAAAAACTGAATCAGGAAGAAATAGAAAATTTGAACAGATCAAATACCAGCAATGAAACTGAATCAGTAATAAAAAAACTACCAACAAAATAAAAGTCCAGAACCAGATGGCTTCACAGGCAAATTCTACAAAACATTTAAAGGAAAGATAATACCTATTCTTCTCAAACTATTCAAAAAATCGAAAAGGAAGGAAAGCTTCCAAATCCATTTTACAAAGCCAGCATTACCCTGATAACAAAACCAAATAAGTACAGTGCAAAAAAAGAGAAGAGCAGTATCTCCAATGAACATAGATGCAAAAATCCTCAACACAATCTTAGTAAATCAAATCCAACAATATATTAACAAAATCACTCACCACAATCAAGCAGGATTTATTCCCAGGAAGCAAGGGTGGTTCAATATTTGCAAATTAATCAACATGTTACATTCCATCAACAAAGAAAGGATATAAACCATATGATCATTCCAATAGGTGCAGAAAAAGTATTTGACAAAGTACAACATCCATTCATGATAAAAAAAAAAAAACTCAACAAAATAGGTTTCAAGGGAACATGCTTCAACATAATAAAAGCCATATATGAAAAACCCACAGCTAATATCATACTCAATGGTGAAAAACTAAAACCTTTTCCCCCAAGATCAGGAACAAGACAAGAATGTCCCCTTCTCACTTCTTTTATTTAACATAGTACTGGAAGTCCTAGCCACAGCAATCAGACAAGAAAAAAAAAAAAAAGTCATTCAAATTAGTAAGGAAAAAGTAAAACTTTCCCTATTTGCAGGTGACATACTATATCTAGAGAACCCTAAAGACTCCACCAAAAAACTACTAGAACTGATAAATGATTCAGTAAAGTCACAGGGTACAAAATCAACATACAGAAATCTGTTACATTTTTATACACTAATAATGAAGCAGCAGAAAGGGAAATTAAGAAAACAGTACCATTTACAATTGCACCAAAAATAATAAAATACCTAGGAATAAGCATAACCAAGGAGGTGAGAGATCTGTAGTTTGAAAACCATAAAACACTGATGAAAGAAATTAAAGACAACACAAGAAGTGAAAACTGCTCATGGATTCTATGCTCATGGATTGGGAGAAGAAATATTGTTAAAATGTCCATAGTACCTAAAGCAATCTACAGATTTAATGCAATCCCTATCAAAACACCAACAGCATTTTTCACAGAACTAGAATAATCCTAAAATTTGTATGGAATCCCTAAAGACCCTAAATAGCCAAAGCAATCTTGAAAAAGAAAAAATATTTTGAAGTTGTATAATCCCAGCTTTCAAGGTATACTACAAATCTGTAGTAATCAAAGCAGCATAGTACTGGCACAAAAACAGACACATTAGGACAGAACAGATAAACAGAACAGATAGAGCGACCAGAAATAAATCCACAATTATATGGTAAATTAATCTACAACAAAGGAGGCAAGAATATGCAATGGCAAAAAGACAGTTTTCAATAAATGGTTTTGGGAAAACTGGAGAGCTATATGCAAAAGAATGTATGTACATTCTTATAGCATACACAAAAATAAACTCAAAATGGATTAAAGACCTAAATGTGAGACCTGAAACCATAAAAAAATCCTTGAAGAGAACACAGGCAATTTTTTTTGACATTGGTTGTAGCAATATTTTTCTAGATAAGTCTCCTGAGGCAAAGGAAATAAAAGCAAAAATAAACAATAACTTCATCAAGTAAAAAGCTCCTGCTTTCCTTTAGCAAAGAAAATAATCAACAAAACTAAAATCCAACCTATTCCTACTGAATGGAAGAAGATATTTGCAAATGATATATCCAATAAAAGGTTAGTATCCAAAATATATAAAGAAGTTATATGACACCAAAAAAAAACCCCAAATAATCCAATTAAATAATGGACAAAAGACATGAACAGACATTTCTCCAAAGAAGACATACAAAAATAGTCAACAGACACATGAAAAGACACTCAACATCACTCATCATCAGGGGAATGCAAATCAAACGAGATACCACTTCACACCTGTCAGAATGGCTAAAATCAAAAACACAAGAAATAACAAGTGTTAGTGAGGATGAGGGGAAAATGGAACCCTCCTGCACTGTTGGTGGGAATGCAAACTGGTGCACCCACTGTGGAAAACAGTATGGAGGTTCCTCAAAAATAAAAATAGAACTACCCTACAATCCAGTAATTGCACTACTAGGTATTTACCCAAAGAATACAAAAACCCGAATTCAAAAGGATATATGTACCACTATGTTTATTGCAGCATTATTTACAATAGCTAGTTTACGGAAGCAGCCCACATGTCCATCAATAGATGAATGGATACAGAAGATGTGGTATATAACTCAGCCATAAAAAAGAATGAAGTTTTGCCATTTCCAACAACATGGATGGAAATAGAAGGTATAATGCTAAGTGAAAAAGGTCAGTCAGAGAGAGACGCCATATGAATTCACTCATCTGTAATTTGAGAAACAAAACAAATGTACAAATTTTAAAAGACAAACCAGACTCATATAGAGAACAAACTTATGGTTACCACAGGGGAAGTAGATAGGGAATGGGTGAAATAGGTGATGGAGATTAAGAGTATACTTATCATGATGAGCACTAAGTAACGCATGGATGTGCTGAATCAGTAAATTGTACATCTGAAACTAATATAACACTATATATTTAAAAACAAGTTGAGGGGATCCCTGGGTGGCGCAGTGGTTTGGCGCCTGCCTTTGGCCCAGGGCTCGATCCTGGAGACCCGGGATCGAATCCCACGTCGGGCTCCCGGTGCATGGAGCCTGCTTCTCCCTCTGCCTGTGCCTCTGCCTCTCTCTCTCTCTCTCTGTGACTATCATAAATAAAAATTAAAAAAAAAAGTTGAAAAAAGAAAATGGCTCTAGATATTCTGTTTCCGGCTCTCCTTTGCAATTTGATTGCCGTTCTCTTCATATCCTGTAACTTTTCAAATTTCCCTTCTAAGTCTACAATTTTTTTAATTGTTGATTCTCCTTAATTATAGCATGAGCTGTTATTTTAGAAGTGGATACTTCTACTGTTTTTTCCCCATATCCTAAACACTGTTCCTCCAAATAGTGAAGAGAAATTAACTGGCAATATTTTCTTTATAGGTTTCCAGTTTAGCTTTTAGCTCCTGGCAACTAACTCATCAGAAACTTGCCTTGAGTGAGAAGCCACTGAAGACTGAGAATATTCACATTTAATAAGAAAGGCAACAAGCTCCCATCAAGCATTCTCAATTACATTCCAGTGGTAGTTTAACTTCTCCCAATATATAAAAAATAAAACAAAAAAAAAATAACTTCTCCCAATATGGATATTCAAAAAATACCCTACCAAAACAAGCAGGAAGAAGTTGAAGATTTGACCAGATCAAATAAGATTGTTTCTTCTTAAAAAAAAAAAAAAAAAAAAAAAGATTGTTTCTTCTTCCAGAAGCGCATTATTAAGCACCAGCACCATCATGCAGACTCCCTTTATCTAATAATTCCTCTTCTAGAAACTTGTTTCCAAAATTTAGGTCCTTGCCTTACATGATCCATTTTTTCCTTTCCTGTCTTCTTTCCTTCTTTCTTTTTGAAATTCTGTAGCAAAGCTTGAAGGCTAATTCTCTTTGGGCATGGCGCTAGGTTTTAAGGATAATGATGAAAAAGATTTGATTCCTGCCTTCTTGTCTACCTAGTTCCATGGTGATAGAGTGGAACATAGAACAGAAACATATGTTTCTGAGGTACCCATAACCTGGGACTTATGCTCAGTCAATTAATGAGGTCTATAGATATTTAAATACTAGAGATATTTAAGAGTTATGCCCTGGTCTCTTACAAGTTACCTATGTGCAAAGAAAACTCTTTTTTTGTTACTGGCATTTTCTGTCCAGGTATCTAATTTTATGACCAATTGCATTTGTACAGAAAAGAAATTATTATCTATACACTATTCCTATAAATGACATCATTTTGGAGAAAACTCATAAACCATTGCTCAAGGCATTATTTGCAAGCCAGAATTCCAAAATTACCATGGAAGACAAACCACTGAATATTCAGCTGGGAAAACAGAAAGTGTGGTCTGCTTGTACACAGTACAGATAAACCTCACATTCATCAAACAAGAAAAGGGAATCTAAATCGAATTTTGGTCTATCAGAATACAAGAGAAGTTATTAAAGACAGTCATTATATAAAGTCACCCCTGTGGTGACTACTATTATAAAGCCAAAAATCCTTTTGTAAAGTGAAAAATAACTAAAATTTAATGAATTGTCCCCCAGTTGTGTTTTCTAAATATGAATTGTATGTCTTGTTTCTTTGAAGAAAGAATTACCTGCAGTGGCATAGAAATTTCAAGTGTATAAGAGAAAAGGAAGGCTTAAACACACTGTACTCAGTATATAAATGGGCATTTGCTTTCCTAAGCCTCAGCATCACACCCACCCCCCAAGATCACAAAGATAAGCGGCTGGAGCAAAAAAAACATCACCAACTGGGAGGAAAAGAAGCACAACCTATACTCAATCTCCTTTACAGACAGACATTCCTAGGAGTATATAAATGAGTAGGCTCCACAGGTAATAACAATGAACTGTGTGAGAATGAGCTGGTTGGGGAAGTGGGAGGTGGCAGGGAATATGGGAATTAGGGAAACCTCCAGCAGTTCATGCTGTGCTATCTGCTTCCTCATTCGTGTGTTTTCTGAGTCAGCATTAGCTAAATTTTCCAGAAAGCAATCCACAAAGTACAGCCGGGGCATTTAAGGGACGTCACTCATTTCCCCCAGTGACCTTGACAAGTCAGAAGCCTGAAAGCAGGGAAATCCGGATGTCTCAGTTATGAACTGGAGCAGTGGGAATCCGATATATTTCCAGAAGTCTCCATCCAGTCTGGCGATTGTCTGCCTCCATTACTACCAGTGACCATCCAGGGTGCTTCTCTAGTGCAGAAGGGGTTGGCATAATGGCCAAATGCTTCAGCCTGGTGTTGCTTCTTGCCTCCATCTGGACCACAAGGCTCCTGGTCCATGCAACTCTCCGTGTAGAAGGTAGGTTTCTTACTAGATTTCCAACCTGAAGCAAGGCAAGATCTTGCAAATTGTCCTAAGCCTACCAAATTCTTAATTGTGGATTGCTGGGAGTAGGGGTTATCTTCAATGTCAACAGAAGATCTAGTTGGTAGGACTGCTCTGCCAGAAATGTTTTCACCATATTGTCAACCTCACCAAAATGATTCACATTTATCTTTATGTTATCTTGACTTTCATTTTTGGTTATGGAATCTTTTTTTAATAAGAATATCTTAAAAGAAAACACTGGGGAGAGATCATTTGTTTTTAAAAGTGTTTCATGGCTGGGTATTATACTACATGTTGGCAAATTGAATTTAAATTAAAAAAATAAAATAAAAATGTTTCATGGAAGAAACAAACCACGATTGAAATGAATTTTAAGCAAGCACTGAACTTGGGAAAATGGCCAACTTTCACTAAATATTGACCTGATTTATATTTTTGGAAGTGCCAGTATAATTATTTTAATTTCAATTTTACTATACTTCCATGGAATGCATAGGTTTTAAATATGAAGTGAACAGCCAATTAACTGAAAAAAAACTGAAAATATAGATTTGAAAATTAGTCATTAGTTTCCTACCAACGAAATGACTATAAGTGATTTCTGGGCTTTTGAGATGCCTAAGTGGTAACTTCATTCTACAATGTAGGCAAAAAAATTGTAACCACAAATCACTCATTATGGCTCCAGGCAAATGAAAATAAGAGCACTTGAAAAGGAAAATTGTGTGTTCTTAAGCTGGAAGATGTTCTGTGATATAAAATATTTGGGGGATGCTTGGGTGGCTCAGCAGTTGAGCATCTGCCTTGGCCTCAGGGCATGATCCCAGGTCCAGGGATCGAGTCCCACATTGGGTTCCCTGCAAGGAGCCTGCTTCTCCCTCTGCCTGTATCTCTGCCTCTCTGTGTGTCTCTCATGAATAAATAAAATTTTTAAAAATGAAATAAAATAGAATATATATTGGAATCAGATATCCCAGGTTGATTCATTTATTGTCATATTTAATTTTATGAGTGGCTAGAGTTATAAAATTGATTTTTTTCAAATATCAGAAGTGTTACTCCCAAATAAGTTTTGTCCTCTTTGAAATTCTCCTGTGGATACTATTCATTTTCCCCCACAATGCTGCCATTTCCCAAACTTTTAAAAACTGTTCTATGATTCCATGTTTGGACCATCTTTGATGACGGCAAAATTTTCCTAAGGAAATTAAATTATATAATACATATATATAACTTTTATATATGTAATATATAAAGTTTCATTTAATCATCTCAAGAAGACATTTTATAGATGAATAAACAGGCTTAAGTGAGGCAAAGGGACTTGCCTGATGCCATAAAGATGGTAAATAATAAAGCTTGGGCTTGAATTTGGCTCTGTTGGATCCTAAGCATAAGGTATTTCTACTATGCCTGTTTTCTAAAACAATCTTAAGGAAGAGATTAGTAGAGTAGCTCTTGGATTCCAGCTCCCTATTTTTGTCTTTAAATGAAATAGGAAAGCATAAAAATAACTACTATTTGTTGACTACCTATGATGGACCCAGCCTCTGCTAGATATGAGTTATCTATTCTGACAAAAATTCTGTGAAGAAGATATAATCATTTCCATTTTATAGATGAAAACTTGCCCAAGATCCCAGAGCCAATTAATAATAGACAACATAACCAAAGCTAGGCCTATTGTCCAGAATAGGTCTATCATTACTCTGAATAATGACTTTGAAGGTTAAAATGAGTTTTGATTAAAAAAAAGTAGCAAGACCACTTTATAGTGTAATTATATAATAAACCTTCTTTGCAGGTATTCCCAAAGAAGTGGCCATGAAATTTGAGCAATAGCAAGTTCATGAACTAAATAAGCCAAATTCTAGGACAAATGTGTGTTTGGAGAGACCAGTTCTAGTTGTACAGTGTGTGTGTGTCTGTTTCATCTACTCCCCCATAATACAACACGATGCAGAATAGTGTCCTAGTTAAGGACTGGCGTTTTAGAGTCAGTCGTAAGTGGGTTTGTGCCCCCAATCTGCCCTATATCTTTGCTCTATATCCTTGGGCTTGGAAAAGTTAGTCTTCCTGAATCTTTACTTTCTATTAAAGGAAACACGATTTGGCACAGAGTAGCATAAACAGATGATAGATGTTAGAATTAATACTAGCATTAGTATTAATATCAGTATTAGTATAGATATTAGTACTAGCGTATATAGTCAAAAGGCTGTGTTGTCACATTCATATTGGGGTGTTGGCTCTCTGGTTTCTCTTTTGGTGAGAGCAAGGTCTAAAGGCAAATAAGTCCATCCACAAACATTGTACATCATATACATCTCCCCTCTTCCAGCCCCCTGCTCCAGAGCATAGCAAGGTCCCATGGAAGACTGAGAAATGCTCCTTTCATGTTTGCAAAGAAGAAGCTTACTTTAAATATCAACCTAGAAAGTGGCCAAAGCATTTGGCTGGGCATCCAATGCACAGATCTGTATACAAGCATAGTCCCTTTGTAATGCCTTTTTATGGACTTTGTGGATAAAGCCCAATAGGAATAATGTACCTGAATGCAATATAACTTTGCAATTTCATACAGATCTATAAATCCCAGAACTAAGAAAAGGGATCAAAAGAACTCTTGGATTCAATAACTTTTAAGTAAAATATATTCAAAATGTATCTGCTCAAGTGCCTTAGCTTCCTTAGGGAGATCAATCATTAGCATACTAAAACCAAAAAGCTTTGGATATAATAAGATAATGATATTATTTATGATTTATTGAGCATCTACTATGTGTCAGGGACTATGCTAAGCATTTTTACTTGAATTAACTCATTCAACTCTCACTATCCTAAACACTAGTTACTGTTACTTTCTCAATTTTATAAATAATGAAACTGAGGCTCAAAGAAATGAAGTAATTAGCCTAAGATCACAGAGCTAGCAAGTGACAGAGGCCAGATTCAAATACAGGTCTGACTCTAAAACTCAACTTCCTTTATTTTGTTTCTTTGTCTTGCAAGGTTTACTGTCCAGTTCCTCCAGGAACTTCTGAGTAAGCCTGCCCCCCAATGGTCAGAGAAGACCTGGGAATGAGAAAGCTCATATTGTTATATTAAGTGCAACATTTTTCAGCTCATCTCAGAAATAGTGGTATTCCTAAGCCACATTGGTTTGGAGTGTTGTTAACTATTCTATTAACCAGAGCCCTGAATTCTTTCTTAAAGTCTCAGACCTTTCATTTTATAGACTCCAAAAAGGTTTGCAGCAACTGCATCACCTAGATCCATCCCCAGGAACTGGTAGCCAAAGATTCCACATAAGGAACAAGGCACTTTAATGCAGTGGGGTATGATAGACTCAGATCTGATAAGAGGGTACAGCTTGGACCAGAGCAAGGACCCAGCTAATCCAGCGGGATGTCCTTGTGGGAAATGCCTGGCCTGTGTTCTATTATTTATAAACTTGAATCCCAGCCACAAAAACCTCACTGCTGTTTCAAGACCATAATGTTCTACTGGGAAGAACAGCCTATAGGCTTGGAACAAGGACAGCAGCAAATTGAGGACCTCTGTGATTTCTTTGCAGAACTTTCCATCTCAGGGCCATGCAGAATCGTGGGGGTCACCCTTGTAAACAAAAAGACAACCCAGCAGCTGAATTTCACAGAAGCCCAGGAAGCCTGTAGGCTGATGGGACTAACTTTGGCCAGCAAAGACCAGGTTGAAGCAGCACGGAGGTCTGGCTTTGAGACTTGCAGGTGAGAAACAACTAGATTCACAAACACTGCTGGAGTTCTTTCAGCATTGTGTTTTTGTTCAGCAATAGAAATAAATGTATCCATTCAACTAATGTGTATTCTGTTATAGCTATGGATGGGTTGCAGATAAGCTCTTGGTCATCCCTCGGAATCTCCCAAACCCCAAGTGTGGGAAGAATGGGATAGGTGTCCTGGTTTGGAGAAATTCACTCAGCAAAAAGTTCTTGGCCTACTGTTACAACTCATCTGGTGAGTCAGATTTATAGCCTCTCCTTGTTTTCTATAGCTCTACGATCCATTTTAAGAAGAGTAACCCTGAGCAGCAATAGAAGAAATCATGGTGATGACAATTTAGTACCCCCCCAGAATGCCTCTGTGATCAGATTAGAGGTGGCCATGTGTCCCTCAGAGGAAAAAGTTAGGAAAAATATGACTAAATGACAACATAGGGAGAGGGCTTCCCAAGAGACTCCATTACCCACACCCCTCAATCTTTTAAGGTAATGAAATATCCACTAATGACAAAGCAATGTACTGAGTGATCACACTGAACCTTGACAATCATTCTCTATATGCTTTGTTACCCCCATTTTGCAAAGGAGAAAATTCGGCTCAGAGGATGGAAGTACCTTTGTCTAAGTTCTCACTACTACAAAGATTTTAATGGAGATCTAACTCTGAAACCATGTTCTTTCCCTTAACCTTCATTTTTTTAGAGAAGAAATTCAGATGCTACTTGACATCTTTAAGGATATGATCATTTTATGAAGGAAGGACTTGAAGGTAGAAAATAGAATTGGTTTGCTCATGGTCACACAGTTGTCCCTTTAACCTTGTGTGGAGACCACAGCCACTTTATCCCAAGTGCTTTACCTAAGGAACATCTCAGAAAGTTTTTCTTTCACTAAATACTTGCTCTCAGGTTATCATAAGAACCTCTGTTGATTTATTACTCTTCACACATACTCATAAATCCGACCTTCTAAAAGTCAGACAGTTAAGTAGTCATATACAAGGACAAATTCCAAAGTCATTCTAAAATCTAAGAGACAAATGTGCACTAGCTACATTTTGCTGCCCAAAGGCAATATAGAGTCCAATCGGTTCTCTGAATTGAGAGGCTCTGACCTAGAAAGAGACCTGAAAGATGCTTTGTCTTCTTTCCTCATTTCATGGATGAAATGATAGCTCAGATTGGAGGTTTGGCTCTGCATTCACCATCTGTTTCATGCTGTACCCTTTGCCACAATACCCATCTTCCTTTCTACTTAGCTAACTGCTACTCTTTATTCAATTCTCAAGTACCATCCTCTTCAAGAAGCCTTTCCATACTCCTTACTCCTATCTTTCCTCTTGGATTCCAACCACATTCTCTGTTTAATATCAGAGTGCTTGGCACATTCTAAAGAAATTATTCATAGTTTGGAGAGGAAGGAGAGCTAGGGCCTAACACTTCCAGGTGTGCCCTCAATCTAGTAGGAATCATGGTTACCAGACTGCTGTTCCTCCCACACACTGTAGCCCCTCTTGGCTATACTTAATGACAAGAGGCAAAGGAAATTAACTCTTAGATAGATCTTGTCTATCATGCCCATACATTATGCTAGGCCCTACACATTTAGTATCTCATTAATCCTCAGTAAAATGACATAAATGTATCATTTGTAATTTCCAGGAGAAATAACTGATGCTTAGTATGTATTTTTGTTATGGTCATAGTCAATAAGGGAAAGAGCCAGGATTTAAATCTTGAGCCATGCTACTTCCATGTAGCACCTTCCATGGTGATGACTATACATCAATAACATATCAGGCGTGGGTTGGGTTCTGGGCGTCAATATTTTTTAAAAGCTCCCCAGATGATTCCAACCTGTAGTCAGGGTTCAAAATCACTTTTCCCCAGGGGATCTCTAAGATCTAAGTTTTAGGATTCCCAGTACTTCTAGAGCCCCCTATTTCTTTGCAATTGCAATAATCTCCCTTGTTCCTGGGTTGTACTCTCTCCCCACTGCATTTCATCCTCCACCACCTCCACTGATAATTATGTTACTCCTCTACTCCACAGCGCTTGGGTGACTTCCTATTTGAGAATATGATGTAAACTATGAAGCCTTTTACACATAAAAGTGAGCATGTATGAGAACTCCTGTATATCAGTTGGGAGGTTTGTAGAACCAATTGAAAATTCTATCTCCTACAAAATAAATTTCAAATGCTTTAACACGGCAATTATGAATCTCAATACTCTGGCTTCAGCTTATCTTCCCAGTCATCTCCTGCTTGCAGTCTTTCATGTTCCCAATCATATACACACACTACCTCTCCAGCCACACTACTCTTTATCATTTTTCTATAACTACATTTTCAAGCTTCTGGATTCTTGGGTTATGCTATTCCTATTGACTAGAATATTCTATTACCTCTTCCACTAGATGAACTACTGCTGTGTTCCAGCCATACCAGTCTTTTATTCATCAAACACACTGAATTAATTCAACTTTGGGCTCTTGAACTTCCTGTTTTCTTTACTTGGAATGCTTTGCCCTAGATTCAATTACTGGCTACTTTTTTTTATCACTTAGGTCTCAGTTTAAGTATCACCTCTTCACTTTCTTTTATCATCCTATTCAAAGTATCCATCTCCCATTCCCCACCCCTACCAGTTTACCAAACCTTTATCATGTTTAATATTCTTCTTAACATTGATCATCCTCTGAAATTTCTGGTTTTTTTGTTTTGTTTTGTTTTGTTTTGTTTTGTTTTGTTTTGTTTTGTTTTGAGAGGGAGAGGGGCCGGGCATGGTGCAGAGAGAGATGAAGAGAGAGGACCCCAAGCAGGCTAAACACTCAGCCTGGAGCCTTGCACGAGGCTTGATCTCACAAACCTGAGGTCACAACCTGAACTGAGATCAAGAGTCAGACACTTAACCACCTAAGCCACCCAGGCACCCGTGGCCTTCTTTCTTTCTTTTTTTTTTAAATCTATCCTTCCATTATATATAAGCCTCTTAAAAGTAAGGACTCTGTCTTCTTTTTACCATGACCTTAGCACTTAAAAGAGTGTTTGGCACAGAGTTGGAGTTTATTTAATAAATACTTGTTGAACAAACACATTAATCCTCCATACCCTGACCAAATGCCATCTCCTCTGTGAATCCCCAGTGATTTCCTCTTACCTTTATCAGAATACATTTGTCCTGAAAACTGGAACTATGCTGTACATCTCCATATTTTCAGTTCCCAACATAGTATGTTGTGCTCAGTATTTTTTCCCCTAATAAAGAGATATTCAAACTGAGCTAAGCAAAAAGGGGGCAAAGAGTCTTACAAGTAAAGAAAGCATTATGGCCAAAGACTTGGATATGAGAGAAAGCATATCAAAGAACAGAAGAAATCTGAGTAGGCAAGAGGAATGAGAAGCACACTGATCAGATAAGGCTAGCCATGTCAGTAGGGGATACATCACAGGAGCCCTTATAGGCCATGCAATCGAGGCAGTCACTGAAAGATTCTAAGGAAGGAAGTGATATGATTAGATATGCATTTTTGTAAGATCATTCTGGCTGCAATATAATGGAATTGAAGAGGAGTAAGACTCCTAAGGCAGGAAGGACAGTTAGGAGGCTGCTGTAATACTTAATTCTTACTGTATTTTTCCCTCTCCCAACAGATACTTGGATTAATTCATGCATTCCAGAAATTATCACCACCAAAGATCCCATATTCAACATTCAAGAGACAATATACACAACAGAAATGATAGTCAGTGACAGTACATACTCAGCTTCATCTACTGATGCACCTTACTCTGCTACACCTACTCTTGCTCCTACTTCTGCTCTGGCTTCCACTTCTACTCTACGGAAAAGAAAATTGATTTGTGTAACAGAAGCCTTCGTGGAAACTAGCACCGTATCTACAGAAACTGAGTCATATATTGAAAATAAAGCAGCATTCAAGAATGAGGTCATTGGGTTTGGAGGTAAAAGATTTCTGTGTATTGTATGTGTCTGTGTTTGTGCATTTATGTATAACAGACAATACATAAAAACTAGGTTGTCTTCAGATTAGGTAGTCAGACTCAGACCTGCCAAATACAAGTAAAATCTTAATGCAAACTCAAATTTCATAAAGCCATAGAACTTGAGGGCTCTAAAAATCCTTAATGATTAAACTAAAAATCACAAGTGTAAAATAGCTTCACTTTTAAAACTCAAACCTTTTTAAAAATAAGTCATCATCTATTAATACATCAAAGTTCTTTTAAAAATATATACCTTCAAAAATATATATATACCTTCAGTACCTATGATAGAAAGTCTTCCTATTTAATTAGTTCCAAACCTATCTTAAGGCCACAGAGAGGAAATGGATTCTGTCATATTGCAATTTATAGAATAGAGAGAGCATGTGAGGCAAGGCCAAGGATTTCTATAGGCAAGAAGCAAAGAACCAGATGTGGGCCCAACATTCTAAATAGCCCCTTTGTAGTCACAGAGAAGGCTTTTCTCCTGCATTATCTGTTGTCTGTATCCTGTGTAAAGAATTCTTAGAAGAGCAACACACAACAATGCTTAAGCAAAGGACCAACAGGCCATGTCTCTGTTTCCTCTAGGTGTCCCCACGGCTTTGCTAGTGCTTGCACTCCTCTTCTTTGCTGCCGCAGCTGGTCTGGCGGTTTGCTACGTCAAAAGGTGAGGTTGTTGGCCCATTGTTAGTCTTATAATTTATGTCACATGCCTATCTTGTGTTTTTCCAGGGTTTTTAGCATTTTCTTAGTCAAAACAGAAATGAGAGTCTTCTTATATTGTAAATTTTCTTCTTCATCTCACCTCTCCTCCCCACCACCCAATCTTTCCTACTATTTCAGCACATGCATGTCATCTAGACTTTAGAAACAGGTCAATGCTGTCACTTTGAAAATTAAGAGATAAGAAGAAAAGACTGACATCTAGGGGGGAAAATATATGTTTTATTTTGATTCTCAATTCTTTGTTGTTGGTGGGAGGGTTATGAGGTCAGCCTCAAGTTTGGCCTGCAAACTTACTGCCTCATCTAACTGAATCCATTAAGGTGGGAATGCATTAATATATTTGAGTGTGCATGTGTTACAATCTCTCTGAAATAAAGATACCCAGTGTACTGTGCTAATATGAGCTATCACAGACAAAGCATTACCTATTGTCATATGTGTTACATAGAAATCTCTCATTTTAATTTTATGATTATGCCTTTAGGTATGTGAAGACCTTTCCTTTTACAAACAAGAATCAGCAGAAGGAAATGATTGAAACCAAAGTAGTAAAGGAAGAGAAAGCCGATGATAGCAATCCTAATGAAGAATCAAAGAAAACTGATAAAAAGCCAGAAGAGCCCAAGAGTCCAACCAAAACCACAGTGCGATGCATGGAAGCTGAAGTTTAAAACAGAAAGAAATGGGAAGACACACCTGAGGCTGATTTCTTTCCTGACACATATCCTGGCCCCAGATGGGGAAACTTAAAGGACAAGAACCAAACAAGAAAGTCCACCCTTGGTTCTTAAATGGCATCAACTCAGGACTACCTTTGGACTATGGAGTTCACCAAATGGTGAACTTCTTCTGTAATTCTTCCTGGATCCTATCCTCCTACCTCCAAAGCTTCCCACAGCTTTCTAGCCTGACTATGTCCTAATAATATCTCTGTGGGATAAAGGAGCTTCACAAAGCACAAGGACCTAAAACAACTAATCAGAACACATTTATAAAGAGGCTTCTCAGTTGGCTGAGCATAGCTGAGTTGAGAACCAAGAAACCATTGAGACTAAGGCTTTCTCTATTGATTCCACAGGCCAGATCCTTTCTTCATTCTGAAAAGGTAACACACATCATCTGGCATGCCCTTCTGAGCCAGGCAAGAACAAAAGAAGGAAGGAAAAGTTCAGCAACTGAAGGCCACAGAGATTCCCATGACTTGAGACCTGATCTTTCTGTAAAGCCTAACTAAGTAAGTAGAGAAAAAGAATGAGGCCAACAATGTTGCCAGCATATGGTCATTGGCAACTATAAATACAGATAGGGTCATAGTAGTCATCTCTGAATAATCTGAGTTGGAATCACTTTTTAGTGATTTTTTTACTTTTGTAAGGAACAAAAAAATCTCTTACAAATTTTTAGTTTTATCTGAGTTTTATCTGAGAAATTATTACTGAGGAAAATTACTGTGTTAAAAAGGAGTAAAATTTAGCAAACATTTATTAAATATGTTAGGTGCTGGGAAGGTATGACATTCTATAATTGAATGTTATTTATCAAAAACTTGCATACAGAGTAAAATGTATGAAGCTAATTTTTTTCAATTTTTATATCCCTAGCTTATCTACTTGGAAAACTAATTTTTTACTAAGACTAGTCTATTCATTATTTTCTCTAACATGCAGTCATTATAACCTTAATTTATTATTAACATACCTAAAAAGTATATTATTACCTCTATACACAAAAGCACACTTTAAAAATGTCATTAATAAATGTATCATCAGTTCTTTTTTCAGCAAGAAGAGCCCAAGAGGTGTAGAGATTTGTGTTAAAAAAAATAAAAGTATTTAGAAAATTTCTTTGCTCCCTTATTTACACAGATGAGTTATATCTTTCTTTTTTAATTTAAATTCAATTAGCCAACATATAGTATATACTTAGTTTCAGATGTAATGTTCAATGATTTAGCAGTTGCATGTAACACCCAGTGCTCACCACACCACATGCCTTTCTTAATGCCTATTACCAAATTACCCCATCCTCCACCCTCCTCGCCTCCATCAACCCCCAGTGTCTTTCCTATAGTTAACAGTCTCTCATGTTTTTCTCCCTTTCTGATGACTTCCCATGCAGCTTGTACTACATGGCTTACAAATATTTGTTTTTCAACAACCAAAATTGTCCCTCTTACTTTTGCAAAAAAACAGATTACTTCAATATTGCATTAAAGTAATGCATTGAAGTTATGTGTTATATATCTTTCCTGCATATATATATATATATGGTCACAGGTCTACTTAAGTGCTAAAGATAGGATTCAATCCCAGGTCAGAATAACGACAGAGCTCATACTTCTTTCCCTAAACCACCACACTTCTTTTGCAAATGACAATATAGAGATGTCAACTATTCCACTATGTAAGTTTGAAATCAGTCACTTGCCAAAAACAACAATGGTAAAATAAGAAAAACTCAGGAATCACAACCCAACTTCAGGAAATTTTTCTTAAATCCATTTCACTAACAAGGAAAAAGGGGAACACTAAAAACCTTTGAGAACTGTACCCTCATTGATGCAGACACCAACCTCAGCAAAGCCTAAGACTTAACTGCCCCAGCTTATACACTCAGAAAATGTAAGGCCCACAAAAATCCAAGATAAGCTTCTCAAAATTCTTAATTCACAAAGTTAAAAAAATGAAGGATTAATCACTAAAACATAGTGATTAAATAGAACAAAATAGGATCAAATGTCATAGATAGCTAGAAGTAGAGCTTGGTCTAGAGGTCTCCTTCTTCCTAGTCAAATTCTCTTTTATTCTCCATTAAACATAGAGAAATTGGAAGAACATGAGGTATGACTCCAGTTCAGACCTACAGTCCAGCCTACCAAAGCCAGTCTTCAAACAAGGCAAGCAGACAGTCATCTAATTATGTTTCTAGGTGGTACACAGGATCTCCCTGCCCAGAAATGCCTCCTCTTCATGCCAACCTCCCTGGCTCAAATAGTATACATCTACCCCCTTGTAAAACTATCTGCTTTTTATAAAAAACAGGCCAACTATCAATATAAATATGCTGATGTGGTTCCAGTAAAAACAAACTTATTTCTAAGGATAGAAAGCTAGAGTAAAGAAGATGACTTGAGGCCCAGCGTATGTTTGTACATAGTGGGAGTTTATAAATGCCCATTGGCTTGAATAGGATTGAATCATGTTGATTTCCCGAGCAAAGAATCCAGTATGTTACTGCCCTTCTCCAGACTTTTAGCTAGTGCCCAAAGCAAAATCAATTGCTCCAGGAAAAAGCAGGTTTCTAAGGACAATAATAATAATAACATACAAGTAAAAAGAATCAGAATGTTTTTTCATGTTTAGGACCTAGGGAGCTGTACTGAAGCAAACAAAGAAACAAAAGCAAAAAACTCCCAGAGAACCTGATCCGGCTGGTCCCAGGATCAGTAAATGGGAATTGCTGAACTACAGAAAAGAGGGATTAAAGGAAGTAAGACAAAGCATACCAGTGTGAAATGATAAGGGCTTGGACTATGGCAATGAAGATAGAGGACAGAAAATGGATTCCAAATATATTTCTGAGACTAAAATCAGAAATACTGGCTAATTGATGAGATATTAAAGTAACACAAAAATGACAGTGGAATTTTCAATTTGGGCAACTACATGAATGGTTATTTCACTAGCAAAGTTAGAATATGAGGAAAAAGGAACCATATTTGAGATAGAAAATGAGCTTGGCCTGAGTATGTTATTTCTGGTATGGAAACAGAAAATCTTGATGGAAGTATCTAAATAATAGGTAAATTTTTAGATACAGGAGAAAGCAGGACTAAAGAATTTTTTTTTTTTTTTTTTTTTTTTTTTTTTTTAGGATTAAAGGATTTTTTAAAGCCATTAACATGCAAGTGTCTTGGAAGGGAATAAGGAGAAATTAGTTTGGAGGTGAAAAATGAAAAATATCCAATAATGGACAGTGAAAACAGTGGCAAGACAAATATTAACATGCAAACTTTACTCCTCTAATTGCCAGTCTAATTTTCCCCGTGTCTCCCCCTCAAAAAAGGAATGGTTTACTTTGCTGGAGAGAGTCAAAATCAACCTTAGGAATGAGGAGGCAAGAATAAAAGGGAAATGGGGAAAGAAAGAATCACAGGGGGCTAGGTGTCGAGAGAGATTTGGGGGATTTATGGAAGGAGTTGCCCCACAGTACATGGGGGCTATGATGGAAGTAGATAGGATTGGAAGGAAATTCTTACAAACTTTTCTGTGGCATATGTATGATCATAGTTTTTGAGAAATTTTATTTTTTTATTTTTTTAAGATTTTATTTATTTATTCAAGAGAGAGAGAGAGGCAGAGACAGAGGCAGAGGGAAAAGCAGGCTCCATGCAGGGAGCCTGATTTGGGACTCAATCCTGGGACTCCAGGGTCACACCCTGGGCTGAAGGCAGGCACTAAGCCGCTGAGCCACCCAGAGATCCCCAAGATAAATTTTTTAAAAAGGATTATTGTGAAGTTAACTTTGTTTGTTGTGCTATGTTTCTTTCATTTCAGCACCACTCCAAGCCTGAATCATGGAGACCTATGCTTAATAAAGAATAAAGAATTATTAGACTTGATAATATAGTAAGAAAGTATGGTTTCTGGAATACTATCATTACATTAAAAAAAATACAGTCCCTAGAGTAGTATCACTCAGGGTACATGAATTAAGGGACATAAGAGTTTGAATGTGACATTAGATATTAACTGGAATGGAATGAACTCAATTTACTTTGACTTCTCCTTGCTATTTCCCAAACCTAAGCTCAAGCTCTTATCACTTTTCTTCTATTTCGTTGCTCTGTTTCCAGTCTCAGCAACCTCTCTGTCATATCTTGAGTCCAACCCCTTACACTACATATATGAATTTTCTCAGATACAGAGCTTATTATGCCACTCCTTGGACCTTTGGGGACCCTTCATTTTTTTTCCAGAAGCAAATCCAAACACATTACTATTCTAAGTGGATATGGTAGGTTGGCATTCAGCAACCATTAAGTGTGTGCCTTCCTAAACCATAGAGGATGAAAAATTAAAACTGCCTTTCCCAGATTGTCTACAGCTGGACTTCCAGAATCAAAAGGGTCTACAAATTAATGCACATCCACATGAGTAAGAAGGCAAAAAAGGAGGAGAGACCAACTTTATGCTACTTCAGCTACTGATACAGGCAAGTATGATCATGGAGATACTGGGCTTTCTGGCAGCAAAGCTCCAGAAGCTAGCCTAGCTTCATGGATGTTGAGAAGCAATTATAGTCATAGCAGTGATCAGACTTAGTTTTAAACACTTCTAATCATCTTATAAATACCTAATTCCCCATATTAAACTTTTTCTGTTTAAAATATGTGGAGAGGGGGATGCCTGGGTGGCTCACCGGTTGAGCGTCTGCCTTCGGCTCAGGGCATGATCCTGGGATCCGGGATTGAGTCCCGCATCGGGCTCCCTGCATGGAGCCTGCTTCTCCTTCTGCCTATGTCTCTGCCTCTCTCTCTTTCTGTCTCTCATTAATAAATAAAATCTTCTTAAAAATAAATAAAATAAAATATGTAGAGAGGTTTCTGTTTCTCTTGAAGGGAACCCTGACTGATTGATACAAATGACATTAAAAACATTTTACGGGATGCCTGGGTGGCTCAGTGGTTGAGCGTCAGCCTTCAGCTCAGGGTGTGATCCTGGAGACCCAGGATCAAGTCCCACATCAGGTCCCTAGCATGGAGAACTCCTTCTCCCTCTGCCTGTGTCTCTGCCTCTCTCTCTCTCTCTCACTCTCTCATGAATAAATAAATAAAATATTTAAAAAAAAAACCATTTTACAATTTGGCCTCCAATCCTCACCTCAAACGTTGAGTCATTCTTATAAAGATACTTCATGCTATAACCACACAGGATCATTTGCCATTCCAGAATTTAATCTATTCTTTCCTCTCTCATCTTTGCAAGTGCTGTTCCTTCTGTTTTCATTGCCCTTGCTCCACTTCCTAATTTATTAGTTATCTATTGCTACATAACAAAGTACCCCAAAACTTAATAGCTTATAACAACATTTATTATCTTGTGTTGTTGTGGGTCAGAAACTGGGTCCTCTGCTTCAGAGCTCTCACAGAGTTGCAATCAGAGCATTGGTCAGGGCTATATTCATCTCAAGGCTCTATTAGAAAGGAATCAACTCCAGGTTCATTCATACTGTTGTTGGCAAGATTTAGCTCTTTGTTTGCTTTTGGCCAAAGTTTGCCTTCAGTACTTTTCCATGTGTAACTCTCCATTGGGGAAGCTCAGAAAATGGCAATTTGCTTCATCAGAGCAAGCAAGAGAAAAAGCCAAAGATAGATGGTGATAGCAGGATGGAAATCATAATCTTTTAGATCTAATCTTGGATGTGACATTCTATTACTTTTGCTATTATTCTATTCATTATAAGTATCACTATGTCCAGACCATACTTAAGGGGAGGGGATTTGCAAAAGCATAAATACCAGAACTCAGGGATTACTGGGAGCCATTTTAGAAGGCTGCCTCCCATCACATTAATGAATCTTTCTCATTCCTTCTCTTTGCAATTTGATTATATAATGCTACATTATCATTGGTTGTATATATACATTATTTTTTTTATCTTTAGTACTTGTGTAGCACATGCTAAGCTAGCACATACTTAGCTGGCTCTCAGTAAATGTTTTTTTTTTAATTTTTTAAAAAATTTTATTTATTTATGATAGTCACAGAGAGAGGGAGAGAGAGAGAGGCAGAGACACAGGCAGAGGGAGAAGCAAGCTCCATGCACCGGGAACCCTATGTGGGATTCGATCCTGGGTCTCCGGGACGGCGCCCTGGGCCAAAGGCAGGCGCCAAATGGTTGCGCCACCCAGGGATCCCCAGTAAATGTTGTTGAATGAATGAATGTACATATTCTTTGGGATTTCATGAGTTGTAAGTCTTACCTTTATCCAGGTATTTATACTAAGTGTTAAGATCATTCACATAGGGCCAACTGTTCCTGTCTGCCTAAATATTGTTCATATTGATGTCTTTTAGTATAGAATGCAATTGTAAACAAACCAGAAGAATGCAGAAAGGTTATTGTATTTGAACTTTACTCTCTGAGTTGGCTATTGACTCACCATTGGGAGCAATCTCATTAATATTCATTTTAACAAGGAAACTGCAATGTGTTTTGAACCATGGTCAAGTCAAGAAATTGAAGTCCCTCAACAACCACAAAGCCAATAAATATTCACAAAAAAATTGGTTTCTTGATGTTTATTTTAGTCTTTGAAGTCTAGGATAGTTTCCTGGCAATCTGGAATTCTGCATACTAAATACTACCGTTTTCTAGAAGCTAGATCCCTTTTGAAACATTTCCAGACTTTATTATTTACTACTCCAATTGTGTTGTTATTTTCTCTTTTTTAAAGATTTTATTTATTTATTCATGAGAGACACACAGAGAGAGAGAGGCAGAGACATAGGCAGGAGAAGCAGGCTCCCTCAGGGGAGCCTGATGCGGGACTTGATCCCAGGACCCCAGGTCACAACCTGAGCCAAAGGCAGATGCTCAACCACTGAGCCACCCAGGTGCCCCATGTGTTGTTATTTTCTTTGGATTTAGTCTTCAGCTAAGTTGAAGACATTCTTTGTGATCAAAAAAAGAAAAAAACAGTTAAGACTAAAATCCTTATGAATATGAAAAGACCTAATAGAATACTCCATGTACATATTCTTTTATCTGTGAAGATTATCATTTCATCGAAAGTCAACATCATAAATAATCATAGTAATAGCAAATAATAATAGCAAACTACATAAGACTACTATACCATAACCAAAAATATCTTAAAAGCATATTATGTTAATCTCCCTTAGTAGGTTTTTGAAAAGAATCTACTAAAAAGCAGTAAGAGAAAATAAGACAGTTACATACAAGGGAAAACCCCTATAAGGCTATCTGGGATATTAAGATAGCAGAATAGTTAATGTCTATTTTTCAGGACAAACTTTGAAGGCCAGAGGGAGTAGCAAAATATATTCAAAGGGTTGAAAGGGGAAAATCTGCAGCCAAGAATACTCTATCCAACAAGGTATCAGTCAGAATAGAAGGAGAAATAAACACTTCCCCAGACAAAGAAAATCTAAAGGAGTGCAAGACCATTAAATCAGCCCCATAGGAAATATCAAAGGGAACTCTTAGTGGAAAGGAAAGACCATAAGTGAGAGTATGAAAAGTAAAAAATATAAAAGCAGTAAAAATAAGTATTTCTGTAAAAATCAGACAAGGGATTCCTAGAATAAAAATGATGTGAATATGATACCATATACCTAAAACATGGAGAGGAGAGGAGTAAAGAATACACAACTGATAAATTATTGAACACTACATCTGAAACTAATGATGTACTCTATGTTGGCTAATTGAATTTAAATTTTAAAAAAAGAATGGGTTCAAACTTAAGCAACCATCAACTCAATATAGACTGCTATATGCAGATGCTTTATACAAACCAAATGGTAACCACACATCAGAAACCAGTAATAAACATGCAAAAAATAAAAAGAAACAAATCCAAATATATCACTGAAGAAAGCCAAGAAACCATAAAAGAGAGCAAGAGAATAAAGGGTCATAAAATCTAGAAAAACAACCACAAAACAAGTTACAAAATGGCACTAAATACATATCTATCAATAATTACTTTGAATGTTTAAATGGACTAAATGCTCCTATCAAAAGACATAAGGGTATCCGAGTGGATAAAAAAACAAGACCCATCTGCCTACAAGAGATTCATTTTAGACCTAAAGACATCTACAAATTGAAAGTGAGAGGATGGAGAAACATTTATCATGCAAATGGATGTCAAAAGAAAGCCAGAGTAACAATACTTATATTGAATAAAGTAAACTTTAAAACAAAGACTGTTGGGATGCTTGGGTGGCTCAGTCAGTTGAGCATCTGACTCCTGATTTTGGCTGAGGTCATGATCTCAGGGTCGTATGATGGGGCCTCGTGTTGGGCTCTGCACTGGGCATGGAGCCTGCCTAAGATTCTCTCTCTTCTTTCTCCCTTTCCTAATGCTCCTCCCCAACATAAATAAATAAATAACTGTAACCAGAGACAAGGAAAGAAACTACATATAATAATAAATGGGACAATCCAATAGGAAAATTTAACAATTTTAAATATTTATGTATCCAACATGGGAGCACACAAACACATAAAGCAGTTAATAACAAACATAAAGAAACTAATTAATAGCAACACAATAATAGTAGGGGATTTTAACACCCCACTTACATAAATGGATAGATCATCCAAACAGAAAATCATCAAGAAAATAGTGGCTTTGAATAACACTCTGGACCAGATGGATTTAACAGATATATTTAGAACATGCTATCCTAAAACAGGAAAACACACATTCTTTTCAAGTGTATATGGAACATTCTCCAGAACAGATCACATATTAGGCCACAAAACGAGTCTCAACAAATTAAAAAAGACTAAAGTCATACCATGCATCTTTTTTTACCTTAATACTATGAAACTAGATATCAACAAGAAAAATTATGGAAAAAAGCACAAATACATGGAGGTTAAATAACATGCTATGTATTAAAGGATGAATTGGTCAACCAAGAAATCCAAAAAGAAAGAAAAAGTTACATGCAGACAAATGAAAGTGAAAACACAATGGCCTAAAATCTTTGGGATGCAGCAAAAGCAGTTCAAAGAGGGAAGTTTATATATAGGCCTATTTTAAGAAACAAGAAAAATCTCAAACAACTTAGCCCTATACCTAAAAGAGCTAGAATAAGAAGAATAAACAAAACCCAAAACCAACAGAAGGAAGGAAATATTAAAGACTAGAGCAGAAATAAAGTATATAGAAACTAAAAAAAAATAATAATAGAATATCAATGAAACCCAGAGCTAGTTCTTTAAAAAGATCAACAAAACTAATAAGCTGCTAGCCAGAGTCATAAAAAAAGAGAAAGAAAGAGAGAGGACCAAGGGCACCGGGGTGGATCAGAAGTTGAGCATTTGCCTTTGGGTCCGGTCCTGATCCCAGGGTCCTGGGATCAAGTTCTGTATCAGCTCCCCTAAGAGAGCCTGCTTTTCTCCCTCTGCCTATGTCTCTGCCTCTCTGTGTGTGTCTCTCATGAATGAATAAATAAAATCTTTAAAGAGAGAGAGAGAAAGAGGACTCAAATAAAATCAAAAATGAAAGAGGAGAAATAACAACTGACACCACAGAAATACAAAGAATTATAAAATTCTTTTATAATTTTTTAATTATAAAATTTGCCCACTTTGCCAACAAAGTGGACAAACTAGAAGAAATGGATAAATTCCTAGAAACATATAACCTACAAAACTGATGCAGGAAGAAATAGAAAATTTGAATGGATCAAATACCATCAATGAAATTTAATCAGTAATCATAAAACCCCTAACAAGCAAAAGTCCAAGACCAGACAGCTTCATAGGCAAATTCTACAACACATTTAAAGAAGAGTTAATATCTATTCTTCTGTATTCCAAAAAATAGAAGAGGAAAGAAAACTTCCAAATTCATTCTATAAGGCCAACATTACACTGAAACCAAAACCAGATAAAGACATAATCAAAAAAAAGAACTACAGGCCAATATCTCAGATGAATATAGATGCAAAAATTTTCAACAAAACATTAGCAAACAAAATCCAACAATACATTAACAAAATCATCCACCATAATAAGGTGAGATTTATTACTGGGATGCAAAGGTGGTTCAATATCCACAAATCAGGGATTCCTGGGTGGCTCAGCTGGTTAAGTATCTGACTCTTATTTTGGCTCAGATCATGATCTCAGGATTGTAAGATCAAGCCCCATGTCCACACCTAGTGAGAAGCCTGTTTAAGAACCTCTCTCTCCCTCTCCCTCTGCCGTCCCCAACTCCCTCTCTAAATATATATATTTATAAATATATATGTACATGTTTACAGATGTTTATATTTGCATATACATTTGTAAATCAACAAACATGACACATCCCAATAAGAGAAAGGATGCAAACCACACGATCATTTCAACAGATGCAAAAAAAAAAAAGCATTTAACAAAGTATAACACCCATTCATCATAAAACCCTCAACAAGGTGGATTAACAAACCTCATTATAATAAAGGCCTTATATGTAAACCCATAGCTCACATCATATGCAATGGGGAAAAACTGAGAACTTTTCCTATAAGGACAGGAACAAGAAAGGATGTCCTCTCACCACTCTCATTCAACATAGTACTAGAAGTTCTAGCCACACCAATCAGATAAGAAAAAGAAATAAAAGGCATCCAAATTAGTAAGGAAGAAGTAAAACTTTCACTATTTGCAGACGACATGATACTATATAGAGAGAGCCTTAAAGACTCCACCAGAAAACTAACAGAACTGATAAGTGAATTCAGTAAAGTCACAAGATACAAAATCAATGTACAGAAATCTGTTGCATTCCTATACACTAATAATGAAGCAGCAGAGAGTGAAATTAAGAACATAATCCCAGGGATCCCTGGGTGGCTCAGTGGTTTAGCTCCTGCCTTTGGCCCAGGGCGTGATTCTGGAGTCCCGGGATGGAGTCCCACGTCGGGCTCCCTGCATGGAGCCTGCTTCTCCCTCTGCCTGTGTCTCTGCCTCTCTCTCTCTCTCTCTCCCTATGTCTATCATGAATAAATAAATAAATCTTTAAAAAAAAAAAAAAAGAACATAATCCCACTTACAATTTCACCAAAACCAATAAAATATCTATGGATAAACTTAACCAAGGAGGTGAAAGACTACCCTGAAAACTATAAAACATTGATGAAATTTAAGATGACACAAAGAAGTGGAAAGACATTCCATGCTCATGGATTGGAAGAACAAATATTGTTAAAATGTCTCTACTGCCCAAAGGAATCTACACATTTAATGTGACCCCTATCAAAATATCAACAGCTTTTTTCACAGAATTAGAACAATCCTAAAATTTATATGGAACAAAAAAGACCCCGAACAGCCAAAGCAATCTTGAAAAAGAAAAACAAAACCAAAAGTATCATAATTCCAGGCTTCAAGTTATATTACAAAGCTGTAGTAATCAAAACAGTATGGTACCGGCATAAAAATAGACACACAGATCGATGGAGCAGAATAGAAAACCCAGAAATAAACCCACAATTGTATGGTCAACTAATATTCGACAAACAAGGAATGATTATACAATGAGAAAAGACAGCCTCTTCAACAAAATAGTGTTAGGAAAACTGGACAGCTACATATAAAGCATGAAACTGGACCACTTTCTTGCACCATACACAAAAATAAATGCAAAATTGATTAAAGACCTAAATGTGAGACCTGCAACCATAAAATCCTTGAAGAGAACACAGGCAATAATTTTGCTGACATCAGCCATAGCTACATTTTTCTAGATATGTCTCCTGAGGCAAGGGAAATAAAAGCAAAAATCAACTATTAGGGCAGCCCGGGTGACTCAGTGGTTTAGCTCCACCTTCAGCCCAGGGTGTGATCCTAGGGACCTGGAATCGAGTCCCACATCGGGCTCCTCTGCCTGTGTCTCTGCCTCTCTCTCTGTATCTCTCGCGAATAAATAAATAAAATCTTTTTTTAAAAAAAGTCAACTATTAGCACTACACCAGAATAAAGTCTGCAGAGTGAAGGAAATAATCAATAAAACTAAAAGGCAAGCTACTGACTGGGAGAAGATATTTGCAAATGACCTATCCAGTAAACAGTAGCCAAAATATATAAAGAACTTATACAACTCAACACCAAAAAAACAAATAATCCAATTTAAAAATGAGCAGAAGACATGAACAGATATTTTTCTGAAAAAGACCAACAGACACATAAAAAGATGCTCAACATCACTCATCATCAGGAAAATGCAAATCAAAACTGCAGTGAGATATCACCGCACACCTGTCAGAATGGTTAAAGTCAAAAACACAAGAAATAACAAGTGTTGGTGAGGATGTGGAGAAAAAGGACGCTTTGTGCACTGTTGGGACGCAACTGATTCATCTAGTGTTTAAAACCGTATGGAGTTTCCTCAAAAAGTAAAAAATATCCAGTAATCACACAACTGGGTATTTACTCAAAAATACAAAAACACTAATTCAAGGGATACGTGCACCATCCCTATTTTTTGTAGCATTATTTACAATAGCCAAATTATGGAAGCACCCCAAGTTCCAACAAGAGATGAATGGATAAAAAAGATGTGATGTATATATATTCCCATATATATATAGGAATATTATTCAGCCATAAAAAAGAATGAAGTCTTGCCATTTACAACATGGTTGAATCTAGAGGGTACAATGCTAAGCGAAATAAGCCAGAGAAAGATAAATACCACAGGATTTCACCTATATGTTGAATTTAAGAAACAAAACAAATAAGCAAAGGAAGAGAGAGAGAGAGAAACCAAGAAACAGATTCTTTAACTATAGAAAACAAACCAATGGTCAACAGAGGGGAGCTGGGTGGGAGGATGGGTGGGATAGGTGATGAGGATTAAAGAGTACACTTATCATGATGAGCATTGAGCAATGTATAGAATTGTTGAATCACTATATTGTATACCTGAAACTAATATAACACTGTACATTTACTATACTAGAATTAAAAATTTAAACTTAATAAAAAACAAAAACAGAAAATAATCTATTAAAGATATACTATCAAGTGGAAAAACAACAGAAATTTCTGTGGTATAGGTAGGGTTAAGAGATGTCTAAATCCAACTAGATCAAGCATGGAAAATACATCTGGGTTGTAAATCTAGAAAGGAGGACGGCAGAAGGTGTATGCCATTAGTAGACAAAAGAGACAATGTGAACTTACCATGGATATTGACTGATCTGTCGAGGCAAACCTGATCCCAATTTGGACTAAAACATGGTTTTGCCTGTGGTGGATCTTGCCCTGTTGCTGACACCCCAATGCAGGTAAGTCAAAGTATTAAGATGCACAATCAAATAACACTTAAAGAACGCTGGGTGCCCTACATCTGCACAGGGGAAAAAGTCATGTGATGCCAACCAGAGCTGTGGAACAATTCAATCTTTAATATAAGCAAGAGAATATTCCCATCCTTGCTCCCACTTCTATATGTCCCCTTTCTAATACCACCCCACCACGGGAAAAGGAGGTACTAACCCAACTGGTAACAGCCAAGATCTCTACTGGTGGGTGGAACTATTCTGCTTTAAAGCTCATTACCTATTCCTAGCACTCAATGGATGCTTTCTGTCTCAGATCCTGGCAGGGCCTGGTTCCTAGAGGCAAGCAGGACATTCAAACATGCTCACAAGCAAGTATGGTCACCTTATATATGGCATTAAGTTTTTCCCACTGCTCTTGCCCTAATTACACTCCAATGAGTACAATTAGGTCTTCTACTAGATGCACTGACCACTTCTACTTGTTTCTTTCCCATGACGCATGATGACGATTTCCTCTAGCTATCAGGTACCATGGCCTCTACTCAAGACCTGCTTCTTCTATATTCTCTGGGAACTGCCACACTCACAAGGTACCACTGACTATGCAAAATTCTTCTGCTGCTTCTCTGGTTATGTTCTAGAATGCATCTACCAAGGAACAATGCTATCCTCTAGATGATGACTTGTCTACTAGAGACTGCTGCCTTTTCCTTCAGTTGCCAGAAAATTCTTCAAGCACTGCCATCTCTGCCAGGTATTACTGTAGTTGTTATTGCCTGACACTAGTGCTGATGCACTGGAATCCTTAAATTCCCAAAGTTAAGAAATGTGTCCAGATAGGCTTGTGAGATTTAGCAAAACAAATACCAGAAAATCCAATTTCAGAAAATTCAGAAAATCCAAATTCAGAAATCTGAATTTCAGTCAATAACAAATAATATTTTATTGTAAGTATATCCCATATATGTGTGTGAAGTAATATTTTGTGCATACATGCCAAAAATTATTGTTTACCTGAAATTCAAATTTAACTGGGTGTCATGTATTTTATCTACCAATCCTAGTGGATGATAAGAGAATTAGTACTTCTCATTCCATTTGTGCTTAACTCTATTAGAAATGGACCAGAGGGCAGCCCCGGTGGCTCAGTGGTTTAGCGCCACCTTTGGCCCCAGGCGTGATCCTGGAGACCAGCATTAAGTCCCACCTCAGGCCCCCTGCATGGAGCCCGCCTCTCCCTCTCTCTCTGTGTGTGTCTCTCATGAATAAATAAGTAAAATCTTTTTTAAAATTTTTAAAAATGGCAAATATATGAAATTAGCTCACTATTACTCATAATAAGAAAAATGAAAATTAAAACTAATCCCTGCTATACCAATTCTATCAGATTGGCACAAATTCAAAAAAATATGATAGAATATTCTTTTGACCCAGGTATGCAGAGCACTCTCATATATTACTTTTGAGAATCCCATAAAGAGGACTTTGGTAATATCTGGGGGGGAAAAAAAGTTAAATTACTTACATAAAAGGTCATTCACTGTTTAACTCTATGGGTAACAGCAACCCAAACGTCCATCAAAAGGAGTTTGGTTGAAGAAACTATGATAAATCAATAAACTGGAATTCTCCATACTTGTCAAAAAAAAATGAGGTAGATCTCCATTCTTTAATTATACTAATACTAAGTGATCTTCAGGATATATTACTAAGTGAAAAAAAAGAGGAAGTTACAGAACACTATACTTAGTGTAATGATAGGACAGCAAACACAAACATTTTTATTTCTATTTATATTTGTGTATGTATTCACTTACATTTACAAAAATCCTGTAAACAAAGACTAAAATGTTTAAATATAGGAAAAGGAGGTAACAGAGTAGAGGACTGAGAATGGGCATGATACTTCTCCAAATATGCCTTACTATGTAGTTCTAACCTTGGAAACATAGAAAACTTTGACATTTCAAAAGTAAACTTAAGCAATTTCTAAAAATAAAAAAACAAACTGAGGAACCACTAAAAAAAAGGAGATTATTTCAAGGAGCTCAATCACAGCTATTTTGACTCTACATTATTAGTGATACATGCTTTTTTAAATATTTTATTTATTTATTATGAGTGACACAGAGAGAGAGAGAGAGAGAGAGAGGCAGGTACATAGGCAGAGGGAGAAGCAGGCTCCATGAAGGGAGCCCGATGTGGGACTCGATCCGGGGACTCCAGGATCACGCCCTGAGCCATAAGGCAGACATTCAACTGCTGAGCCACCCAGGTGTCCGTAGTGATACATGTTCTAAGGACAAATAGAGCAGTAAGTATATATAAATTTCATTTGGTAACCAAATGGCCAATAGTAATATTGATATTTTTATTTTGAATCTATTTTCTTATAAATAATTACTCAATGTTATTAGGTAATAAGATTTGCAATGTGAGATTAAAGAGATACAACTATTAAAATCGGTTATATTTAAAATCTTGTAATATTAAATTTAAATTAGGAATAGCAGTATAAACTCTAAACTGTTATTTTCTTCCAAATGTATATATTTCCAACAAACAAAAAATATATATTCCCTAGCTCTGTCTTCTGAAAAGGACTAAAAGTAATGACAGTCCAATAGCTATAAATACATCTAGCAACCAAGACTGTGGTCTCTAAATACCATTCCCCATTGAAAGAATCCAGAACTCCTTGGAGGAATGGCTGGTTCCAGGTCTAAAACAGGAAATATAGAAGATAAGCCCGGAAGGAACCAAAATGCAAGAAAGCCGTCCTGTCAAAAAAAAACAGTACGATGTGGTTACCACTTGCCAAATATGGAACTACACAACAAAAGTCATACTAAATGCTATCAATCAAGTATATAAAACCCATAAATTTTCAGTTATACTAAAAACAATTAAGTTCCACACATTGGACATCATTGCTAGTAAGTAGGCACTAACTCTTAAAAGAAAGAATTGGCATTTTTCTTGCCTTTCCTGAATGGACAGTATTTCAAGGTAACCAAACAGCCCCAGTTTATACAGAAAAGTTTTTTACAGAAACGACACAAATAAATAATTAGAAAGTCACCATTTTTTAATCTCTAATAAAGTGGATTCAGGCTACCATCCTAATGGATAAAATGATTAGATAAAATATTGATTAGAACCCCCATGATAAGTCTTAAAGTGAGGACAAGCAGATATTGTGGGCTCTCTGATGTAACATGAAGCACACAGTACCACTTATAAAGTATTCTGGCCAGAATAGTCAAACCTCTAAAACCAAACTGCATTTATGAAAATATGAGGAGAAAAAGCACAAAGTAAATAATCCTATAAAGAAGAAAACAGATAAATCCAGAATATAGGAATAGTCCATATAACCCAATCAACCCAATGTGATAGTCTTTATGTATTAGTGTGGCTAGACTTTAGTCCCTGGTTATTCAATCAAACACTAATCTAAGTGTTGCTATGAAGGTATTTTGTATATGTAAGTCCATAATCAATTGACTTTAAGTTAAGAGAGATCATCCTACATAATCTGGATGGGTCTGATTTGATCAGTTGAAAGAATTTAAGAGCAGAACAGAGGCTGTACAGAAAAATTTTATCTGTGCATAGTGGTTTCAGTTCAAAGAATTTAAGAGCAGAAGGCTGTGGGATCCCTGGGTGGCGCAGCGGTTTGGCGCCTGCCTTTGGCCCAGGGCGCGATCCTGGAGACCCGGGATCGAATCCCACATCCGGCTCCCGGTGCATGGAGCCTGCTTCTCCCTCTGCCTGTGTCTCTGCCTCTCTCTCTCTGTGTGACTATCATAAATAAATAAAAATTAAAAAAAAAAAAAGAGCAGAAGGCTGTACAGAAAAATTGTATCTGTGCATAGTGGTTTCAGTTCATGCCCACAAATTCCATTTCTATCTTGTCTTACCAGCTTTCCCAACTGAGTAGGCCAATTCTTTGTAATAAATCTCTTATTATATATCCCCCACTTGTTCTGTTTCTCTGGTCGAACCCCAATACATCCAGTTTCTGCAATAACTTAATCGTATGAAAAAAGGAGGGGGGGAAGACTGCTCTCAAAGGAAATTTCAAATATAACAGTCAAATGTAATGAGAGGATCTTGTTTGGATCCTAATTCAAAACAAAGTAGTAAAAATTTACTATCTGTAAGGATAGTAGATAATCTAGGAAATATAATTATGAACTGGCTGCTTCTAGGCCTTGTTTTCCATGTAGCAGAGTGATAAAACTGACCTGGGTTTTGCTGTCTGGAGTAAACTGTGTCATTTCCCATTGGCCTGTCTGTGGCAACAAGGACCCAAGCAACCAAGGTGGATAGTTCCCAGCTCTTGAAATTTCTGACTTCATTCCCCCTGGCCCTGTCAGAAAACACTAGCTTGACCTTTCCTTGTTATACATGATAATGGTAAGGTTTGAGTTTTGCACTTACATGAAGAGAAATGTGACTTCTTTGATCCTTAGGTTATTAGGCCTAGCTGGCTTGGGGGGAAAAAAATAGACTTACAGCCAGAAGAGTTTAAAGGAAAGAGATGTCTGATTGACAGTATTAAAACACTGATGTGACAGGATGTGACAGCAAGAGAAGAGAATGTTAACTTGTCTCCTAGCCAAAAAGGTTGTCAGGGAAGTGGATTCCTGATTTCAGTAAAGTAGAAAGTGTTCAAAGGAAAAGCAAATAATGGTAGATGTGTTGTTGGCTGGAGAATGGGAATTCCTGAGGTCAAACTGAGATAGCTAAAGCAGAGAGGAAGCTAGCCTGGGGTGAGTGAAGGTGAGGCACGCTAAAAGAAAGTGGGACATAAAGAGTTTCAAAGATCAGTGGTCATAGGACATAGCAATAAAGGATTGTAGAGAGAATGGGAGGTGGTATGGAATGACAGGATAACAATGGGGGCAGGTAGTATATACAATGATCCCCAAGATCCAGGTAGATCTTTGAGACAATGAGATGGTAAAATCATCCATTTAAAAGGAGTTCCCCGGGCAGCCCTGGTGGCCCAGTGGCTTAGCACCGCCTTCAGCCCAAGGTGTGATCCTGGAGACCCGAGATCGAGTCCCACATCAGGCTCCCTGCATGGAGCCTGATTCTCCCTCTGCCTGTGTCTCTGCCTCTCTCTCTCTGTGTGTGTGTGTGTGTGTGTGTCTCTCATGAATAAATAAATAAAATCTTTAAAAAAATAAAATAATAAAATAAAATGAGTTCCCAAATACTGGGGTCCATTTTGTTGATATGAACCTGGCTAATACTGAGCACCAGCACCTTTTAGATATAGATTTAATAAATACAATGTTTTAAGTTGCTTGGTCTGCCAGCAAGATACAAGATGGACTGAATAGTAAATATGTTTCAGGATAAGTTGATGGCTAAGATGTTAGTATACTAATCTGTCAAATAGCAAGGAACTTATACTGAGATGATGGTATGGAATTGACAAGAACAGGTTAAGCCCAAGAGTAGAAATATAATGTATAGCTAAAACTTGAGGTTCTGAAATCAGATGGTAGATTTGAATCCCTGCTCTACCACTTATGAACTAAGTGACCTTGGACAATTTATTTAACCTCTCCAGGACCATTTTCTCTTCTTTAAAATTGAGATTGAGATGATATCGACATTTTTTAGGGCTGTTGTTAGACTTACAAGTGAGATAATACATATAGAATACTTTTGGTATCTGACACACACACTGAAAACTCAAAAAAAAAAAAAAACGATAAAAAAATAAAACAAGGAGAAATTTTAAAGAAAGTACAGGATACCATGACAGAATGCTTTAGGAGACAGAAAGAAATCTCTTCATATGATTTAGTCTGAGAGACCAGAAGGAATGCTGAAGCTCCTTTGATACAGAAATTCTTGAATTCAAATGCCCATTATTGTGGTATATTCATTCCTCTGGGAGATATTCTATATAAATATGGAAATACAGGATTGGGACAATAATGAAGGATAACAATTAACGATGTTGATTAGGAAATCATCTGAACGCAGGGATGCCTGGGTGGCTCAGTGGTTGAATTGTCCTGGCATATTTGTTGCAAATCAGTAGGACAATAATAAGGATTATCTTAAAAACTGTAATAGAAGAGATTAGAAAAAAAAAAAAAAAAGAAGAGATTAGAAATTCTGAAATAGGAATTATGAAGTTATTTTGTAGCAGGCAAAGGAAACTTTTATTTTTCTTACATATAAAAAAGATGTAGGAAAATGTTTGTAAGAAATAGTTGTAAGTAGGGACACCTGGGTGTCTCAGTGGTTGAGCATCTGCCTTTGGCTCTGGGTGTGATCCCAGGCTCTGGGGGTTGAGTCCTGCATCGGGATCCCCGTAAGGAGCCTGCTTCTCCCTCTGCCTTTGTCTCTGCCTCGCTCTCTGTGTCTCTCCTGAATAAATAAAATATTTTAAAAAGTATTTTTGACTGCAAATACAGTGTTATTTCTTCCTTTCCAATCTGCATGCCTTTTATTTCTTTGTCTGGTTTTATTGCACTGACTGGAACCTCAAACTATATTTAATTGAAGGAAAATTTTATAGAGAAATATTCCTGACTCCCAGGCCCAGATTAGGCTAAACTATAGGACTTTGTTGAATTTAATTAGATTTCTTTTTTAATTTACTAAATCATTACCTATATCTCATTCTTGGGCTTAGTTTCTCCAATGTTCCTATCTTCATCACATCTTCAAATACTGAACAACTACTGCAGGCCGGGCTCTGTGCTAGTTGTCAGGCAGACAATCCTCAGAACCTTCTCCATAAGGTATAAAAGTACACAGACAACACAGACCCTGGCCCTGATGACGTGTTACCATCTTACTGAGGCAGTTTACAATAAGAGTTAAAAGCACAGGCTGATGTTTCAGGCAGCACGGGTCTGAATACAGCTCTGCTCCTTAGCTGGTTGGTTGACCTTGGAAAAGCTAATGAACTTTCTTATTTCTTCAACCGTAAAATGAAAGTATTAACATTACCTATCTCATAGGATTGCTGTGAGGTTATTAATTTATACCTTTATAGTATGTAAAACAGGGGTGCCTGGGTGGCTCAGCCAGTTGAGCATCTGCCTTGGGCTCAGGTCATGATCTCAGGGTCCTGGGATAGAGCCTGCTTCTCCCTCTCCTCCCCACCTCATGTTCTCTCTCACTATCTCCATCACTATCTCTGTATCTCTCAAATAAAATATATTTTTTTAAGGACTTAAAACAGACTTTTTTTTTTTAAGATTTTGTTTATTTATTCATGAGAGACACAGGCAGAGGGAGAAGCAGGCTCCATGCAGGGAGCCTGACGTGGGACTCGATCCCAGGTCTCCAGGGTCAGGCCCTGGGCTGAAGGCGGCGCTAAACCGCTGAGCCACCCGGGGCTGCCCCAACAGGGCTTGTTCTAATGGTCGATAAGTATCATCCATTATTAGAGGGCAGGATTCATGCACCACAGGACACATCTACAAATGATTGAAGGACAAGTGTCCTCATATGAAGAATCATAAATAGTTTAATTTAGCTGCTAAGTAGCTTAATTTAGTTTAACCTACCACAAGTGGTTTAAAACCTGAGGTTAAATCCTTGCTCTGCTGTTTACTAGCTATGAAACTTTGAGCAAACTGCTTAAACAAGGGCAAGGCCTGCAAGGTGACCTAATATAATACTTGGCACACAACAGATGCGTAAGGGACGGAACAATACCGCCGACATCCACGCTAATTGCTGCCACTCTAGGAGGGCTTACCGTCTGGGACGCCGCGCTAACCACTTTCCACGGTCTTTGAGGCTTCTTAACCTAGCCCGGGTATCAGCGGCCCCACCTCACCGGAGAGGCACAAGATTACCTTTGTGTAGCTACGACCACTGGGAGGCTGGAGGCCTCACAAGCGGTGGCTTGGACTGTCCAAGCCTCGGCCAAGCCCAGGATGTACACAGTGCGGCCTTTGTCAGCAGCTGGGCCCTGCACAGCTGCTCGGGAGATGGCGCCCGGGGAGGCGGCAGTCGGCCAGGCGGGAGCCGGGCCACCTCACGGGGCCGCGCCTAGAGGAGCCCGCCCGGCGAAGCTCTCCTGCCGCCTCTGGGCGCGACCCCCTCTGGGCGCGGCCCCCTCTCCTCTCACCTGGCCTCACGGGCTCAGGCGTCGTCGAAGGTCCTCACACTCACAGACGAGGGACACCGGGAGCGCCCGGCGCCTGTGAGAAGTTGGGCACCGTTTCCAGGCAACGCGCTGGGGGCGGGGCGGGCCTTTGCGTCACTGAGGCGCGCCCCGGGCGCAGGCCGAGCGGGCGTCGCCGCCGCCGCCGCCGCCCCCGCCTCCACCTGCGGGCCTGAGCCGTGGGCTGAGGCGGAGCTGCTGCCGCCGGAAGCGCGATGCCTTGAACCTGGGGTGAGCTGCGCGGTGCCGTCCTTTCGCCGTTCCCCTTCCTTGTTGCTCCAAGACCCCAGGGCTGGGAGGAGAAACGTGGGCCAGCCCTCGGCTGCCGAGCGGCGCTTCACTGGGGAAACAGGCCTGGCCCCGCCACCCTTTCTAGGCCGCGGCTTAGGGCGCAGCGCTGGCTTGGGAGGCGCTTCCGCGGACACTCCGGCCCCAGCCGGGCAGTTTCCAGTGGCCGGGGCTGCAGATGGCTTGTCCGGTGGGAGCCGTGATTCCGGGGGAGCCTGGAGAGAGTTCATCCTCCCCGAGCCGGGAACAGCTTTTGAATCTTGCCGCCGGCGCCGACGGTGGGCCAGCGGGCGTAGCTGTTGGCCGAGAGCGCAGGTGCGCTGGCGGAGGGGCCGCGGCTCAGGACGGCCCGACCGGCCCGCGCGCTGAGTAAACGCCCCGAGGCCGCGCTGGACGGCCCGGGTTAGAAACGCCCTGCGGGGCCGATAGCTCGGAAATGGCCAAGGCGGTCTGCAGAGCCGGCCCTCCGTTGCCAGGTTACCCCACGCTGCCCATCCTCCCAAAGGGTTTGTTTGTCGACCCAGCTACCTTGGCCCGGTCTGAGACAAAAATATTACCTTGCTGATGGTTGTTAGTAGCTCTTCCCAGAAAGGAAGCCTTCTGTGTGACTTTTTTTTTTTTCTTTTCTGTTACTTGTGATGTGTTACAAAATGTGGATTAACCGCTGCTACTCAAATTGAACCCCAGTCCTTCTGTTAAGTTTCAGTCTACGTTCTGTCCCATTTCATGTTGCCAAACGGTTTCGTTCTTGCCTCTGGGTGTATTTATCAAGCTGCCTTAACGCGTACTATGGTTTGTTAGTCTTGGACCTCGTGCCTAAAGCTAATTCTTTTCCAGCTCTCCTCTGCCCATCCGGATCAACAATCCGAAATCAGTGACCTCTGTATTGAAGTCACTCCTGAGAAGTGATGCTTTCTGAATCCAGAACTCCAAAGTAGAACGGATTTTTCTCCTTTGCTTTGAGTCCGCCTGGCTGCAGTTTCTAAGTAGTTTCCTCCAGAAATGTGTTTGAGCTTTAATGTGTGTAGGAGCCCGATTCTTCTTGCTCCATATCTAAATATTTAACACACTTCCCTTCCCCTTCTCCCAAAAAGGCAGGGAAGGTCCGGAGAGAATTCTTACAAGTCTAATTAGTGAATTTTTCTAGATATGAAATATACTTGTAAATACAGCAATGCCGTCATAAATCCATAGGCTTCATGTCAAGTGCTCTCTTTTTGTAGTTTTTCTTTCTAATTAAGATCTTTGAGCCCAGAACAAGCATTCTAGCTCCTGTAGTAACTGGTCTAATTATTTCCTTATGTATCTGTTAATAGCTGCTATTAATTTCTTGTTTTGCAGAACAGCTGATCCCTGCTTACAGATGTAGAATTTGAGTAAGCAGTGAGTAATAAAATAAGTAACAGTCTTAAGGATCTAGTTTTTAGAACTTAGTTTTTATCACTGATGTTAAAACTGACTTAACAGTGAAAGTAGTTTGATGATTATTTCAGTTATAAATACCATTTTTGTAAGTACAGTTGATACAAAAATTCATGGAGAACCGGTTTCAGAGAGGTTTTCTAAATATCATAGTACTTGTCAATTAGTCATTTTACTGTACTTTCAGGCTTCTTAACTTTGCTTTAATCCTTTTATGAATGGATATAGTTTAAATGTTCATGGAGGTTTTTTGCTTGGTTTTGTTTTTTGTTTTGCCAGTTACCCATGATGTGGTTTTTATATCTTTGTAATGAATATTTGAACTACAACAATTCATTTGTTAGAAAAAGAAGTGGTCAAGTGTATGTTACCACCCACTAGAGAATGTGGCATTTTTGGAATCCTTGATATTCTTATGAATTTCAAAATAACATTTGTTCTCTATTGAGAAAATCCTTCAATCCTGGTTTTTTGAAAGCATATTACAGGCATACCTTGGAGATATTGCAGGTTCAGTAATAGACCACCACAGTAAAGTGAGTATTTCAGTAAAGTGAGTCCAATGAATTTTTTGGTTCCCCAGTGCATTAAAAAGTTATGTTTACACTATCTTGTAGTCTATTAAGCTTGTAACAGTGTTATGTCTAAAAAAAATTGTACATACCTTAATTTAAAAAATACTTCATTGCTAAAAAATGCTAACCATCATCTGAACTTCCTTCCAGCAAGTCATAATATATATATATATATATATATATATTTTTTTTTTTTTTTTTTTTTTTTTTTTTTTTTTTTTTGCTGGTGGAGGGTCTTGCCTCAGTGTTGATGGCTGTTAACTAATTAGGGTGGCGGTTGAAGGTTGAAACAGCTTTGGCAATTTCTTAAAGACAGTAATGAGTTTGCCTCATCAGTTGGCTCTTCCTTTCAGGAGTGATTTCTCTCTAGCATGTAATGTTATCAAAATTGGAGTCAGTTTTCAAATTGACTTTCAAACTGTCAAATTGACTTCTCAAATCCTGCCACTGCTTTACCAGCTAAGTTTATGTAATATTCTAAGTCCTTTGTTTTCATTTAAATACTTAACATCTTCACCAAAAATAGATTCTGTCTCAAGAAACCACTTCTTTTGTTCATCTAAAAGAAACAAGCCCTCATCTGTTGAAGTTTTGTCATGAGATTACAGCAGTTCAGTCACATCTTCAGGTTCTACTTCTAATTCTCATTCTCCTGCTCTTTCCACCACATCTGCAGTTAGTTATCTTATCCACTAAGTCTTGAACCCCCTCAACTCATCCATGAGGGTTAGAATCAACTTCTTGCAAACTTCCATTCACCTTGATATTTTGACCTCTTCCCATGAATCATGAATATTCTTAATGACATCTAGAATGGTGAATCATTTCCAGAAGGTTTTTCAGTTGACTTTGCCCAGATCCATCAGAGGAATTGCTATGTGGAGTGGTTATAGCCTCACAAAATGTTAACTAATAAGACTTGAAATTACTTCTTGATCCATGGGCTACAGAATGAATGTTGTGTCAAACAGGCATGAAAATAATACTAATCTCATTTTACATCTCCATCAGAGCTCTAGGGTGACCAGGTGCATTGTCAATAAGCAGTAATAATTTGAAAAGAATCTTTTTTTTTTTTTTCTGAGCAGTACATCTCTACAGTGGGCTTAAACTATTCAATAAGCCATATTGTAAACAGATGTGCTATCATCCAGGCTTTATTCTTCCATTTTTAGAGTATAGGCAAAGTAGATTGAGCATTTTTAGGGGCCTTGGATGATCAGAATGATAAATGAACGTTGGCTTCAATTTAAAGTCACCAGCTGCATTCCTCCTAATAAGAGAGTCAGCCTGTCCTTTGAAGCCAGGCATTGGCTTCTCCTTTCTAGCTATAAAACTCCTAGATGACATTTTCTTCCAAGAGAAGCCTGTTTGATCTACACAGAAAGTCTGTTGTTTAGTGTAGCTACCTCCGTGGCTTATCGGAGCTAGATCTGGATAATGCGCTGCAGCTTCTATATCAGCACTTGCTGCTTCACCTTGCACTTTAATATTACAGAGATGACTCCTCTCCTTAAACCTCAAGCTAGCTTCAAACTTTTCTTCTGCAGCTTCAATACACTCAGCCTTTGTAGAATCAAAGGGAGTAAGGACCATGCTCTGGATTAGGCTTTGGCTTAAGGGAATGGCGCGACTAGTTCAATCCTCTATCTAGACCACTAAAACTTTCTCATCAGCAGTAAGGCTGTTTCACTTTCTTATGATTTATGTTTTCCCTGGATTAGCACTTTTAGTTTCTTTCAAGAACTTTTCTTTCACATTCACAACTTGGCTAACTAATGCAAGAGGCCTACCTTTTGGCCTATTTCAGCTTCCAACATGCCTTAATTTTTACTAAGCTTAATTAGTTCTAGCTTTTGACTTAAAATGAGAGATTTGTGACTTTTCCTTTCACTTAAACACTTAGAGGCTGTTGTGGGGTTATTAATTGGCCTAATTGCAATATTGTTGAGTTTCAGGATATAGGGAGGCTAATGGAGAAGAGAGATTGAGGAAACAAATAGTGGAGCAGTCAGGATATATGCAACAGGGATCCCTGGGTGGCGCAGCGGTTTGGCGCCTGCCTTTGGCCCAGGGCGCGATCCTGGAGACCCGGGATCGAATCCCATGTCGGGCTCCCGGTGCATGGAGCCTGCTTCTCCCTCTGCCTGTGTCTCTGCCTCTCTCTCTCTCTCTGTGTGACTATCATAAAAAAAAAAAGGATATATGCAACATTTATCAATTAAGGTTGCTATTTTATATGGGTGCAGTTCATAGCACCCCAAAACAATTGCAATGGTAACCTCAATTGACCTCTTCCCATGAATCATGAATGTTCTTAATGACATCTAGAATGGTGAATCATTTCCAGAAGGTTTTTCAGTTGACTTTGCCCAGATCCATCACAGATCACCATGATAAATATGATAACAAAAAAGTTTGAAACTTTTGATAACAAAAAAGGTTTTTCAGTTGACTTTGCCCAGATCCATCACAGATCACCATGATATCCATCCAATGATAACAAAAAAAGGTTTTTCAGTTGACTTTGCCCAGATCCATCACAGATCACCATGATAAATATAATGATAACAAAAAAGTTTGAAATATTCCAAGAATTACTAAAATGTTACAAAGAAATGAACAAACGCTGTTAGAAAAATGGTGCCAGTAGACTTGTTCCATGCACGGTTACCACAAATCTTTAATTTGGGGGAAAAAAAAAAGCTAATATCTGTGAAGCACAATAAAGCCACATGCAATAAAACAAGGTATGCTTTTATATTTTACCAGAAAGTATTAAATTATAGGTGATAAAATAGTATGACAGCTGCTAGTTCCTTGAAAACTTTTTTTTTTTTTTTTTTTTTTATTCATGAGAGACAGAGAGAGAGGCAGAGACACAGGTAGAGGTAGGAGCAGGGCCTATGCAGGGATCCTGATGTGGGACTCGATCCCAGGTCTCTCCAGGATCACGCCCTGGACTGAAGGCGCCAAACCGCTGAGCCATCTGGGCCGCCCCCTTGAAAACTTTTGATGGGAGATTTATCTTTCTCTGAATTCTATGCCAGTAGTTTGCAAATTATATTCCTATGCTATACTACTGTCCCATGGTCAAGAGGGAGTTATTTTGATAATATCAAATAATGAATATTTCTCAATTTATATACATATTAACTCAGGGATAAATTTTTATGATTTTATATTTTTATTTCGTGTATTTTTAAAATTTCAACCTCTCCAAATAATTACTAGATGAATGAACAAATTAGCAAGAGTCAAAAGAATACTAAGTGAACAATAATAAAACTGTCAACATTTACTGTACCTGTTCATAAACATTTATTGTATGCTTATGTATTTACTACTGTACCTGTTCATAAACATTTATTGTATGCTTATGTATTTACCAGAAGAGAGAACACAGCTTCTATCCTCAGGAAGCTCACAGGGGGGGATGGTCAAGTGACCTAACTGATGATATGTGCTCTTTTATAAAAGAATGTGCAGAGTCACCAAAGAGAGGGACACTGAAAAACTCGTGCTGGGTGACTAGAGGGTGGCCACAACAGACTGTTTTTGTGAACATGCACCCTTGGTTTAGGTTTTATAATGCATATAGATCACAGAGTTATATTTTTATGCTAGTGATGGACATTAATATTTATCATTATCATTATTTTATGGTATTCCAAATTAACTGTAAATACCAGACCCTATTCACTGAACCAAATTAAGAACCACTGCCTAGGCTTTCTTGTATCTAAATAGTCACCTTTTAATCAGAGGAGCTAGTGATTAGGTTTCCCAGATACCAAGTGCAATACAGGATAACAAGTTAATATGTAACATGTTGCTTCAAATTATAAACCTTATTCAAAGTTAGGGCATCAGATCAAAACAATGCAGAAATAAAAGGGACCATTTTCTAACTCAGTAAGTGCAGCCTCTTTATAAATACCTTTTTGGTAGGCACATTGGTTAAATTATCGTTACATATTTTACACTAAATATTAAGATCATGTGTTTCAGAAGTTTAATTTTTTCTTTGTTAAGGAATGTAGGTATAATATAAAGTTTTCAGTCTGATTGGTTAGAATTTTTATTGCATTTGAATTGGATTGGTCCAGGAAAGCTAGAGGGAATTTAAGTTTCACTTTGAGAATAAAATACTAGGTTAGAAGTCACTCAAGCAAAAATCTTCTCTAAAATTTATTCATTAGATGAACTTCTGATCTTTATTTAAACACCTCCACAGTTTGAAAACAAGCTCACATACAAGACAGCCCGTAATACCTTTGGATAATTATGGATGATAGAAATTTCTTATTTGACCTGAATTTGCCTAATTACACTCACTGGCCATTCTTTCCACTGTAGCTGCATATGATAAATCGTACTTCATCTTTTACATGAAATCTCTTCAAATGTTTGAACAAACCTGCTGGTTGTTCATAATTTTATCTAGAATAAATCAGTTTCATTTTCTAAATCCATAACATCTTGTATACTCTTCCAGTTACGTTCAAATGATTAATGCCCTTTAAAAGAGTAACTGCTTAGGGCACCTGGGTGGCCCAGTCAGTTAAGTGGCGGATTTCTGGATTGTAGCTCAGGGCTGTGAGATGGAGCACTGCATCAGCCTCCAGGTTGGGTGTGGAATGCTTAAAATTTTTTCTCCCCCTCTGTCCTTCCCTCCTCGTCCCCCCTGTAAATACACACACACACACACACACACACACACACACACACACACACACACACACACAGCTTTGACTGCCAAGAGTTGATTACCGAACTTCAGTGTGGTAGACCCATTACAGAGCACAATAGGACTAGGGTCTTGCTCTAGACCTCTGCTTTTAGCAAGAGTTTAGGATTATTTTAACATCTTTCTTGTCCTTATTTTCTGTTGACATATTTTGACTGAAACTCTCAGACTTTATATTTTAGCTGCTTTTAAGCACATCTTATCTATGTGCAGTTGGCTTTTCAAAACATTTTCAGGATTTAACTTTTAGTCATTTTTGACATAACTTATTCCATTCTAGAAAATCATTATCAATTTCATTCTTGATCCTAGTATTAAGTGGATGCTATTCATTCATACCAATTTTAACCATCCACTTCCATGGGCAGACATGCAATCTTGTTTCAGGTCATCAGTAAAAAACAGTAAACAGACCATCTATCTCTTGGACCAGTCTCCCTCTGCCTCTGCTTTAGTCACTGTAGCCTTTTTTATTACCTCAAAGGCACCATGCTCCTTGCTACATTAGACACTTTCTATAGCCTCTGCCTGAAATGTCCTTTCCTCTCTATGCCTCTGCCCCTATTTAGCTAACTCTTGACTGATCTCAAATCAAATGTTGCTTGCCCAGGGTCTTTCCTGACACACCACTAACTCAAGCCTCTCTTTTATAGGCTTTTGTAGTACCCTGTACTTGTTTGGCTTAGCTTTTCTCATCTTATAATTATGTATTTATTGGTATGATTGTGCCTCTTCCCCACTGAATCAGATGCTCCCATGATAGCAAGAACCATGTCTCTTTTGCTCACTGTTGTATTTCCACAGCCTTAAAAAGGCCATGTACCACAGTGGTTTCCCAACACCAATTTACAGCCATTGGTTCCTGATGATGATTTTTTTTAACACATTTGAATTACAATAAGAAAAATAAGGACAAAACATATATATATGTAGTATACATCAGTGTGAAGTTACTGCCTTGGGAAAGACTTTTAATACTTTTCTACATTTCAAGTTATAAAAAGTTTTTTTTAATTTTTTATTAAGTTTTGGGGATATTTTGTCTATTTTTGGAAACTTTCTTTACTCAGAATAAAAATAAATGTGCAAACCATGGTACTTTGATATTTTACTAGACTGTGAAATCCAGAAATCACTAATGTTGAATACCCTAGAGACGGTCTCTAAACCAAGATCTTTCTCTTTGGATACAGTTGCTATGAATCCACTTGGCTATATTTAAAATACATAATTTCGCCTTCAGAGACTTTTTGGTGACCTGGATCTTCCTCAACAACTTCTTTCATTTACCTCTCTAATGTAATATTTATCACTGCCAAGTAGGCTTAGATTCAAAACAGTAATTGTTGAGTTTTCTTTTTTAGTATAACTGTACTTTTCCTTTGTTTAATGTGACTAAAAGAATAAACCTCAAATACAGTAACTTAAATTGTAATACCAAAAATAAATGTACATATTTAGGGTTACTGAGAATTCTTATTGTAAATGCTTTTATATTTCAAAGTTACATATGTTTTATATTTTATAGTTAGAGCTTTCTTATTTTTTAATTAAAAATAAAGCAGACTTTTCATATAAAATTGTTACTATTTTAACTTGCTTTATATGAATGTTAATTTGTGTGATAAAAATGATAGTTTTGGTGAGTAGATAAGATGAAATTTCTTGGAGAGAGAGATTAGATTTTTTTATTGTAATTCTTTTTACTTCTCTTATTTTAAGATTTAACTTCTTTATTTGAGAGAGAGAGTGGGTGCGTGCCAGCACGCACCAGTGCATGGAGCAAGAGGAGGGAAAGTAGGAGAGAGAATCTCAAACAGAGTCCCCACGGGGGAGCCCAAGGCAGGGCTCATCTCACCATCCTGAGAAAATGACCCCAGCCGAAATCAAGAGTTGGCCACTCAACTCACTGAGCCACCCCAGCATCCCTGCTTTTTTCTTCTAATTTTTTATTACAAAAAATAATAACATTAGTTATATGACTGTTGTTTTAACCTCTCTGTGCTTGTTTCCTTAACTATCCTGTTTCTTCATCTATGAAATGGCTATTACAGGGATTTGAATGAGTGAATTTGTGAATACCCATAAAGTGCTTAGAAGATTGTGTGCTAAGAAGATCACAATGGGAGTGATAGAAAGTATTAGCTAAAAACAAAAAAAGAAAGTATTAGCTGCTTTTACTATTAGTAATAATAGTATTTGTGTTGAATAGGGATTTTAATATTAAGTTACAGAATAAGTCAGCATAGACACAAACACTAAAACTTTATTTTCTATTTTAACTATATTTTCAATACTTGATATTCTGATAAGTCATAATTTATAGAATAAACACATTCAATTCTTCTCTAGCCACAGTTCATAGAAATAGATCTTTCAAGACTTTAAGTAGTTGTTAAGTAAATGTTTTATAACATTTTTAAGTCAATTCAATAACTTACTGATCTATATTAGTAGTAGATTATAAAAGCAGTGATCTAGCCTTTTAGCTGAAGTATCACCTTCATACTTAGAAAACAAATTATATACACTCTACATTTTGTTTTGTTTTGTTTTGTTTAAACACTAAGTTTAAAACACATGAAGAGGGGCACCTGGGTGGCTCAGTAGTTGAGCATCTGCCTTTGGCTCAGGTCATGATCCCGAGGTCCTGGGATCTAGTCCTGCATCAGGCTCCCTGCAGAGAGTCTGCTTCTGTCTTGGCCTCTCTCTCTCTCTTTCTGTGTCTCTCATGAATAAATAAATAAAATATTTAAATAAGTAAACTAAATTAAATAAAACACATGGAGAAGGGGCGCCTGGGTGGTTCATTTGGTGAAGCATCTGCCTTCCCCTCAGGTCGTGATCCCAGGGTCCTGGGACTCTACGTTGGGCTGAGTCCAGCTCCCCACTCAGCAGGGAATCTGCTGCTCTCCTGCACTTGCGCTCTCTGCCTTTCTCTCAAATAAGTATTAAATAAATAAATAAAGTCTTAAAAAAAAAAACAAACCTGGAGAAGTGAGAATGCCAAAGTGCCGTCTTTTTTTATTTTCTAAGCAGAAAATGTGAGGTGGTTAAATTATGTAATATTTTAAATCTCTTAGGTTTTCAAACCAAAAACCTGTTTAAATTGCATATATTTTACAATTAAAATTAAGGTGCATATTTACAATAAAGTAATTCAACAGCAAATGTTATTTAGCTGATGTAATTATTTCATGATTATATATCTTGGTATATCATAGTGGTTAAGAATATGAGCACTAGAATCTGAAAGCATAAGTTCAAAGTTCACTTCAACCACTTACCATTTAATTTTAGATAAGTTTTACTTAGCTCTATTTCCCTATCTATAAAAATAGGAACATAATAATGCCTACCTCTTAGGGTTATTATAAGAAATAAATGAGGTAATATATGGGAAGTCCTTAGTTAGGAGTCTGACATGTGGTAGGTAATCAGGAAATGTTCTTGGGAAATTTATATAAATAAGCTTCCTATTAAATACAAATACATAAGTGTGTGTGTGTGTGTGTGTGTGTGTAATGGTTTTGAGTTGGCAAAATTAGAGGAATTAGAGGTTTACCACCCTACCAGTAATATAAGTGAATTTTATTTTTTCATTTAGCTATATATGTTCTTAAAAAATAGAAATATAAATATTTTCTTTAAAAATACAGCCATTTAAATAAATTCCACCTTAGACTTACTTAAGTCTACTGAACTCTCACTTAAAGGTATTCTTAGTTTTTCTTATTTTCTTGAAGGGATGGGTATATTGCTGTTTTAATAGTGTATATAAAAGTATATAAAAGTAACTTTTATGTATATTTGACAGATAACTATGTGAAGCAACACTGTTTCTGGATTTCAAAAGACATCCTTTCATCATGGGACAGCAATTTTCGGATCAGACACAGTTGGTTCTTAACAAGTTACCAGAAAAAGTAGCAAAACATGTCACATTGGTTCGAGAAAGTGGCTCCTTAACTTATGAAGAATTTCTTGGGAGAGTAGCTGAACTTAATGATATGTAAGGCTTGTTCTTTTTCATTCTATTTTTTTCTCCCTGATATATGCCACATATGCCATGACTAAGACGTAACCAGAAGTATTGATGGTAAGACTGAATGTTTCAGCATCAGTTAGCAAATATTTATTGAGTACCTATGACAAGACTTTCTATGTGGCTATTTTTAAATATATAATAGAAGCAAAGAAACCAAAGAAACTTGAAATTGAATTTTAAACACAGACTTATAAATCAATTCTTGTTTGAAAGCACTAAAGAGGTACATAATAGAAGAGAATAAGCCAATTAGCTACTCTAGAGAAAGATTCCTGGGATAGTCAAAGGGGGCACCCAGATTTCTATACATCAACCAATTCATCTGGTTAATAAATAAATAAATCTGTGTTCACTGAGCATTATTTTTGCCAGAGAAATATGTAAATAGTAATAATTCATTTGTCACCACTGAAGAATAAGGTATTTTGTTGGCTAATATTTTCTAATTAGCTACAATCTTTAAATCTCTTTAACTCTTGAATAGATTTCTAAGATGGAATTTAAATTTCTCTGCCTTCTTAGTGTGTATCTAATAGAACTATGCCTTTTCTTTGTGATTTAATCTTTATCAATATTTATACTGATCTGTGTAGAAGCTATTAAAATAGAATCTACTGTTATTATCCAGTCATGAAGAATAGAGAATGTCTTAAAAGTTAGTTATCTTAAAAGATAGTTTTTTTTGTTTTTTTTTAAGATTTTATTTATTTACTCATGAGAGACACAGAGAGAGAGGCAGAGACACAGGCAGAGGGAGAAGCAGGCTCCATGCAGGGAGTCCGATGTGGGACTCAATCCTGGAACTCCAGGATCATGCCCTGGGCCAAAGGCAGGCACTAAACTGCTGAGCCACACAGGGATCCCGATGGTTTCTTTTAGAAAACATTAGATTTCATTCAAAAAAAAAAAGAATGAAAGAAATCCTGTATGGATGTAATGGATGGATCCTGTATGAATATACATGTAAATGCATAGAAAATGAACTGTAAGTATATGTACTGTGTTTCTGGGAAATTGGAAATGGCGGGCAGTGCAGGGAGATTGTACATTTTATTATGTATATGAATTATCTGATCTTTGTAATAAAAATATAGTCATAAAACTCTAGCGTTTTACTTTTTTTTTTTTTTAGATTATCCAAATAGTAGTATTTGAGACATTACTTCTGGGACCATACTCTTAAGGAGTAAATATGGATTAAGAATTTAATAGTATCATGAATGGAATGCTTTTTTGAGTTTATTGTTTCGACTTTTATGAAGAGTAATCAATGTCATTTGCCATCCCTTTAAAGTCTTGGAACTTATATACATAAACCATCTGTTCTATAAAATTTTGCTTTTTGGTCTAAAAATATCAGATATATATGTCATATGAAAGGATGCACAAGCTAAACTTACTGTGTAGTACAGAAATGATGGTAAAAAAAAATGATGGTAAAGAATGTCTTCCTTTGATTTATTTGGCATAGGATGTTCTGACTGGATTCAGTTCTTAAAACTGATTTCCATGGTCAGAGCTGGGCATTTCCCAAGGGCAGTGCTGTCTGAGAATTATAAAGTTAAACCTATACAGAAGAAGCATGGCTTGATAACTAGAAAACAACTGGGAACTGGCACAGAAGAATTACTTTCCCTGGCAGAATTTGCTATCTAGGGCTAGTTGCTTAATTTTCAGTGGCCTCTATTTAGCTGTACATCATTTCGTTCTAAGGTGATCTCCCTGCTGGTGCTCAGAATGTGACTAATGATAAAAGGGAGCCTCAGTACTTGTAAGTCTATCTTTGATCTAATTTAAATTGGCATTAATGGGAAGATACTGAATTATCCTCTAAAAGTTATATTTTTATGCTAGAATCCTGTGACTCTAAATTACTCTGCTTGAGGAAAACAGCAAAGGTATATTTAAGGTGTCTCAAAAATCTAGGTATATTTAAGGTGTCTCAAAATCTTGGTTTGATCCAGTCCCAAGTTACAAAAAAATTTTTTTCAAAGAGGTGTATGTTGTTGCTTAAATTAGTACTCAACCAAGAGCAAGATTTTTTTCATACTTTATACATCTGAGGCAATAGTCAAAATGTGGATAGGTGAAACCAGCTAAACTTTTAAGTACTTGATTCTTTGGATGTGTTATTTTCTAGATGTCTTTCCTAGACATTTAAAAACCATTGAGATGTGACATGGAAAGATTTATAAACATCATTCTGTTGATGTTAAAAACGTAGTTGTACTTTTATAATCAAAACATTCTCTATCCCTATGTTTTAAGAATCTAATTATTGCGATCATGTGTGTCCATGTATTTTCTTCGAATTTTCTTCTCTGTTTTAAAGTATTTCTTGAATCTGGTTTCATAGCTCTGTTAGTTTGTAAGACTTTTTATAAAATTAACAATTATGTTTGTCTCTTTTCAGAACTGCTAAAGTGGCTTCTGGCCAGGAAAAACATCTTCTCTTTGAGGTACAACCTGGATCTGATTCCTCTGCCTTTTGGAAAGTGGTTGTACGTGTGGTCTGTACGAAGGTGAGAATGATAGGGACTTCTAACTCTGAACTTAAATTCTTTTGGTGATTAGAGCCACATTTGATAGTGTAATATAGTAGAAATAAATGTTAAGAATTAGCAAATTATTAATAAATGTTAATAATCCAATAATTTGCTAATTATTAACATTTGTTGACATTTATTTGTAAAACACAGTTTTGTTAGTGTTATTGCCTTCCAGGTTAACTGTTTGAATCACACTTGTTATGTAGTTGCCATATAGCAGAGATTTTTATAATCAAAGGAGATGATAGTAACGTCTTATCCTCATATGATTTTGGATTTTAGCTGTCTATGGAATCCTAAGTTGACACCTATGTAGCTCTAAGATGACTCCTTAAAAATTAATCTTAGGAGATCACTTCTTTTTAAGAATAGGTTTCATTCACTTAATAATTTAAAAATCCATTAAAAAGATTTGGGTATTTTAAGGTTTTGTGTTTTGGTTTTTGTATGGTTTTTGGTTTGTTTTTGTTTTTAGAAATTTTTGGTTATAGAATGGATTTTTCATCATCAGTACTCTATCTTTTAGTTGGTTTTTAAATTTAGATAATTAAATATATCAACTATGCTGAAAAATATAATGGCAGCTGTCATAGAGTATGAGGAAGATTCGTCCACCAATGGGTAGATTACATGGATGGTTATTAACCTTTTGGAGGCCACAAACCTTTTGTTGAAAATGAAAGAATGAATTTTACTAGCCCTTCTCCTACCCCAACTCCTGCTCTAAAACAAGCAATAAAACCATCCATATGTATGTAAACAATAAATTGAGCATTCATAAATGCCCTGAATTCCATTCCTAATAAACCCTTAAAGAACTACTTACTGAGTAAGGATTTTTCTTTTGTGTCATCGACCCTGGAGTTACCCAAATAATATGGCTTGTTTTCCCAGTGGGTCAATTGCCACTACTATGCTTTAAGATAATAGGATTGATTGTGGATATTTGATCAAATTAGACATTCTAATCACCTTAAGTAGTAAGAGAACCTTACAGAGTTTAGAGAAGCAGAGACAGATGTTAATTCCAGACTTGACTAAGTGCCTGAAGGTAAATGGTTCTGTTAAAGTTTACAGTTGATTTAGAGAAAATACATAGCATAGTTTAATTCCATTCAGCTATCTGTCCACCCTAAGCATTTAGTGTGGAATGTAGGGTCTCTCCACACCAAACATTTACTTGGTTGATTATTTTTAAAAGTCCAAAGTTAAAGAGCAATATAATAACTATCAGAGAACCATCATTAAAAATTTTTGCATTATTTATCACAGAGGTAGCTAATGTGGTACTAGTGTGGGCAGCAGTGTAACTTCATGCAGTGTATAATGTGTTATAAATCATAGTAACAGAACACACATTGAAATACCGACAGCTTGATCCAACATCCTGTTATTTATACTTCAATTCCTAGATTCACAACTTGTACACCAATCACATGTTATTTCCATTTTCTGGTTTTTTTGCTTGTCTTTATTTTTGGGTTTATATTTATGTTAAATTCATTAGGGCTTTTCCTTCTTACAGTGTTATAAATACACATACTCTCAAAAGAACTCTGGAAATCTGCAACTTTTGACTTTGCAAAGGAATAAAGTAAAGAAGAAATGAAGAACTGAGCTAAAAACTTATAAAACCCATTCAGATAGGCTCAGTATATCCATATTCCCATCATCCCACAACAAATTTATACTGCACATAATGTTCAGGACTATTTGAAAGTCAACTTCAAAGGACACAGGGTGAATTTATAAGAACTCCAGTCACAAAGGTTGTTTCTGAGAAATATACATTCTGACTCCTTTTCTTACTTTCTTCTGCATAGTAATTAGCTACCTACCTGGTGTTGTCAATTTTACCTCTACCTAGGTTTCACTTCCAGTCTATTCATAAGACAAATGCCGTGCCCTCTAGGAGACTGTAACTGTAGTTAAGGCTCCTCTTCTCAATCAGATTACCTTGGATTCTGTGATTAATCTCCACACCTCCTGACTCTTCTCCTAATTCTAATCGAGATAACCTTTCTAAAGCACAACTCTCATCAGATGACTTTCCTATTAAAAACTCCCCAACAATTCTTCATTGGCTACAAAATAGTCCCAGCTCTTTAACCTGACATTCAAGATCCTCAACAGTCTATCAATCCAAACTATCTTATCTGGTTTTTAAAAAATATTTATTTATTTAATCATGAGAACAGAGAGAGAGAGAGGCAGAGACAGAAGCAGAGACAAAGAAGCAGGCTCCATGCAGGGAGCCTGACATGGGACTCTATCCGGGGTCTCCGGAATCCCGCCCTGGGCTGAAGGCGGTGCTAAACCGCTGAGCCCCCCGGGTTGTCCCTATCTTTTCTGTTTTATTTACCACTATCACCTTTTGCACTCCACGGTCTGACGAGGCTTTAACTAATTGAAGGCCGTATAGCTGTTACTTTCCCACCTCGGTGACTCTGCTCAGAGTTCCCTCAACCAGAATGTCCATTCCTCTGTCATTTAAGTTGCCATCAGGTACAAGTCAGAAAACTCCTGTTACACTAGTTTAAAGAAAAATGGTATGTATTTTCTCATTTATTAAGAAATCCTGATATAAAGCAGCTCCTGGATTGGTTAATTCAAAGACCTAGCAGATCTTTCTTCTCAACTCATTGGATCACTATTAGCTCATGTCCCTTTCTTACACACTGACCGAGGAGCTGCAGTTACTATGATTGATGTAGGTTAGACTAACAAGGACTGACTTGTGAGTCATTTCAGGGAGTGGTAGACACCAAAACAAAATCAGGGCGCTGCTGGCAATGAAAAATGGGAACAGTGTGTGGGTAATCAGCTAATAGTTTCTGCCACACCTTTTTATTTCTGCATGGCTAAATTTGATGGCTCTTTAAAGGTCCAACTCAAATCCCATCTCATCCATAAAGTCTTCACTAACAAATTCTCCTACCTCTTCTAAACTCCAATAGCATTTTATTTATACTTCTTAATTAAATTCTACATTAAGAATAAAATTTGCATTCTTAGCTCTCCTAGTAGATAGGAAACTCCTGAAGGCAGGCACTCTATCTAGATTCATCCTTGTATTTCTTATGGCCTGTACTGCTTTGCACATGGTAGGAACTCAGTATATGTTGAGTGAACAAAAATCTATAAAGGAAATACTCATTTTATTTTTATTTTTATTTTTATTTTTTTTTTATTTATGATAGGCAACACAGTGAGAGAGAGAGAGAGAGAGAGAGAGGCAAAGACACAGGCAGAGGGAGAAGCAGGCTCCATGCACCGAGAGCCTGACGTGGGATTTGATCCCGGGTCTCCAGGATCGCGCCCTGGGCCAAAGGCAGGCGCCAAACCGCTGCGCCACCCAGGGATCCCCAGAAATACTCATTTTATTTTTATTATTTTTTTTTTTAAAATACTCATTTTAAATGACTAAGATAGGTTGAAGTTTTCCTTGTTGACTGATATAGTATAATTCCAAAATTACATTCTCTCTCCATCTTTACTTCATAAAGTACTCAGCTGATATCAAAGATGCCAGTATAAATTGTAGAGAGCTGTGGGAATACGAATATCTGGTATCTGATCCCTTGGTATTCTGTTGCTCCTCTTTAGCAAACATGGAATTAATGTTTAAGATGTTTAATTTACTATTAGTCAAATTCTTTGCACCTTAGTATCTCTAACCATTACATCTGTGTGTGATAAAATACCTTCCTTAAGATTCTAAATAGAAAAGAACAAGTTTTAAAGATATAGGCAGGGATGCCTGGGTGGCTCTGTCAGTTAAGTGGCCAACTTTTGATTTCAACTCAAGTTACAATCTCGGGATCATGGGATCAAGCCCTGCAACAGGCTTCAAACTGAGTGCAGAGTGTGCTTGAGTTTCTTTCCCTCAGCTAAGCAACAGAGCTCTCATTTGTGTAGTTTTTCTTGATTTTAAGTCTACTCTGGGAGCATCTGGGTGGCTCAGTGGTTAAACATCTACCTTTGGCTTGAGCCATTATCCCAGGGTCCTAGGATCGAGTCCCACATCAGGCTTCCCACAGGGAGCCTGCTTCTTCCTCTGCCTGTATCTCTGCCTCTCTGTCTGTCTCTCATGAATAAATAAAATCATTAAAAAAATCTACTCTAAGGAAATGTTTTCTTTTCATTCCCTGGGTTCTTTTTGAAAGAATCTATGAGAAGTCAGTGTTGATATTAGAAAAAAAGAGTTGAAATCCAATATGAAAAGTTGAGAGGAAACTTCATATTTCTTCATTTTAAGCAACTAAACAACTATGCTATAACCTTCTGTATTTACAAAAAGACCTTATCTTGACTGTTTGCCATCTACTATCATGATTATCTTCAAACAATATTTAATTCATTATTAAAAATAATCCAAATGATGTTTAAATGAAATATTTTATGGTAATAATATTAGAAAGATTAATGGGCTAATTAAAATTATGGATTTTATAAAATTTAAGATGGCTATTAAACTTCATGAATTGTATTATTTTCATCCATCTTGTTACTTAGACCAAAATCTTGGCACCAGCTACTCTTCTCTTTTTCTCTCCTATCCCACAGTCAATCCCTAAGTGAATCCTGACAGGTTTTTCTTCAAAATGTATTAAAAATATGGCCAGTTTTCACCATCTCCACTACTACCACCCCCTAACTGGTCTCCCTGCTTCTGCTCTTGTTCCTATTATTCTATCTAGTCTCCGCACAACAACCAGCCTGTTCCACTTACATAATATGAAATGAAATCAAATCATATTACTCCTTAGCTCAAAACGTTCCAGAGACTTCCCATGCATTTGGAGTAAAAGCCAAAGTTACTACTATGATTAAGTGAAGTCCTATATGTTCTGTCTCCACCTCATCCCCCTACCCTTCCTTATCTTCTACCACTCTCCTTCCCTCTCTCATTCTAGTCCAGCCACCCTGAGCTCCTTGCTAGACTCCTTGTGCTCCTCACTAGGTGCACTTCTACCTAACAGTCTTTGCCCTTACTTTTCTTCCAACCTGGAATGATCTCCCCCAGATAGCCAAATGACTCATTTCTGCTCCTTTTCCAGTACTTAAATATTACCTTCCCTGTGAGGCCTTCTCTACAACCCTTCAGTATGTCCTCTTCTTTGTTTAACCTTCTCCATAACACTTATTTCCATTTCATCTAATCTGTATTTTGTCTCTCCTACCTATAGAGTAGCCTCCATGAGGGCAAGGATTTTGTTTTATACACACTAGGTCACCAGTGCCTAGAGTAGTACACATAGCAGATAGTTATATGCATAATATCCACATAATGGGTATTCAGTAAATATTTGTTGCATGAATGCTTGATTACAGTAGTTTAGTTGGATAAACCTTGCTATTAAACACCAAGTTTATAGGACTTATTCCCTTATTTGTTCTGAAGTGTGCAGTTATAAAAGAAGACTGGCCTAGTTTCCTCAGCTCTGAAAATCTGTTATACAAGTCTCTGTAAATTCCTATCACCTTTAATTCTATATATTTGTCCTCTATCTCATATATAATCATTTATTACAAAGAATCTAACATTTGCGTCTCCATATAGATTTTACCTCCCCCAAATATAATCAGTTTTAGAGATAGGCCTGCCATTTTCACAGTATGGAATCTGATTCATAGTTGATTCTCAATTTTTTTTCTCACTGCCTTCTCAAATAATAGACAGTTAATAAACTTCAGTTACAACTATTATTTTCATCCCAAATATTGAAATGTTGATATAGTAATTTTTTTAATATGTATCCTATCTACTTCAGCTTCCCATATCCCCATTGCCATCAACACATTTCAAAACCTACTTCGTGCACAATTTTAATGCCCTCTATATTTCTTCCTGCATTCATTTCTTTGTAAATATTTTCTGACTTTACTAACTCTGATATGTATTTCATAGATTTCATTGCTTCTGTTCCCAGAGTATTCCATACCATCCCCTGTGCTAAAAAAAAGTCTTTCACCTCACTAATCTGTCACTGGTTACTTCAGGTTCTTCCAAGAACAGTGCCCTCTCAATTTCGATCACTTCAAAAGAAAATATATGTCCCACTCTATGACTCCCTGAGTCTTATTAAAGCAGTATTTCTCCTTACCTATTAACCTCACGCTTGCCCCAAATATCTCCTCACATTAAGAATATGAGCTCCAGGAGGTAGAGTTAACCATCTGTAGGCCACTAGTTCCACTTCATATTTTAAAAAGAAAAAAAAAAAAGTTTTTTGCCAAAACTCAAAATAGCATTCTGAAAAGAATTTAACCACTTTTTGCTAGGATTTTTTAATGTAATTTTCTTGCTTTAGTTTGGAAGTTTTGTTATAAGGTAGAACTTAAGATATTCGAGAAAGGAATCAGTTGTTTCAGTTATAGTAGAATGGCATGCAGGTATTGAATTCAAATAAATCTTTTAGTTGAATTCTTTAAGAAATTAAAAAGAATTGTCAATTACTGATCTCTAAAATTCATTTTTTTAGGTCTGGGAAAGTTGTCTGTCCCCATCAACTCTGAACAGGGTGATGCCTAATCAACCCTACAGGTTTATTTTGAGTATCAAATGAGATAAATGTCTGCAAGTACTTTGAATTCCATAAATATAGGAGACATGACATTTATTATTCATTTGCTCAAACTCTTTCCCTCTTGTTAGATAATTTGCAAACCTTGAAAACTTTGATTTCCTCAGATGCTTGACTAAATATTTGTTCCCCCTTTTTGGGAAAAATTGTTCAGAGGAGGGGATGGGTGATATAGGTGATAGGGAGTAAGGAAGACACCGGGTGTTGTACAGAAAGTGTTGAATCACTAAATTCTACACCTGAAACTAATAGTACCCTGCATGTTAACTAACTGAAATTTAAATAAAAACTTTGAAAAAATGGCCAGAGAAATTATGAACTTTTCTTTTTTCATTTTCTTTGTATTTTTAGATTAACAAAAACACTGGCATTGTGGAAGCATCACGGATCATGAATTTGTACCAATTTATTCAGCTTTATAAAGACATCACAAGTCAAGCATCAGGAGTATTGGCCCAGAGCTCCACCTCTGAAGATCCTGACGAAAACTCATCATCTGTAACATCTTGTCAGGCTAGTCTTTGGATGGGAAGGTACATAATGCTTAAGTACTGTTTCTCTTCTTTTCCAGTATACAAACTACTGAAATTTCAGTATACTTTTGCTAGCATTCTTTGTGATATCTTAAATCACATTGCTTTTTATCTCAATTAATACTGTATCCCAGATCAGGTTTTTGATTATTCTGGGCCTCAGGGCTCTGTTAGAGTGCTAAATTAAAGAAAAATTAAAGTGGTTTACACCAGGTAATATTTCTACCAACCCAGTTTCCATGAGTGCACTCTCCATTCTCCATGCTTGCTTTTAATGACAAAAGATATTAATATCTCTCTTATAACAGGTATTTATGTTATTAGACAATTAAAGCCCTTCAGAGAATTAGGTCCAAGAATCTGGCAAAATCATTCCAGTTTTCCTTTAAAGTATCTGACTAATTAGAGCATTAAAAATTGTAAATATTGGCTCTAGGACTTGGCAGTCCATTCAGGAATGAACAAGGAGTTGGTGCACATACTGCATGTACTGAATTAACAGAAGGAAATGAAGTCAGCCAGGATTTTCTTTGATGGTGCTTGTTTACTCAGGCCTAATATATTATTGTTCTATCTAAACTTTCTTTTCCTTCTCTGTAATACTCTTGGCATGTGAAAGCTTCCACCTGTTGCCATTTGACAACTGTGACCATAATTTAAATTTGTAAATGCCTCATTGGAAAAAGTCTTACGTGGGTCCAGACATGTTGACATCCTGTCTTATTGTCATACTGAGTGGACAGCAAAAATCTGTATTGATAGTGTCTTTTACCTTAAAATTAAGAATATGCTTAGTAAGAATTTCTCTTTTATCACTTGATTTACAGTCGCATTTTCTGGTCCATTCTTAACCAACTGGTTTCCAATACTATATTGTAGTCAAATTTTGTCTCCATTTATCATTTTCTGTTTCTCTTTATAAGATTATTTGGTTTTCTAGGTTTGGCTATACAAGTGGTACTGAAATACTGAGTGAATTTTAGAACATGATAGGCAGTGTTTAGGCTTTTCTTTTCTGTATTTTATAAAAATACAGAAAGGTGTCTGATTTTCTGATTTTCTTCCTCTCTTCAGAATGGTGGTTTTTTTGGTGGTTGTTCTGTTCTGCTTAAGTATCTTGAAAGCTGAGAATAGGATTTACCAGGATATTTAAACTCTGTGGCAGCAAATGAAATGAAAGTAATACTTTTTTCTTGTAGTCATCTCAGTGAAAGAAGTAAAGGTATTATCCCTGGAAAGTCAATGCCTGATTGGTAGGTCAGGACTACTTCTTGCCTTTGTATGATTTTTGGTTTTTAGTTATACCCTGATACTCTAGTTCATAGAAAAAGAGATTTTTCAAGTCGAAGGGGATTTTAAGAAATATTTATTCGGTTCAGTCTTATAGACATAAGAGATATTTAAGATATTTATTTGGTTCAGTCATATAGACATACATATTTTTATTAGTGGTTTACATTTATCAAGTACTTGTAGTGTATTAGGCATTTTGATGAGTCCTTTACATGTATAAACTCACTAAATCCTCACAACCCCATTGGGATACAATTACTGGCCTATTTCAGAGAAACTGAGGTTTATTTTTTATTTTGAAATCCATAGGTATATTTTATTGAATCCAACACAACCACTCTTTAACAAATGCCAATAATAGTTAAGAATCACAGAAATACCTCATACAGAAAAGTGGAGGTAAATAAAACATGATTTACTTATCTGAATTATATAAGATAAAACATCAGAGGTATCCAGGAGAAAAAAATAGCCAGATTCTCCAACATGAAGAGACGTGTAGCTTTCCAAAGGTTCACAGTTGCAGATGACAACATCTGTATGAGCAAGAATCACATGAGCACTCTTGGAAGCATAGCAGTCACCTTTCACCTAATCACTACATATGCCAAGGACCTCTTCATCTTGGCCTGGAGCACCCATCACTCTCAAAGATCTGCAATTCACAGTATAAACGTGGACTATACAATGTATAGTCAAGGTCTTGTACACCATGCTCGCATTTTCCAGGTTGATTCAAAATTGGTCTAATAACATTCTAGAACCCAATGCTGCAGAAGTAGAAAAGATAGTCTGCCAGACATTGCTGGGAAATGATAATGGGCTCTACTCATTCTATAGGTCCAAATATTGCTTTGTTGCTATTATTACTGTCTTTTTAGTTTTCAATATCTAAAATAAGATAATAAACAAAAATCCAAATTTTCTGTTTCTTTTAAAAATTCGGAACTCAGCAGTGGACGGAGCTTCCCCATTGGCTACAAAGTAGCAACTGTACTATGAAAAGAAAAGATGCATTCTCCCATTTATCCTACTTCCCACTATGTATTATTACATTTCCATGGACAGCTGCATTCACCTCCATTATTTATTCAGCTGCTATAATTCTCTTCCTTTTGAATTCTTATATAAATTTTTTGTATATTTTTATTGGAGTTTAATTTGCCAACATATAGCATAACACCCAGCGCTCATCCTGCCAAGTGCCCCCCTCAGTGCCCATCACCTAGTCACCCCATCCCCCTGCCCCCCTCCCCTTCCACTACCCCTTGTTCGTTTCCCAGAGTTAGGAGTCTTCATGTTCTGTCACCCTCTCTGATATTTCCCACTCATTTTCTCTCCTTTCCCCTATAATCCCTTTCACTATTTTTTATATTCTCCGAATGAATGAGACCATATAACGTTTGTCCTTCTCCGATTGACTTACTTCACTCAGCATAATACCCTCCAGTTCTATCCACGTTGAAGCAAATGGTGGGTATTTGTCATTTCTAATGGCTGAGTAATATTCCATTGTATACATAAACCACATCTTCTGTATCCATTCATCTTTTGATGGACACCGAGGCTCCTTCCACAGTTTGGCTATTGTGGACATTGCTGCTAGAAACATCAGCGTGCAGGTGTTCCAGCGTCTCACTGCATCTGTATCTTTGGGGTAAATCCCCAGCAGTGCAATTGCTGGGTTGTAGGGCAGATCTATTTTTAACTCTCTGAAGAACCTCCACACAGTTTTCCAGAGTGGCTGTACCAGTTCACATTCCCACCAACAGTGCAAGAGGGTTCCCCTTTCTCCGCATCCTCTCCAACATTTGTGGTTTCCTGTCTTGTTAATTTTCCCCATTCTCACTGGTGTGAGGTGGCATCTCATTGTGGTTTTGATTTGTATTTCCCTGGTGGCAAGTGATGCAGATCATTTTCTCATGTGCTTGTTGGCCATGTGTATGTCTCCTTGGTGAAATTTCTCTTCATGTCTTTTGCCCATTTCATGATTGGATTGTTTTTGTTTCTTTGCTGTTGAGTTTATTAATAAGTTCTTTATAGATCTTGGATACTAACCCTTTATCTGATAGGTCATTTGCAAGTATCTTCTCCCATTCTGTAGGTTGTCTTTTAGTTTTGTAGACTGTTTCTTTTGCTAAGCAGAAGATTTTTATCTTAAATCCCAATAGTTCATTTTTGCTTTTGTTTCCCTTGCCTTCATGGATGTATCTTGCAAGAAGTTGCTGTGACCAAGTTCAAAAAGGGTGTTGCCTATGTTCTTCTCTAGGATTTTGATGGATTCTTGTCTCACATTTAGATCTTTCATCCATTTTGAGTTTATCTTTGTGTATGGTGTAAGAGAATGGTCTAGTTTCATTCTTCTGCATGTGGTTGTCCAATTTTCCCAGCACCATTTATTGAAGAGACTGTCCTTTTTTCCAATGGATAGTCTTTCCTGCTTTGTCAAATATTAGTTGACCATAGAGTTGAGGGCCCATTTCTCGGTTCTCTATTCTGTTCCATTGATCTGTGTGTCTGTTTTTGTGCCAGTACCACACTGTCTTGATGATCACAGCTTTGTAGTACAACTTGAAATCCAGCATTGTGATGCCCCCGGCTCTGGTTTACTTTTTCAATATTCCCCTGGATATTCAGGGTCTTCTGATTCCACACATATCTTAAGATGATTTGTTCCAGCTCTCTGAAGAAAGTCCATGGTATTTTGATAGGGATTGCATTAAATGTGTAAATTGCCCTGGGTAGCATTGACATTTTCACAACATTAATTCTTCCAGTCCATGAGCATGGAATATTTTTCCATCTCTTCGTGTCTTCCTCAGTTTCTTTCAGAAGTGTTCTGTAGTTTTTAGCGTATAGATCCTTTACCTCTTTGGTTAGGTTTATTCCTAGGTATCATATGCTTTGGGGTGCAATTGTAAATGGATTGATTCCTTGATTTCTCTTTCTTCAGTCTCATTGTTAGTATATAGAAATGCCACTGATTTCTGGGCATTGATTTTGTATCCTGCCACACTGCTGAACTGCTGTAGAAACTGAGGTTTGGACAAATAAATGACATGGCTAGAAATTGGCCTAGCTGAGATTCACATTCAGACCAGGCTGGCAATACAACCATGCCCTAACTTCTGCATTATTACTCTTTTATGTGTGCTAAGCACTGTATGACAGTGCTTCTTAAACTTTGTATTCAGAGGCTTTGAGGAAGAGCTTGAGAGTCCATCAAGTTCCCACATGGTGTCACTGCTGCTAATCCACCAATAACCCTTTGAGTAGTAAGACTCTTGCCACATTTAGCCAAGTGGTAGTCCGTCTTGTACACCTGGAGGTATGTGGGACTCACTGCCTCAGAGACACAAGCCTTTTCATACACAGATGGCTCTAATCACTATGAAAATTTTCCTTTTGCATTATATTCCTCACAACAGCCCAAATCTGACTCTTGAGGCAGCATAGCCACAGACTCTAGAACCAAATTTCCTGTATTCAAATCCTGGCTCTACTCCTAACTGTGTGCCTTTGGACAAGTTAATTAAACTCTTTTTCTGCTGTTCCCTCATTTTTTTTTTTTTTTTTGAGGATGATAACAATAGTATCTGCTTCATAGGATTTTTGAAAGTTAAGTGAGTCAATATATGTAAAATGCTTACAACAGTGCCTGGCATGTAATAATAATGTCTGTAAGAGCTCACTTTCATTATTTTTAAATTATTACTGTATTCGACTCATTTCAGTGGCAGTAGCCTCTGAAATCCCACCAAACAAATCTATTCTTTCTTCTAGTCCTTCTAATATTTGTAAACATTATAAAATTATCACTGATCCTCTGTTCTGCAGGTTGAGCATCTCCAGTTCCTTTGGCTTTTGTTACATGAGTCTCTTTTATACATGGGAGGCTTTCCTGGAAAATCCTTTATGTCACTATCTCTTTCAGTGTAGGAGGCATAGAACTGAATACTCCATTCTACAAGTGGTCTAACAAGGACAAATAGAGCAAGACCTTTTCTCCTTCCTTCTTCTGGCTACTGTACTACTAGCACAAAATCAAGTAAACATTGTACAGTTTCTACTGGCTGCTTCTGTGTTTCCTGTTCTTTCTTTTACTTCTGTCCAAAGTGATGCTCTTCTTCATAGCCCTCTGCTCCTCACTTTTAAATTCTAACCTTCAGAATTCTGTCCCTCTTTATGGGTTCAGTTATAGTCTCTTCTACTGACACCTTCCTTAGGTGTAAATTGTAAGCTCCTCAAAAGCAGAGACTCCAGTTCATCTGGGTCTGGTACAGAATGTAGCACCTAAGAGATGCTTAAACATTGAACTGAGTATATCTAGAAAATGAGATGCATGTATATCTAGGTTTTCTCAGTTTCCCCACTTTGATTCAGTGGCTATATTCTTTTGTAATCAGTTTAATCTCTTAAAACACCCTGATTTGTCTTTTGCAATGGCCCTTTACCAGGCCCTAATTTTCTCCCAGGTGAATTGCTGTTGAAGTAAGAATCTGATTGGTTTTCCTCCCTCTAGAATGTCCCTATCTGCACTCCCAATTAATCTTCCTGAAGTATTATTTCAGTGGGGGTTCACTTTTCTTTTGATCAAACTCTGATTCTAGTTTGCCTATCAGAACAAGTTTAAACATATTATTTTGACATTCAAGGATCACATCATCTCTCCTATATTTAAGCAACATTTGCTCTCAGTTTTCTCCCTGGAGCATCATGCCATGTCTTTGTTACACACATGCATCAGAGGTTTTGGGATTTTTTTTTCCTACCTCCACAACTTTATTTATTCACCTAGAATGTCCTCTGGCTATCAAAGTTCTGTCACTTTTCAATCTCATCTTTCCAACAAATTTGAAATACTCATTTGTTCCTTCTTAGCACTTACTACTTGGATATTTGACATTTGCTTATATTCTTTTTAATGTTCAAATTGACAAATTTTAAAGTGGAATATCAATGTCTTGATAGCAGGGAATAAAAACATATTAGAGATACCTCCTTCCTTTAAGAAGTTTATAGTTAAGTGACTATACTTTTGAAATATTTAATTTTTTAAATACTTTTATTTATTATTTATGAGAGAACAAGCAAGGGGAGCAGCAGAGGGCGAGAGGGAAGCAGACACCCTGATGAGCAGGGAGCTTGATGCAAGGCTGAATCCCAGGACCCTGGGATCATAACCTGAGCTGAAGGCAGACGCTTGACCGACTGAGCCACCTAGGCACACCAAAACATTTAAATCTTGCATAATTATGAAAGTAACACATGCTTGATGAAGAAAACCTGAAAATTGTAGAAGAGCATGAAGGATAAAAGCAAATTAAAATCATTGTAAGAAACATTTACTGAGAACCTAAGACAAACTGCTTATATTCAAAGAACTTAGAGTTTGTAGATAGACCAACCAATTAATAGCCAATTAAAATTCAATATTTAAGTCCTTTAATTGAGGCAAATGTTGGTTTTTAGAGCACAGAGAAGATATTTTGAGCTGAGTTACTGAGGTTACAGTTTACCAAACTCACAAGGATATTCCAGGAAGGGAAAACACCATATGCAAAGGCACTCGACTCACTCAGGGGCAGCCTACACTGGGGCTGAAGTAGAAGGCTCAACATCCTTTTCTTCCAAAAGGGTTCCTTAAGGACAGAGACTTCCTACCCTTTGTATTTACTGTAGCACCTGATTATTAAGACTAAGTTATTCTTTCATTTATATGCCCATTATCAGCATCAGCATGGTAAGGTCCAAGGGCAAGGTCCATATTTTACAGAGCTTTGTAGACAAGTAAATCTATCAGTTGAATCTATTTATATAAATGTGATATGATTAAAATGGGCTGTTACTTTCATTAAGACCTGAGTATTTACAATTTTTGTTTGTATATTCTTTTTAATCTTCACAGTATCTATTATCCAGTTTTTCTTTATGAAATTTGTACCTCTTCGTACTTCTTCCCTAAATATATTTGCTATCCCAAAAAATTGTTAATTTAGTCTGATTTTGCATGAGTCATGTTTTGCTTTATATTGAAGGTACATAGATGTTTGATAATGCTTTCTAAGGCAATGGAGACAAAGTTTAAAGCATGATAACAACAGAGAATATTATTGCTCCAGCTCAGTTTTCACATTGCAGGGTGAAGCAGCTGACTGATGAGGAGGAGTGTTGTATCTGTATGGATGGTCGAGCTGACCTCATCCTGCCTTGTGCTCACAGCTTTTGTCAGAAATGCATTGATAAATGGTAAGTTATCTGCTACCCTCATGGGATAGGCAAAGGTCAAATGGGAAAGTGTACATGAATAAACTTCAAAAAAGACAAAAATATTGTGGTTAAGTATAAGAGATTTTGTTCTTTAGTACTTTGAAATGTATGACATGCTTCCTCCTCCAGTTAAAAATATTTTTGTATTTAAAGTTTATAAAATGTGGCAATGTGTCTTAGTTTTAACAGTTTACTTTTGATATAAGATTTGTGCCTGACTTGTCTAGAATTACAAGCTTCCCTTTTTCTTCATTTTCCTCATTTCTATATTTTTTCCTCTGTATGTGATGAAAAGGAATAACACGAATCCTTGAATACTGATTACTGGACCTGGAGGGAACTTTAGAGATCAGCTAGTCAAGTTCATTATTTTACAAAATAAGAGTGAAGCCTTTATGTGGCTTTATAATTGACATACAATAAACTGCATATATTTAAAGTATAATTTGATATGATTTAACACATATATACACCCATAAAAAAATCACAGTCCAGATAATGAACAAATTGATCACCCCAAAAGTTACTTTGTGCCCCACTGTAAAGTCTCCTTCCCAACCCTTCCTTCCAGTCTCTAGACAACTAACCTGCTTTCGATCACTATAAAGTAATTTGGATTTTCTAGAATTTTTATAAATGAAATCATATAGCATGTGCTCTTTTTTTCATTCAGCATAATTATTTTATCCATATTGTAGCATGTTATCAGTAATCCCTTTTTTTTAAGATTTTATTTATTTATTTTTAGAGAGAATGAGCTTGAGCAGGGGGTAGGGGCAGAGGGAGGAGTAGAGAGAGAATCCCGATCCCACGAACCTGAGATCACGACCCCAGCCAAAATCAAAAGTTGGATGTTCGACCAACTAAGCCATGCAGGCACTCCACAGTAGTTCCAGGTTTTTTGTTGCTGAGTAGCATTCATTGTATATCATAGTTTATCTATTCACCTGTAATGGATATTGTGTTGTTTCCAATTTTGGCTATTACAAATGAAGCTACCATATACTTTTGTGGACAGGTCTTTCTATGAACATATATTTTGGTTTTTTCTTGGTTAAATACCTAGAAGAAGAATGTCTAGATCATATGGTGGATATATGTTTAACTTTTTAAGAAACTGCCAGCTGTTTTCCAAAGTGCTTGTACTATTTTGCACTCCCACCAGCAACGTATGAGAGTTCTAGTTGTTCTGCAACTTTGCCAATAGTTAGTAGGGTCAGGCTCTTTTTTTTTTTTTTTTTTTTTTTAATTTTAATTTCAGTGTAGTTAATATCAGTGTTAGCTTTGGATGTGTAATATATAGATTTAATAGTTTCACATACTACTCAGTGTTCATTGAGATAAGTGTACTCCTAGTCCCCTTCACCTCTTTCACCCATCACCCTACCCACCTCTTCTCTGGTAAGTCCTTTTAATATTAGCCATTCTAATAGATGTGTAGTAGTATTCATTCTTATTGTAGTTTTAGTTTGTATTTCCCTACTGACTGATGATAATGAGCATCTTTTCATATGCCAAATCTGTATGTCTTCTTTGGTGAAGTGGCCATTCACCTCTTTTGCCCATTTCCTTATTGGGTTGTTTTCATATTAAGTTTTAGAATTCTTTCTATCGCTTCTTGGCCTTTTGGCTAAGATCAGGTGAAGTTTTAGAATTCTTTCAATATTATGAATACATATCCTTTATCAGATATATGACTGACAAATATGTTTTCTCACTTTGTGATTTGTCTTTTCGTTCTCTTAGGAATCTCTTTGAAAGAGTAGGAGTTTTTAATTTTGATGAGGTCCAATTTATCAGTCTGATTTATGATTTATGCATAGTGATTTTAGTGTCATATCTCAGAAATCTGTCTAACCCAGGGTCACAAGGATTTTCTTCTATTCTTTGGGAAGTTTTATAGTTTTAGGTTTTACATTTAGGTCTGTGATCCATTTTGAGTTAATTTTTTATAGATGGTGTGAGGTATCAATCAAAATTCTTTTTTTGCCAATGGCTCTATCCAGTTGCTCCAGCACGTTTTGTTGAGAAGACCATCTTTTCTTCACTAAATTGCCCCTTAACCTTTACTGGAAATCAGTTGCTGAAATATATGTGCGTCTGTTTCTGGACTCTTATTTTGTTCCATTGATCTGTTTATGTCATACCAATACCATGCTACCTTGCCTAATGTAGCTTTCTGAATCTGAGTCTTAAAATTAGGGAGTATAGGCTCTCCAACTTTGTTCTTTATCAAAGTTGTTTTGGTTATTCTAATTCTTTGCATTTCAAAATGAGTTTTAGAGTCAGTCTGTCAGTTTCTACCAAAAAGGCTGTAAGGAATTTGGTTGGAATTGCATTAAATAAATAGATTGATTTGAAGAGAGTTTTCTTAAGAATATTCAGTTTTCCAGTCTATAAACACAGAATATTTCTTCATTTATTTAGGTTTTCTCGCATTTCTCTCATCAATTTTTGTAGTTTTCAGTATGGCATATCTTTGACAGATTTATCCCTAATTATTTTGAATTTTATACAATTTATTTTTTTTTAATTTTATACAATTTAAATAGTATATTTCAATTTCTGATCAGTGGTTGCTAGTATTCAGAAATACAATAGATTTTATTGTATCAATCTTACATTCTGCAAACTTATTAAACCCATTTACTAGATCTGATAGCTTTTTTGTAGATTCCATAGGACTTTCTTGAATGTCTGAACATCCTTTTTCGAAAATATTTTTTCTGGATATAGAACTCTAGATTTATACTATTTTTTCTCTCAGTACTTTAATGATGTTGCTCCACCCTCATTTTTCTTACCTTATTTCCCATGAGAAATATGCTATCAACACTTATCTTTTTGGCCCTGTAGGTAATGTGTTTGTTTTTTTTTTTTTAACTTAAGATTTATTTGTTTGAGAGAAAAATCATGGGGCAGATGGAGAGGGAGAGAAACAAGCAGACTCCCCACTGAGTGCAGAGCCCATGTAGGACTCAATCCCAGGACCCTAAGATCGTGACCTGAGCTGAAACCAAGAGTCAGAGGCTTAACGAACTGAGCCACCAGGGAATCCCTGGTAGTGTTACCGTTTTTCTTTCTGGCTGCTTTTAGGGATTTTTTTCTTTATCATTAATTTTGAGCAGTTTGATTATGATATGCCTTCCAGTAATCTTCATGTTCCTTGTGCATAGGGTTCATTGAGCTTCTTGGATTTGTAGGTGTATTGTATCATCAGTTTTGAAAATTTTTCAGCCACTATTTTCTTAAGTATTTTTTTCTGTCCTCTCCCTTCTTCTGGGACTCAAATTACACATATATTAGATCACTTCAAGCTGTCCCATGGTTCATTGCTGTTATTTTCCTCTTTGAAATAATTTCCTCTGTGTTTCATTTTGGATAGTTAAAATTACTGTCTTTTCAAATTCACCAGTCTTTCTTTCTGCAATATCTAACTTATCATTAGTCCAATCCAGTGTATTTTTTGCTTCAGATATTACAGTTTTCACATCAAGAAGTTCGAGTTTTTAAAATGTCTTCCATGCCTCTATTTCATGTTTGTTCTATCTTCTAGTGTTTTTAGTACATAGACTACAGATATGATAACTGTTAATCTTCTTGCCTGCTAGTTCTAACATCTGTGTTCACTTGGTTTTGATTGGTTTTGATTTTTTTTCCTCTTCATTTGGGGTTGTATTTTTGTGTTTCTTTTTATGCCTGGTAGTTCTTGACTGAGTGCCAGACATTGTGATTTTTACCTTTTTGGGTACTGGATATTTTTGTATTGCTATAAATATCTGTGAGCTTTGTTCTGGAATATAGTTACTTGGAAACAGTTTGATCCTTTTGGGTCTTGCTTTTATTATTTGTTAGGCAGGACCAGAGCAGTGTTTAGTTGAGAGCTAATTATGCCCCCCTAATGAGGCAGGACCCTTCAGAGTACTCTGCTCAGTGCAGGAGTTAGGAAGCTTTCCAGTCTGTCTGGTGAGCAGGCAATATTCCAAGCCCTGTATGCGTTTTGGGTACTGTTCCTTCAAATCCTTTTGGGTGATTCCTGAGCCTCAGGTAGTTTCCTCACATGCACATATTCATCATGACTGCCGAATATACTCTAGGGGGACCTTCAGTTGATTCCAGAATTCTCCCTTTACGCAGCTTTTTGCACTTAAGTACTTCGGTTCTGCCCTGTGAACTCTAGCTGCCTTGGCCTCCTGAGAGTCTCAGCTGTGTCTCTTCAACTCAGAGAGTCTGCCAGGCTCCATCTGGACTTCTTCTGTTTACTCTGCAGCCTAAAAACTCTCAAGGCAATAAGCTGGCAGTTATAGGGCTCACCTTCTTTGTATCCCATCCTCAGGGATGATTGCCTTGTGTTGTCTGATGAGGTGTTGAAAGCCTTGTTTCATGTATTTTTCCAGTGTTCTAATTAAGTCGGAAGATAAATCTGGTCTCTATTGGCCAGAAGCAGAAGTTGACTCTTAGAATCGTGACTTTTGTGCACAGAAGAGAACATGTAATTATCTTAATAAAATATCTCTGAGGAACCAGAAATGAATCTGAATAATATATGCCAGCTCTAGCTTTCACATTTAGTTTTTGGAACAGATTTCTAAATTTTTGTACAAAAGCCAAAGAACAATTGATATAATTTAATTAGTTTGGTCTCACTTTTCACTGAGAAATGAAGAGAAAAACATTCTCCCTGCATCACATGTTTCTGGCTCAAATGTGGTATTTTTGAAATTTCCAAAATAGTATTTGTCAAGACAAAAAAAAAATCCCTTTGGAAAACATAATCTCATTCAAGTGTTCATATATAAGTTCTTTCTCTATCAGAAAAGTTATTCTGCATGTAAAGGTTCATCTTCTGTTCTAAACCTTGAATGCTTCCATTCCCTTGTTTTTAGCTGCAGAAGATAGGGAAAAACTCAAATGTCCTCTGCCGGAGACTAATTAAATGAATTCTGGCCTGTCCATACAGTGTTCTGTTTAAAAAGAACAGACAGCTCTAGCATGTACTGCTACATAAGGGCCTATAAGATACACTGACAAGTAAAAATAAATAAATAAAAACAGTAATGTATATATACACACAACCTTAATCATGCTTAGCTTGTCTCTAGAAGAATATGTAAGAAACTAGTAAAAGTAGTTGCCCCTGGGGATAAGAATTAAAGATTAGGGTGGAAAGAGATTTATTTTTCACTGTATACTTTTATTGCTATTAACTTTTTTTAAAGCCATGTACATGTATTACTTTTCAAACACACCTATTTTTTAAAAAGAAGAAAAAGAAAACAAACTGTTCTTTATTTGACTCTCTGATAGGAGTGATCGACACAGGAATTGCCCTATTTGTCGCCTACAGATGACTGGAGCAAATGAGTCTTGGGTGGTATCAGATGCACCCACCGAAGATGATATGGCTAACTATATTCTTAACATGGCCGATGAGGCAGGCCAGCCCCACAGGCCATGACCTTGGGGTGAAGGTCTTCTGTTGCTATTATGAGCTACAAACACTTTGGTCATGGGAGAAGAATGCAGGGATATTGTGGCACAGACACAGAGAAATCAATTTTCCCTACCCTCTTATTTTCGCTATTCTGACAATTTGTTCCATTTCTTTTGATAAACTTTCCATGTCTTCCATTTATAGTAAACTAAAATTTGCTACTGTTTTAGACCATATTTTTCTATTATTTATCTGTTCTAATATATATTAGAACTAATTGCTCTTGAATCCTTTGCTGAGGTAACAGCAATATTTCCAGAGGCTTCTGAAACACTATTTTTCAGGGCAGGAGTATTCTGGAATCTATTTAGTTAGGTTTAAAATAAACCTTGAATGTTAAAAAGTTGTAGCCATCTGAGAGAAAATTTGAAGTGACTGAAAATGTAGAATATATCAAAGTGCATGTTACTACTTAGTCTTTCTGCTGGAATCTAAGGAGTCTGTATGCCCCCTTGTGGTTAATTATTGCTCCTTTAATAATTTTTACTTGAAATGATCCACAATTATTTCATAACTTTAGCAGTGTGTTTTGGAACTACATGTTTTTTACTTAAAAGCCTTTTTCCCCCCCATGCTGTCTAATATGGGTGAGGACTATAAAGCTGGGTGTGACTTTGCCTTGTAAATGGATTTCTGCTGGGGAATCTTCTTGGCTGTTCGGGAAATGGCTTTCCCACAGCTGGGAAAGTGTTCTAAATAGCTTTTGATAATGCTCATGCATCTTGGAGTTTCAGAAGGAAATTTTTCTTCATTACAAATCCTGAATTTTGTATTTCCAAATTATGATAAATCATTCAGTATTGGTTCGTGGTGCTTTTATTTTCTTAACTTGAAGGCATCTTTCTGATGTTTCAAAGTCTTCAAATTTCTTACATTATTAAGAGAGAAGAAAATAAGGTATAGCCTTTTAAACATATGTACAATAAACACCTCTGAAAATTAGGAGATAATTTGGCTTTCTACTATTTCACTGTACTTCCTTTGAAATACTCTGAGAAAAAAAAAAAAATGAAATACTCTGAGAAAGTGTAGTCATGATGGAATTATGATTTTCAGTGACACTTCATTTTTTAAAAAATTTTTGTTTTATGTTAAACATTAACATTTTAGCATATAATAAAACTAAAACCTGATGTCTCCTTTAAAAAGGTATGTTAACATTCCATGTAACTTTTCTGACTTATTAATGGTAAGTTGCAGATATTACTATTTTCCAAAATACCAAAGTACACCTTTAAGTTGCTGCTTATTGATGGAATTTTTGGATACTAGGATTTTAATAGGCATGCAAATTAAATAATTCATTTCTATAAAAAAATGTCTGACCAAAGGTAGCTTGATTTGACCCAAAAAATACTGATAATTAATAGGCTGACATTCATGATGGAGAGAGCTCAGTACCAAAAAGCAAAACACTCACTATGGATGTTTATACAGGCAAGGTATCAGGGAATCTGTCGTATCAATTTGGCAATGCATTTGATGGTTTGTGTGACCTTGAAAAAGTCCCTTCTGCTAAGTTTGTTGGTTCCTTCTTTAGAAACTGAGATTTTTCTGTGGTTTTCATATTTTATTTCAGCAGTAGAACCTTTTTTTTTCAGGTAAAATCTTACTCAGAACCCCTACACATACATGCTACCTACCCTGTCCCACACACGCATACCATCCCTCTATATGAAAGTCATATTTTATTTTATTAATATAAATGTCCTTATGGAAACTTTATATGCCATAATATATTTTATAAAGTCAACCGAGAAAAACGTATAATACATTGGTAATATCCAGGATATTTGGATTTGGTGAGTAATACAGCTACATGATGGCAGTTGTTTTTTAAGTTAATTTTTTTCAAAAAACAATTTTTTAATTCAAGTCAGATTTGCAGAACCTTGAATCTCCTCCATCAGTCTTAGTATTCCATGAAACATATTTTGAAAACCTTGGGATAGATGATGTCAGACTTTTCCAGCTCTAAGATTCCAAACTATCCTTTTGGATTAAGCTTGCTGAGTTTAACTCAGATTGCCTAATTGAAGACTGTTTCTGAAAATGAACAAAGTTGCCATACAGGGTTTTGGATCTTTCCAGGTATAGCCGATGATCTTATCCCTCAAAATCCTTCACCTTTCAAGGAATTATTTGACAGTAAACCCAGCAACTTGATGTTGCCCAAACCTTTTTACTTTCCAATATGAGCTCCAGGTCACTAACTGATCTACTGTGAAATAGAAAGTGTTTTTATTAGTCTTATTAAATAAATGAGCACAGTTTTTTTGCCCACTCCATTATACTGGGTGGTAATTCTTTAGATGTGAATGTTAGGTAGGTTCTACTATTATAACTAATCATAAAAGTTGTAAATTTGCTTAACGGATGAAATGTACACTTTTTGAATACTGTATAGCTTTGTCTTTTTCAAATATGAAGCACTTAAATGCACTTACTAAGATAGGAAATATGATGTGTGCCTTGTAGGATCTGTGAAATGTTTTCATGAAGTCTAAGGAATTTGTTTTATAAGTTATAAAGTTAACTAACTCAGTAACAAGAAGTTTACTCATATTGTAATGCTATAGAACTTTAATTTGAGAAAATGTACTTGACTAGGTACTGAATTTAGAAGTTGAGAATAATAGTATCTGCTTTATTCTTAGGACAAACTGGTATATTGTGCAATAATCTTTAGCAAGTAAATTTTAGATTATTGAAGAGACTTTTTTCTTACCTAGTTTCACATTCTTATATACTAAATGTTTATATTCCTTAGAGGACTATTTTGTATTGTGCTCTGGGGAGTTGTGATGTTTGTGTGCTATGTTTTAAAATTCATCTCAAATTGGATTCAATTTCCTTATACCTAATATATATCTGAGTTATAAGGCTGCTTGAAAATACCTTTTGGTTCTGTGATTTTTAACACTGGAAAGTTGGGATTCATTAAAAGGCAGTCTCCAGAATTTGTATTTTTAACTGGTTTTTTCTTTTTTCTTCATTTTCTTCATTAAGTCAAACTTACTTTGTCTATCCAGGAATAAGAAAACTAGTTGGAGATTAGGGAAATTAGCTAATCACCCACATTATGATGGGCAACATAATGACAATATGATACAAATAGTAAATAGTTGACAACATACTTTAATTTGTTCTCATGTCTTTTTACCCTGTTGGACAGTAAAAAGTAATAGATAAAATACTCCACCCTATGGTAGTTTTGATGTTTACCTTGCAAAATCATTTCCAGAATTAAGGAATATAGTTAGAGAAGCCAGTTAGAATCTTAGTGCTGGGAAGAGGAAAGCCATAAGAAAGAACAGTAGTTTATCATTGAATTTGCTGATGTACATCATCTGGAAGAAGTACACATTTTAGTATCAAGAGACATAAAAGCTTCCTCAGAGATGTAGTTTGATCATCTTGCAGCTGTTTATAGCCTTACTCTCTGACATCCTTGATCTTTCTGATAAAATACTTAAAGGAAAGGTTGAAGATTTTTAAATTTCCAAGAAACTGTTTTTCTGATTAATGTTCCCTCATTGCGGTTTATATTTGTTCTTTATAACAGTCATAGTTCTGGTATCGAGTACTTAGTTCTATTACCAACATATCCCCTTCAGTTGGGTCTACAAGCCCCAAAAGAGGTGAGTATTGTTTCACCAATGCAGCACTCAGAAACAAGCAAAGAGAAAGCCAGAGGGTTGTGCTTTCAACTCTGCTTTATTCCAAGATAAGAAGAAATAAAGGCCCAGAACAGGCCTTGGTACATACCCTCCCAGGGGCTGTGATTTGTTTTCATGTGGCAAAGAGCAATGTCATTAATCATTTCAACAGCAGAGTTTGAAGTAATATATACATGAACTTGAGCCTTTTGGAGTAAGGGATGCATGCCTGAAAATGTGTTCTTTTAGAAACATGAGCTAGTGTACACTTGCCTTTGATTCCAACTGTGAACACAAAAGAAAGTGGAGATTTATCAACACCACCCCCAAAAGCCAGTCAGGTACAAAGGTGTGATAAAAGTGCAAAGCACTATTCAAAAAGGTGTCTGAAAAGATTGCAGGACAGGTAAAATCAAACAAGTTTTGGCTAAATAGACTCAAGTAATATCCAGCTAAAAGGAACACGTGTGGCTTTGCTCAGGAACTGTAACAGGGCAGAAGTTAGAGGAAAAAGATAGCAAAGGTTTACCTTCTGGGTCTACTGAGCTTCAGTTTAAAAGTTTTGAGTATTTCTTTGAATGTCATCCATGTCTGAGTCTTAGTAAAAGATAAATTAGTAGTTATTATTGATAGCTTTTCATGATGCCTGATCTTTTTTTTTTTAATGTTTTTATTTCAATATAGTTGACACACAATGTTACATTAGTTCAGGTGTACAACATAGTGATTCAATTTCTCTATACATTATGCTCTGTTGCCACAAGTATGGCTAGCCATGCTCTGTCACCATATGACACTATTACAGTATTATTGACTCTTCCTTATGCTGTGCCTTTTATTCCTGTGACTTACTCATTTCATAACTGGAAGCCTGTTATCTCCCCCTCCCCTTCCTATGTTATCCATCTGCCCATCCCTTTCCTCTGGCAACCAACAGTTTATTCTCTGTAGTCTGATTCTGCTTTTTGTTTGTTTATTCATTGGTTTTGTTTTGCTTTAAACAGTATTAACTTGAAATAATTTTAAATTATTGAGCCATAGTCCTAACAGACTTTATTTAATAATTAAAAATAAATACTTGGTACAGATAAAATGACAATGAAAAACTATAATAATTGCTATGTTAGGACAAATGTATACAAATGGGGGCTTTTCAAAAATAATGCCTAAGGTAAACACTGGGTTTTCGGTTAATTTCATCATTAGCTGGAAGAGCACACGTCTGCCTAATAAACAGACTACATTTACTGTCCCGTATGCTAAGTTAACCAGTGGAGGGGATAAGCATTATAAAGTCACAGGACAAGACCATCTAAATAAGCATTTTCACAAGCAAAAATAGAGTTCTTCTAAGTATATAATAATTCAGAAGGGCTTCTCATAATCTGCACTTGCCCACAGAGATAGACAGAAAGGTCCTTGAGCAGCTTGTTGAATACTTGGAGCACATCTCCTTAAAAAGTTGCCAAAAGAGAAATTCATTCAGTTATTCAATGTACATTTATTGAGCACCTACTATGTACCAGGCACTAGTAACACAGATGAAGAGTACATTGGTAAAGCTTAAATTCAGATTGGTCTTCAAAAATGCTTTCTGATGAATCACTAAATTCTACCTCTGAAACTAACAATACACTATATGTTAATTAACTGATTTTAAATTTTTAAAAAATGCTTTCTACCTGGCCCCCTGGGACCACTTGTATCTTCTGAAGAAGTCTGCATGTTAGGTAAGGGAGAAATTCCACCTTTTAAAAAAAAAATGCAGAGGTTATAGTGATTAAAAAAAAATCTAACATCTGTGAGGCCTAATGGAATAGTGGGGAAAGGACTGGATTAGGAGTGGGGAAACTAGTTCTGCTCCTATTATTATCTTTGTGACCTCAAGCAAATTTCACCTCTCTGGCCCTAACTCTTCATAATAAAATGGTAAGTGGGCTACAATCAGAATATTAGAACTGAAAGGAACAGAGATCATCTAATCCTATGTTTTCCACAGTCCTTAGTTCAAGTGAAAATATGTAGAAGGCCCAGTGTAAAAGTGATGAAAGCAGAGTTGCTTGGAAGAAGGCAGCACCCAGAATCTCCCCAACCCTGGAGGAGGATTCACAGAACAACATTTGAAAACCACTCATCTAGTCCAAACTCTTTTCAGATGAGATAACCAAGACACAGAATAGGCGCAATTGGTTCAGTGTGCACATTTGGCTTCCTAAATAGAAAGGAGGGCAGTGGGCTAAATAAAACTGTAAGAAATTCATTAAAAATGCAAATTGTCAATAAGGATGCTTTCTCTCAAAGTAGTTCCTTTATGAAAGGGAGCTTTGAAATTGGTTTTGTTTAAGGCAGCCAGCCAGCCAGAGGCTGAAATGAACAACTACCAACTAGCCTGCAGGGTCGATAGCGGATTTTGGCAGAAAACCACACAGACCTCGTGTCAGTAGGCACTGGACCTCGTAAGATCCTGGCCCCAACAATGCAAGCACTAGCAGTTTCAAGAGAAATATTTGGAAAATTTGGAAGGAGTACAGACAAGTGTCCAGCTCCCAGATCCCCAAGGAGGAGTCACCATCTATTACTCAAATACTAAACAGAAGTGGGCATGTTAGATCTTAAAGTGAACAGTGCAACCAAAATCACTAGTTTGAAAGTTCTTTAGAGGCATCCTCTCCTTGGAGGATGGTCCTAGTTTGGTATCTTGATCACTGTTAGTCACAGCTGACTTGAAATTAAACCAGAAAGTTGAAATGCACGTCCACTGCTGGACCTATTTGGTCAGAGCTGTGATCTCTTCTGATTTCATGGCATCAGACAGGAAGCTGAGCTCATTGCATAAGGTCTCATATCGGAACGCCATCCGGATCTGAGCAACATTTGTCTTTCGAATATCATTTCCTTCAGGTCCTTCTTTATAATAATTTTGTCCCAGAAACTTTTGCTTCTCCTGTGGAACCAGAGAAGTACAAATGAAAACATATACCTTAGGTTCATTTTCTGTATCCACATGGCGGCTTTGACAGCCACCAAATCAGACCAGTCCCCCTGAAGTTGATCCTCCACCAGGACATCATTCCCCACAGAGTTCTTAAAAATTCCTCCTGGCCTCTGTCCTCAAGGATGTCACCCTGACACCCACATTCATTCCCTTCATTTCTGACTATGCTTTCCTTGTTCAGAAGGGAAAAATAAGACCTCCAAGAGCTGCTGGCAATGAAGAAGGCAAGATGAAAGCGTGAAGACTCTTACTCCCACCTGAGAGTTGACACAGGTGTTTCTGGGGAGGCCAGTCTTAGGAAGCAGGTCTACATAATTGAATCTTGAGCCTTTAGCTCTTCTCTGCATCGGCATCCAATAAGAACAACACCAATGCAGCCTCTTCCTGTACCAGTGACATCACCCAGGGGAGGTACCCAGGAGAGCCTAAGACCCCATGTAGAGCCATGGTTCTCAAACCTGGCTCCACATCAGATCGCCTAGGAAGCTGTTAAAAATAAAAAAATTAAAAAAAAAAATGCCTGATGTCTAGGTCCCTTCCCTACAATTTTTTATTCAATCTAGGTATTCTTCACTATCCAAGAAATACTGAGTGCCTTCTCTGTGCCAGGGACTATTCTAGGCCCAAAGAGATATAATGCTGAACAAAACAGTCTAATGGAGCTACTGTAATGGAACTCACATTCTAGAAGGAAAGACAGGAAAACACATAACCACATATTATAATATCGATAGTAATAAATGCTATGAAGGAAAACAGATTAAAGGGACAGAAGCTGATGGCAAGTATGTGGCTACTGTAGAATGGTGATCAGGGAGGGCTTCTCAGAGGAGGTCATATTTGAGGGGAGGTCTCAGAGGGTGAGAGAGCAGCCTTGAAAATTCAGGGGTCTCCCCAGGTTTCTCTAGGACATTAGTTTCAGTGGAAAGATACCCTGCTTGTCTTCACTGATCTCGGCACCTGGAAAGTGCCTGGCATGCAGCAGGCGCCCACTGTACATGTGTTGCAGGGACAGGAGGGACAGAGGGCAGCCAGCACCATCACACCCCATACCTGATGCGAGAGGCCGCTCTGCAGCACACTGTTCCTGGCGATTTCACACAGGTCACACGTGCTCAGCTTCCACACTTGAGCTGCAATTGCATATTCTTCCATAAGTGCTTCCTAGATCCCCCCCACCCAAGAGCAAATGTATTAGATGGTAGGATATCCCTTTCAATCCTTCACATATTTCTAAAGCTAGAAACATCAGACATTGCAGATTTAATCTTTCTTTAATGTCTGGCACCTGGATAACCGGACAACATTCCCACTGCCTCCCTCTTAAATGATGAACTCGTAAGAGCATTTCTGGCAAATTCCCAGGTTTCTGAAGAGAGATATATCAAAGAACACCTACACATGGACTTGCTGAACAGCACATGTCTGAAGCCCTGTGTCAGTCATACGGATGCCAGCCTCTGCTCTACTGCGACAGTCACCCTGGTCACGTACACGTTAAGTACGTGCTCTATAGCTTTACTCTTTATTTAATACCACTTTCTTAAGATTGTCCAAAAATAAAAATTAATCTCAAAGTATAAAGAGCAGGGATAGAACATAAAATAAGAATGAGAAATGATCAAGTAGTGAGACAGTAATCCCAAAAGGACTTAGGTTTGGATTGTGCTTTCGCATTATCTCCTAGGATGTGAAATGTCTGCCGTTGATCACAAGCTCTTCCACTACCTGTTCTTGGACACGCAACTGCCTCTGTAACCTAGAGCAGCAGTTCTCAAAATAATGAACCAAGGTCCCCAAGGCCTTTTAAAAGGTCATCCCTCTCCCAACTATGTATCTTTGTGAGACAAGATTTTCTTCATACACTTTGGTAAAAACAAGGCATCACAACAGATTGAAGGCAGATGCAGATTTGAGAGTCCTACTGTCTTCTATTAAACCAGACATTGAGATTTGTAGAAATGTAAAACAATGCCATTCTCAATGCCATTTTTCTGTTTGGGGAAAATATGACTATTAAATGAGTTAATATTTTTTCAATTTTGCATGAGTTAAACATCACTAGATGTTGATGTAATCAACAGCTTTCTGAGACCAAAGCTTAGAGAGCCTGTCCCGGAAGACTCAGGCACTTCTGTTTTTACTAACCAATGGCTAGTCCCCAGGCATGACTTTACCTCTCCCTTCCCCTCCCCCTGCTCCACAGATCCAAAGTATTATAATAATAACAGTATTAACAAAATGTTAGCTAACATTTTGAGTACATGCTATATTCAGACACTCTATTAGACTCTGGTTCATTTTCCTAATGAATCCTCAACATAAAGTAGAGGTAGACATAGAGACAATTTCATCCCTATTCTACGGATGAAGAAGAAGATACAGAGATCAAGTAATTTAACCAACATCACAGAGATAGTAAATGCCAAAGAAAGGGGAAATAGAGAAGGCAAAAAATTAAACTGTGTCTTTAAGGGCTCAAGAACTCCAAAGACAGGATTCCTGGAAGGAACACTTTTCACTAACCAGGAACTTACCCTTTGCCTTCAGTGGGCACCAACCCCCGCCCCAAAGGCAAACTGAGCGTGTGCTCACCTTTGTGTAGTGAAATTGCATGGGGTCATCGGTGGAGAGAGAAACATGCAGTCCCTTGTGCAGGAATTCCCTCAGAGGGTTTTTGGAATATTCAAGGAACAGACTGTTGTTGCTAAGAGGAGACATGGCAATGGGGATCTGAGCCAGGTAGTAGAGATACTGCAACACCGGACTCTGTAAAAGAACCACCAAACTCAGGTGATGGGTGCCAGAAAGGGGAGGGAGGAAGGGAGAGCAGGAACATTCATCAGTGGAAACCGGGGGTCTGGATAGTATCTGTGCAATTCCCTAACCAAGTGTGAGTGCCCCAAAGCCAGGGCACCCAGACCCCACCTCCCCTTCCCCACCTCTACGTTCACCTCATATATCACATGCCCATCTCTTCCTGGGCTGCCCTCCACCGCATCTTGGCTCCAGACAAGACCCAGCTCAGGGCAGAAGGACAGCTGCAAGGCCCCAGGCTACCCCTAGCCTACATAATTTGCTCCCCTCCTTCAGGCACTGCCTCCACTGGGTCAGCCCAGGAGATCCCCATTTTTGTTGTGTTGCTTTGACCACAAACATTCAGGTTGAGTCTGTAAACACTCTGGCTCCTCAGAGATCGGAAGGGGCAGACCTGACTGGGCTAGAGTGGTGTTCTGATGTAACACTCACCCCCACAGGATTGTGACACACCATTATACCTTCCCAGGATCAGGGCAGAAGAGGAGTTTGAGCAAACATCCTTTATGGAAGTGATCCAAAATATGGAGAAGACAAATGGACAGAGTTTATGGTTGCATTATTTACACAAGCAAAAAGTTGGATGGACTCTGTCCAACAACTGGACACGAGTTGAATCAATTATAGGCCATCCAACTGATGGGCCATCGTCCCAACAGCCTTTAGAATGAGGAGCATAGATACTATGTTGCAGCACAGAAAAATGCTTATTCAGAGTTAGGAAGCAGAAACAAAAACATCTGTGCTCATAATAAGCACATTAGAAATATGCTCTGGTAAAAAAGATGAGCATTATAAACACCAAAAAGCTAATAATGGCTGTTTCTTTTAAAGTAATAGCAATAAGGGGCTTTTTTTTTTCCACCTCTCCGTCTTTGGGAAAAACCAAATTGCAATGTGTTTGAATATATTCCTTTCATAATTAAGTACAAAACCAAGATAACTACAGACAGCCCAACCCAAAAAAAGGCCCCAGCCTTTTAATGTCACTGGCCAGAGCCTCTCGAGGGCAGAAAGGAGCCCAGGTGATCCACTCCCCACTAGGGAACCCAGAGTAGGACCATCCTTGCAGGGTCAGCTTCCTTGAGTGGCCTGGTTACCTTCTTGAGGAGCAGCCCGTGGGAAATGTTGTCAGCAGTAAGGAAAGCAGACACCAGGTGGGTGATGGAGCCGGCCTCCCCGCAGTGAGGCCGGAAGAGGAAAGTGCTCAGGCCTCGTTCCCTGCAGAAGTAAGGCTCTTGGTCAGCAAGGACCCCTAGTTCAACCTACTTCGGCCCCACAGGCCTAGGGCCCACACCCCCAGCTCAGGACATACTCGAGGGGAGACGGTTGCCCATGGCAGAATGAACACAACTGACGTGGGGGGCATGCTGGAAACTACCCCTCCCAAAATACAGAGAGCCAGGTCCAGAGATCTTCAGAACCAAGAGATACCATCCCCGAGGAAGAGAAGGGGGGTACCTAGTGGTAGAAAGAGACTCTCCTCTTTCCCCTTCACTCCTCACCTACCCCTTGGAGACCAGGTGCACAGACCTTCAGTGCAGCAAAAGCCACGAGAAACCATCAAGTCCAACTACTTGGTCATAAAAATGAACAAACCCAGAGAGTAGAGTCAGGCATTGGAAACCCCTGGGCAGGTCAGCAGCAGAGCTAGAACCCAAGCCCCTACCTCCAGAAGCTCGGCCCAGACTGCCCCTCCCCAACACCAAGCCATCCCTTTTTAATCATGGTCCATCCAAAACCTTCCTACTCACAAACTACACTGGCTTAGGCTGAGCTAGCAAGGCCCCATGCGAGGGCAGGAGCGAAGCAGACTTGCAAGGGGAGAATGAACAGTCGAGTGCTGGCTGCCCCGGGCACCCAACTCCCGCCATTACATGCCCCCCATGTAATTTGCATTGTTTGCATTGGTGGGAGTCTGTGCAGGTAAGACCATGGGACATGAGTTCCGTGTGGGCGTGGATTTAGTCTGTGTTGTTCCCTATTATATGTCCCATGCCTAGGACAGTGCCTGTCACATAGCAGGTACAATCATGTGTTACATGCATAAGTGCAGGTATGAGCACTGTTGGTATAGTGGAAGGAACACACCCCATTTCTGTGTCATATCAGAGATGGACAGGTACACATGTAGGTGTTGGTATGTGTGTGCACATACACATGCACGCGTGTACAGGCAGAAGGTTTTGCTGCATTGTGTGTACGAGCTTGTCTGTGGTACAGTGGCGTGCCTGCATGTGCATGTGGCTCTGTGATTATGTGCCCTGTGTTGTGTGCTGGGGCATATCCCTGTGTGTGAGGTCTGAGGGCACACAGACATGTGCAGGGGCTGGGTGCACCCACCTGCGGAGGTTGTTGAGCACCATGATGTTGGCATACATGTAGTACAGGTAGTAGCTGTAGGGCGGGTTCTGCTCACTGGTCCAGATGTCTGGGCTGGGGCTCTTGTCTGAGAACATATGGTCGCTGTGCTTGGACTCATCATCCACACTGTCAAACCCTGTCACCTGGGCAGAAAGAAGGGTCCTGCATCAAGCCAAGGCAGATGAGCTGCCAAAGGCCTTGGCATCCAGGCCTCCTGGGTTCATACCTCAGCTGGGGACCACAGAGCCTGAGGCCACATTTCTCCCAGGGATGGGGAGTGGGCACAATGCCCCAGTCTGTCGCTCCGTGGCTTCTAAAAGTATCCAGGAGACCAGACTGGAGAGTGCCAAGCCCCGGTGTGGTAGTAGTGATGGGTAAGGGAAAACTCAGGCTGGACCAGGTGGCCAGTGAAACAGCCATACCCCCTGCCCATCTCTCTGCTGCGCCAAGGAGGCAGCCAGGGCTATAGGGTACAGAAACAGCTGTGAGGGGAAATGGGCCTACTGGGCGGCAGGCCGTAAGCACTTACCACACATCAGCTAATATAACACTCAGAGCCATCCTGTGAGGGAGGGCCTGGCTGTGAACAAACCAGGCCCGAAATGCTTAGGGAGCCTGCCTATGCAAGACAACCAGGCTCTGAGCCTAAATGGGCTCTGGGTCTCGACTGGGGCTGCAGGTGGAGGATGCCCCTGGGATGCACCTTTGGGGCCACAGGAAACCAACCTGGATTCATCACAAGTCAAGGTGGGCCCCATCCAAGAGGGCACCCTCGGAAGGATGAGCTGCGGTTTCCGGGAGGGAGATGCTCTGCTCCCTGACTCCTCCCTAGGAACTTCCCCGAGCCTCCTGTCCTACCACAGCAGCTACACCTCAGCTGGGGCCCAAACTTTGCCCCTAGTCACTAGCTTCCTGGTCACCTGGTCCCAGACCTTAACCAAAGACCTATACCTACAGAAGATAGGGCGTCTCAGCCAGCACATGGGGCAGTTCTGCTAACATGTCTCCCCCTTTCACTCAGCCACAGCAACACTTTGGAAGGGGCTTCTGCAAGACTGTCCACCCTGCTCCACAACTGACCCAAACTGGGGACCCCGGCCAGGTCTGCCAGCGTCTCCCATTGCTATATGGGCAGTAGGTGCCCGGAGGAGCAAGGGACCATGAAGGTCTCGGCAGAGTCTTCCTGTCACAGAACCACGTGTCCCAGGCAATAACCGAATTGCTCCACAGCTCCCAGCATGGCCTGGATGGGTCTGGGGCCAGGGAAGCCATGCCTTAGCCCCTTGCCTTAACTGAACTATTCAGGGCCTGGCCTGGGGGTAACAGCCCCTCACCTGAGCTCTGTATCCAACAGATGCAGGGCCTCAAGCACAAAATTGTCCAACCTCCAACTCCTCCTCCTCCCCAAGGCTGTTCTTCCCCGACTTGTGACAGTGACCTCTGAAGGCATGCTAGACCCTTCCCTCTGGCTCACCTTCAGGCCTTGCCCAGGTGCTGTCCGTGCTACAGCTATGCCCACCTCATGCCCACAGGCCCTAGGCTGCCATCCACATATGCCTCACTTGTCCTACTTGGGAGGGGCATGAGGATAATAACACCTGCTCCGGAGTCAGGCACCTGTCTACATAAATTCCAGCTCCACCACCTCTTAGCTTCATGTAATTTCCTCGTGTGTGAACTGGAGCTAGTAGCTTCATAAGGCTGTTGTGAGAATTAAATGAGATAATCCATGGGGAGCACTTAACAGTGCTTAACACACAGCAAGCACATGACAATTCTGCTTAGCATTAACCCCAACAAAATTACATGAAATAAGGTAATCATGAGGCTGAAGTGAGATCATGTCACAGCATAGATCACAGGGGCAGGCAGCAAACACTCAAAAGCCATGAGCTGTTACCACCCCCCAGCATCTCTCTCACTGCTGGAGGAGGGCCCCTGACTCTCATCTTGCCCCTTTCTGCCCACCTCCTGCCACCTTCTGTTCCAGGCCTTTTTCCCCACAACACCCGGAATGGTATTTGCCTAAAACATAAAGTCAGTGATTTCCCTCCGCCTGTTCAGACTTTTCCCGGCAGCCCCCCAGCTCTCTGGAATCTTCCCTACCACCCTCCATGTCAGACCCCCAGAACCCCCACAGCATACTGAGCCCACTTCTCACAGTCTACAGCCATCTCTATTCTGAGAACCCAAAGGGACAGATCAGCTCCTTCCCCACTCCTACCTTTTCTAGGTAACCTCTCCTCCATCCCTTCTTCCCCTCTCCCATAACTAGCCAGATAAATCTGTGTTGTGGGGCTCATGTACTCAACCAAACATGATGTGAAAACTCTTATTCTAAGGTCAAAGCAGGAACACTGAAATGTCTGCATTTCTAAAGACCTGGGGCTGCTGCGGGGAGCTGCTGGGGGCAGGAACTGGTCCTTCCAGCCCCACCCGGGCAGGAACTGACTCCTCAGTCTCTCCCCATCTCCCCACCACTGTCTTCTTGGCACCCCACCCAAGCCCCAGGGCTGCCCCCGAGGAGAAGGGGACTCCCCCCACCTGGAGCCAACTCATTATTTTAGAAATTCAGTTTCTTGGGACCAGTCACACCATGACTAGGGCACAAGACGGAGAGGATCTGAGAAGGAAAACCTGACCCAACCCTCTTGGAATCCTCACTTCCCTTCACCACTGTGCTCATCGCCTGAAGCACCACTCACACTTACATATTTAAGGAAAAGATGAAGCTCCTGGTGATCTTGGGGGTTGATTGTGGCCTCAAAGAGGGGCAGGAAGATGTTCTCCAGCATCTTCCCAAAGCTTGGCAACAGCTTCTTTGACCTAAATATGTCACTGAGGGAAAGGAGAGACTTTATTATTAAAGTGAACCCAACAGCCTCCTTGGCCTGTGGGAGAGCAATCCCATCCCTTTCTCAAGCAGCTTGTATTCCCATCTAACACCCAGAGTAGAGCCAGAGATGTGGCTTGAGCACAGGTCCTTCTGCTCCTCTCCAGCTCTCAGCAAGTTCTGCAATACTGGGCATTGGTTTGCAAATTCAACACCCACCCATGCCCATCAGAGAGCTTTCCTAAGCTAGAGGCCATGCTGAGAGTGGGGTATTGGCACTCAGGCTGATGCAAGGTCTGAGAGATGAATTAAATTTCTCAGTGATCCAAACTCTCTGCCACTCAGCTCCATTCCCCTAAACCACATATCCCAGTCCATTAAGGGACCATGAGCCCCACATTGGCCAGATGGGAAAGGTCAGCAGTCGTCTGAGTCATAGCCATGGAGAGGGCCAGCAATGTGGGCCACCACCAGGTTACTCATGCCCGGGGCTCACACAAAAAGATAATCCCTCCTCAAACCCCGATGAGAAAATGGGTAGTAGTTCCTACTAGGCTTTGCAGTTTGTTCTTCAAGCCCCCACTCCCCGCTAAGGGAAGGAGAGGCCCAAGGTGGCACCGAGACCAGCCCCACCAGCAATAGTACAGACTCAGCAGCCCATGAGGAACAGGCTGTGTCCCCAGAGGGCATGGACAGACAGCAAGCAGCCACCCCACTTACTAAATCCGGGGCACCTGGATGATCCAGCGCATGTTGGGGGAGTAGACCTTGTGCTGGATGAACCAGCGGGCCAGGTTGGGCCACTCCTCAGGACTGCGGCCGTAGATGGAGAGCCGTGGCTCCGAGTACTGGTACTTGCTCTCCTCCAGCTCCCTGGCCACCTCCTAGCACCAACAAGAGCTCAGGTCAGCCCAAAAGCACCCAGCTGCTGGGTCCTGCAGCTCCCTCAGCCGCCCGATGCCAGGCCGGGAAGACCCGATCTACGTCGGCTCGCTGCCGTGTAACCAGTCCTCCACCTCAGTAGAGGCCCCTTCCAGGGGAGAGGAAGGCCTCTGCAGTCACGCGCATAGCCAGGCCAGGCAGCAGAAGCGTCTCCAAATGGAGCTAACCTGCCCCCAGCCAAACACAGGCCACAAACGGACAGGGCAGTGAGCCTGGATGCTGTGAGTGCCGGGGGTTACCCCCCCCACCCCTGAGTGCCGGGGGTACCCCCCCCCCCCGCCCCTGGGCTGCAGTCAGCTCCGGCAGCACCACGGCACGAGCCCCCTGGGCACCCCAGCCTTGCCCCAGGGGGATGGTGGACCGACAGGGACTCCAGGGCGGGGGGGGGGGCGGGGGGGGGTCAGGAGGCCATGAGGCGCCCCCACCCTGCCGGCAAGGGGGTGTCAGCTCCGGGGAGGGCTTGGAGACGCCGAGGGCTCACTCGCCTTGACCATCCGAGCAAAGTACTCTCCTCCCAGGTAGTTCTCCGTTTTCAAATACAGGTCGCGCAGCTCGCTGGCCCCCACAGGGTTGTACTTGGAGTTGAACTTGTCGAAGCGATGGAATGTCTGCCGGCCCTGGAGAGAGACCTCTGGGCAGATCAGCGACCATCCACGCACATTTCCCTCTCCAGGCCTTTACAAGGAGGCCATGCTGACAGATGCAGGTCACTCCCACACGAAAGCTTGGAAAGTCCTGGAGCCAGGACGCCTGTCCTCGCCCGGTCAGCCTGGGGGTCCTTTAGTGAGGCCCTCTGTGAAAGATCCAGGGGCCTCGCACCCCAGGGCACCATGGCCAGGGGCACAGCTGACCGAGTGAGCTGAAAACACCCAACTACTGAACAGTCGGGAATAAAGGGTCTCTGTTCCTGCTTGGACTTCATAAGGCACTTTCTCCACATGACCTCATTCGGTGCTTTATTTGTATTATGAAGATTTTTTATTGTGGTAACATACATATAACACAAAATTTATCATCTTAGCCATTTTTAAGTGTATAGGTCAATGGTATTCAGTGCATTGTGCTGTACAACTGTCACTACCCTGCCGCTCCAGAACTCTCTATCTTGTAAAACTGAAACCCTGTACCTGTTAAACAGTACCTCCCCATGACCCCTTCCTCCTGCCCCTGGAAACCAACACTCCTTTCTGTCTCTGAATGCGCCTATTCTACACGCCTCATACAAGTGAATTGTACGTTAATGGTCCTTTTGTGTCTCACTTTTCTGACTTGGCATCATGGTTTCAAGGTGTGAGTACTTCATTCCTTTTTAGGACTGAATCATATTCCACTGTGTATTTACCACATCTTATTTATCCATCCACCTGCTGATGGACACCTGGGCTGCTTCTACTATCGGCCCTTGTGAATAATGCTGCTCTGAGCTTTGAGGTGCAAGCAGCTGTGTAGTCCCTGCTTTCAATTCTTCAGGCTCTATTCCTAGGAAAGGAATTGCTGGAATATATAGTAATTCTAGATTTAACTTTTTGAGGAGACACCATACTGTCTTCTATAGCAGCTGCACCATCACTTAGTGTTCTAATAACTGTAGTGTCAATAAGGCACATGGCATTCACCATTTTATAACCAAGGAAATAAAAGCTTAAGTGAATTGCTTAAGGGTACATGACTCCCAACAGATACAAGGGGAATTAGAACTGGGACCAGTCTGACTCCAGGGTCCACACTTTCCCCCTGTCCCGTGGCCCTGTTATTCCCTGAGGCCAAATTCTATGGCTAGAAGAGAAAGAGGTGCTTACGCAGCTGGCGTAAGCACAACCATAGCTCTTTTCCAGGGGGCTGAGAGACCACCCAGGATGGTGTGAGGCACTAGGGCAGAAGCTCACTCACCGCATGGACGTCCAGTGAGTCCACAGTGAGGTCATACGGGTCCATGTGCAGGCTGTCGAACACCTGCCGCAGGGTGATCTTCCGGCCCCGCTTCTCCGCCACAGCCCTGTCAGGCTCTGTCTGGTACGTGTGCTTGATGAAGCGCAGCAAGTGTTTCTGGTTCATGCAGGCAGCCGCATGGATGTGTGTGTCCACCTGCAATGCAGTGCCCACCAACCATGAGCCAGGCCACCTCCACTGGCAATAAGAGTTGGGGTGTCCAACCCTCAAAGTGGAGTGCAAAATCTCAGCACCCGTGGCCCCCACCAATGCCTAGATCTACACCCCTCCCCCCAATTTCTCCTCTAGACTTTGAAATTGGTCCTCCCGCTAGCTTCACTGCCCTACCTACCTCATTACAGCACCCAGAGAGCTTTTTAAAATGTAGGCTGGGTCTGGCCATTCCTCCTCACAAACCATCAGTGGCTCCCAAGTCTTTAAGATAAAGCCCAAGCTCCATAGCTTGGGACTCAAGGCTCACTTCCAACCTTAATTCCCACCTTGCCACTGCCCACTCTCTGCTCCAACTCTGACAAACCACTAACAGGTGCTCAAGGCACTGCATCACTTTGCCCATATGTCTCCTCTGCTTGGCATGCCTTCCTTGCTCCCACCAATCATCCACCTACCCCAGATTTCTTACAACTTTCTCCACTTGGAAGCCAATCCTGATCCGCACCTCGCACCCCCAGCACATTGGCCAGTTGTTCCCTCACCCAGCCAGGAAAACTAGCACAGACACTCCCATTACTGTCACATCCTCCCGATTCACTCTACAAAGTCCCTATCTCCTCTGTCCCTAAACTGGGAGCACAGTCATCAAAAGACAAGGACTTCATCTGATGCATCCAAGTCTCCAACACCTACCCCAGGGCCTAGTATGACATATTTGTTGAATCAGTGGATGGATGAATGAACAAATGGTGATATCCGCATCCTCATAGAACTCTAAGGGCCCACCGAGTGCCCCACACAATACCATTCTTCACATTGACCTCTCTTGGGGCATTCCCTTCAGCCACTAGCCCTGAGGAAACGGAGCCCTCGCTAAGCTGAGGGATGGCCTGAAGTCACAGTGGGCATCCTGACTCCCCTTGCATAAGCCCAATGGGCTTCAGAGAGGTCCCCAAGGAGATGGCAGCAGGCTCACAGGCCAGGATGCTGCCAACCACCAGAGTGGCTCCGTAGGCTGCCAGGGCTGGGATGAGGAGGCGGTTGACCGCTGGCCAGGGAATGCTGTCCACAGCTGGCCAGGCATCTCCAACTCATGCCAAACCAGACATTTGATCTATGCAATCTCTGTGAACATTATACAAGCCAGCCCATGTCATTGGCCACATCACCGACTCATCGGGGCCCTTCTTGCCATTAATCCTGCCACTTCCAACCAGAAAGACAGGCCACTAGACATCAGAGAAATAAAACAACTGCAAGCACAAAAAGCTAAGACATCACCCAAAGCACAGTGTAAATGGTCAGTCACGTCAGGGACAGGCTGGGTTCATGTGGGATGCACAAGTGGTCAGCCTGGCTTAGCTCAGCCAGACACAGCTGGACTCAACTAACTCAGCATGACATAGCACATTCTGCATTTTGTGTCCTCTAGCATACCAATGACACACTGCAGGGGGTGCAGCCTGTCCTTACCCCCACAAGTCATAAGATGAAGGAGGAAAACAACTGGACAATCCAGGAAGCATCCAATCCAAACTTTAGAATGTCCAAGGTGGTTATTTTAGGAACAAGTAAAAGAACCTGTCATTGGAGGTCAGTGTTTTCAATTCACCAGAAGATACAAGTGCATTCCTTGCTTTTACCTCAGATCCGGGTCTAAGCAAACAGTACGGTTTACAAACAGGGCTGGCAATACCCGGCCCCGGCGCCAACACTGACCATTTCCACATGCGTGTCAGACACCAATAATTGATTGCAGCACTTTCACTAGGCTTTGGGAGCAGCCGCTGCCAACTGGTCAAGTTTGGCACAGAAGATGAAGCCTATTTGCTATGCCTGATATGACACTTAAACCAAAGTGGAGAAGGCCTAATCTTACCTAACTCCTAGGCAGTAAACACACTCAGCTCTGGTTCTCAGCTCTGAACAAAAACAAATGTCTTATTACACAGTCCGGCTGGCTGGGCCTCGTTGTGTCATAAGCCATGCCCTGTTGTGATGTTGCAGGCACTTTCATAAACACCACCCCCGGACCCATGGCCCCTCACAGCTTCCGCCTCAGACCACGGCTCTGGCCTGTCCTCCCAACACTGACAGGTACCTTGGAAATACGGAGGCCACCCTCCCAGCCCACCCTGGGTTTCAGAAATCCAGCTCTCCTCCCAAAGAAGCTTCCAGGGTAAGATAAAGCAGCCAGGACCCGGGAGGCAAGGAGGGGCAGACAGAGGCCTGACTTGGAACAGATCTGGCCCGTGTTTATGGACTGCTGTGGTGCCAGAGAACAGGACACTGAGTCACAGCACAGGGGTGAAGGTCATCCCTATCCAGAGAACACATTAACCCCCAGACTGACAGGGAACGCCTAGGGGTAGGCAACCACAGCCCCCACCAGGACTCTCTCCCGTATCACAGCCAGAGGGCAGCTGGTTGGCCCAGGAACACCCACTGAGGCCCCACCTCAGAAGCAAACAATGTCCGAGCCAGTGCAATTCGCAAGGACACCTCAGCCCCAGGCAGCAGGAAGCAATGGGCCCAGAGCATTCATACACAGGGCAGGGCTGCACTGGGCTGGCCAGCGAGCTTCCTCAGACACCCACCTGGGCGGGTGGGGTGCTTCAGGCAGAGCTGAGGAGCTGGCGTAGTGCCTGAAGCACCCACCTGTCTGAACACCTGAGGCTGGGAGAAGCAGCTGTGTTCAAAGGTGAAAATACCAGGCAGGTGATTTCTAACACATCCTCTTACCTCTGCCTAGAACCCCCGAGACACATCCAAAAGCCCCATAGCCCATGAGCTGAAGCCACCTCTCTTAAGGTTCCATCCAAGTGAGAGTCCATGCCAGACCCCAGGCTGCTTCACAGAAGTAACCTCGGGGCCTCCCTGGAGGAGGCCTTCTGTTCATCACTCTGGGTATCCCCGAGCAGGTCAGGGAGGCCTGGGCTCCACATCCTCCCCTGACCGACACTCCCTTACCAGAGCTGACCCCAGGGAGGGGCAGTCCTCAAGGGGTCACGCCTGGGACAGAAGCCCCTATGGAGACCAGGACCCCAATCCCCACCCTTCCCCCATGAGCTTCTCTCCCAGAATACCACCGTGCCCCCTCCCTGCTCCCTGCTTCCTCTGAGAAACCCGGGGGCTCCGTCAGGGCCCAGAACCTCACCTACCTCTGCCACCTGATGCTCCCCACAGCCCAGCACCACGCTATCCCCCGGCACGGAGCTCCTGTCAAACTGCACCACTTGCTGTCACACCACACACTCAGCATGGTCTCCCCTCTCATGGCACAGCACTCTCTCCCCTGGTCTTCAGCATACACTGTGCCCTCTGCCTGGAACGCCATCCCTTCCATTCCCTGGCCTCCCACCCCTGCCCAGGTGCACTCTTTACATCTGCTCAGTTCTGGGCTCTTCCTGGATGCCACCCCTGCCACAACACTTCACACTGAGAGGACTAGGCTGGGAACATCTAGGACATGGGCAGTGGCTCCTGTTCAACATCCAACACCCTAAGCTGAGCACTGATATTAGTTAAATGGGAAGAAATTGGAAAAGCTGGAGGCCATGACCTTTAACACACACACCTGCCCGGGCTGCAGCCCCCAGGCCCAGGCTAAGGCTGCTCACCCAGCCTAGGGGAGGGGCAGAGACAAGAGCACTTCGGTTGCTCTTCCTTACCCATACCTGATCCAGAAGGAACCAAAACCATGAACTCCCAACCCCAAGAGGTCATAACAGCCTTTCTCTCTCCATGATGAACTTAAGACATCCTCTACCTTAAAAGCAGCCTGGCCTCAAGTCTTATGACCAATTAACAGACCATACCCTATTTTCCAAGGAAGAGGCACACTGCAACAGGTACATAACGTGGACCAAGGTTTCCACCTAGAGTCATACCAACTACCATCTGAGGCATGGCCTGACAGAAAGAAGGCAACGCTCCAATCTTCCTTCTGCATGTACACATCACACTCATCTGGCCAAGGAAGGCCACACAGGTGACCAGCCCCAGACTGGCTCACAGCATGCCAGTGGGTTGGGAGGGGGACCGGGAGGGCTGGCTCTCAATTCTGGCCCACTGACGCACCTTTCTCACATTATAGAAGTCTCGGTGGGGGTTACTCTTCAACTCTTTGAACTCAGACATTTCATTTAACATTTCATGAAGGCTGAACTTGGATTCCAGAAAGTTCAGTCGCCGGTGACAGTATGTTTTCCTGCAGGTGGGGAAGGGGGAGAAACCACAGTTGAGAAGTCCCATCAAGCTCTCCAGTCTACAGACCTCCAGTGGCCATGGAGACCAGCCCTCAGGTGGAGGGTCAGGATGCAGTAGGGAGGGATGGGGGGGTTCCAGCTTTCTGCAGACCCAGCTGGACTGTGGAACCACCTTTATGTGTTCTCCAAAACAAATGGAGAATCAACTGGGGGCAATGCAAAGCTGCCTTCGGGACCTTGTACAGGTTGTCTGACGTCTAGCTTTATGTGCTTAGGCAATTCATCCCAAATCTGTTTCCCACAAGTAAATATGGAGACGGCAGTGTCCAAGACTGAGCAGAGTAGATGCTCAATAAAAGTCTCCTCATCCCTTCCTGCTTCTGCCCAGAACTTGAGTAATAGAGCCAAACTATATAAGGCAAGACCTGCCCACCTTGGCATGGAGAGGAACCATCTTGTGACCTAATGATGTTTCCTAAACCCCAACCCCTAAAGACCCTGCAACTCTGAGGTTTCAGGACAAGTGGAGGTGGTTTTGTATGACGGGTAGATTAAGAATGTAGGGATGTTTGTTACTAGGACAGAAATCTCTGTAGGGACTGATGCTTCCACCAGCCAGCAAAGGCCACCGAGGGTGGGAACACTCACTGCTCCTAGCCAACTCTCAGCCCACACCCAGCCCAGGGGCCTGGCCATTTGCCACAAGCCACACAGAACTTTCAACCACAAGTCACGCCACCCTACTTCCTTGTGACCCCCAAACAAACAGCAGCTCCCTTGGCATGCAATCACTCAAACTTTCATAAGGAGCAGCTGCCGACCCTGGAACAGCACCATCATGTTGACCGAGGCAAGCCCCAGAGCACATCACAGAGGAAGCATGAAGAGTCTGAGTCAGAAGGGATTTCAAAGGCTATCTCACCCAGTCCCTTCCCCAGGAGGACTGGCCTGGGCAGCCTCCCGGACAGGACAACCACTGCTTACATACCTCCTAGAACAGCCGGAGTCCTCCCACCTCTCCCTCCCAAGGCTTCTCAAAGCTCCTCCTTGCAGGGCAGAGGCGAGCCTCCTGGGAATTGCATTTTCCCCTCCCAGATCTTAGCGCTGCCCTCAGATCAGTGAGGCCCAAGACCCACTCCGCCCATCCCCCCGCAGTCCACTCTCCTCCCTTGGAAACTGGAGTCACACCATTCCCAGCAAAACCCTGAAGGCAGGGCAAGAGAGGCTCCTGGGCAGTGACCGCACCCTTCCCCTCCCCCAGCTGCCCAGTCCTGGCCAAGCACTCGGCACAGCCACTCCACGGCTCAGGGCCAGGCTGCCAAACCTCCTGCTGATTAGCTGAGGGGCTCACCAACAAGAGAGGGGCCAGATGCAGAGATAACTGCCCACCAGTTTAGCTCAGGCCAAGCCCACGAGCATCCTGGGGGCCGTGGTACAAAGTTCCCAGGCCTCCTGCACTCTCCCCTCCAGAAACATGGAAAACCTAACACCTAAAGCAACAGTCTTCATCTCTCTTCTACCATCTATGATGCCCTGGGCTGATTCTCTACCAAGGTGCTGCCCTGCCTGGGGAGAGGGAGAACAGCCGCTTTAAGGTAGCCAGGTGGCCACCAGCAAACAGAAGTCCACCTCTAGGATGCAGAAGAGACAGGTAGTACCAACTCTAAGAATGTGCCAGCCTATGATGGGAAATTGTTGCAGGAACCCACAAAGCACTGGGGAAAGGGGAAAGTACTCTATTTCTGGGATGATTGAAAGTGCAGGGAAGCCCAGAATAAAAAGGGGATCTGGTTGGCCTTTCCCAAAGAGAGGCACTTGGGGAAAGCTGGCTTACGTGGGGCCATCTGTGATGAGAGCCAGGATGTGGCTCATGTCCACTGTGTAGGTCTCCAGGTCGGGGTAGGGCAGGCTGTGGGGCTCCTGGCGCTCCAGCATCTTCTTGTTATCATACACGAAGAGGATGCCTCCCTGCATGCGAACCAGGTAGCCCAGGTTGGGGGGAGCATCGTCCAGACAGTAGGGGTCCTCCTGGGGCAGAGGGGGAGGGTGGAAGTCTGCAAAACAGGATTGAGTGATGGCAATGTGCCCTTGACCTCATGAGCTGACATGAGCTCAAAAGTCACATTTTCAATGAGGGCCATCCTCATCATCTCATCTCAAACCCAACCATCTCTACTACCCCCACCTACCCTCACGTCACCTATCTCCCTCCCTGTTTTATTTCATCTCCCTGGCATTTACCACTATGAAAAATAATGTCGCTTACTTATCTTGGGTCGTAGATGTTTGGTTTGTTTACTATTGTATCCCCATTTCCTAGAGCAGTCCCTGGCCCATGGCTGGCACTTCAGTAAATGTTTTTAATTTAACTGAAATGAGCTTCAGCCTCCTGGGCATGACAGGGACTCCAGGCACATTAAAAAGGGCCACTGTGTCTTCTCCTAATAAAATAACAGGCAGCACCTGGGACTGCCCAGTGGGAATAATTGTCCCTGTCCACCCACATCTTCCTGAGCCCAGGGCAGCCAAGGAGCTAGAAGGAAAAGCCCCCCACCTCCCCAAATAAGCACAGAATAGGCAGCTTATCTCCCACAGAGCAGGGAATGGCAAGGACAGAGCTATCTGTCCCCACAAATATTAGCCCACAGGAGGCAGAAAATGCCTCTTGGCTATTTCCCAGCTATGAGACTGAACAAACCACTCCACCTCTCGGATCCTGCTGGCTCATCTGAGAATAACACACCCTGCCGTGATGGGCTGTTATAAAGGCTGCAAAAGTAGGTATAAAAAATGCTTTGTGGGGCGCCTGCATGGCTCAGTGGCTGAGCATCTGCCTTTGGCTCAGGACATGATCCCAGGGTCCTGGAGTCAAGTCCCGCATCAGGCTCCCTGCATGGAGCCTGCTTCTCCCTCTGCCTGTGTCTCTGCCTCTCTCTGTGTGTCTCTCATGAATAAATAAATAAAACCTTAAAAAAAAAAAAAAGAAAAGAAATGCTTTATGACAGTAATGCCTGACTGACTCATCAATTAGAGGATATTATTTTCATTACTCTTGTAATGTGTTCTCCTGACTCTTGATAAGCTCTGTCTCTGGCCAAGGACCAGATTATGCTAAATAGCAGTAGATCTGGGGGCTCCAACTCTGCACACCAGCCAACTCCACATAGGGTGCAGCTGCTCAGCTGCCAGCCCAAGCAGGGGAAACCCTAGGATCTTCATCAAAGAAAGCAGTCAAGGCAGGGTGACCTGCCTGGGTGTCCTCCAATTAGTGCTTGGAACAGACTGCCCCAGGACAGAAGTGAGGCTTCGCAGGGGCTGAAGCAGCACAGAGCCAATGTTCCCACATCAGGCACAGCCCCAGGCTAGCTCAGGAGTCCCTAAAGTGTGCCAGGGGCCTACATGAAACCACGGTGTCTGCCTCACTGCGCTCATTCCCAGGCCCCCTGGATACTCTGTTTTGTATAAAGTACACATTGGACGGTCGGTCCTGTCTGCTTTTGCCAAAACTGGGATAGGTGGCATCAACTTGCCTCAGATAGAGAGGGAAATGAGTCCAAAAGGGCGGAGATTTAACCAGGGTTCCAGGTGGTAACAGATGCTCAAAGTCCAGGTGTCAAGGAAAACCCAGGCACCTAATTATACCCAGAGGGCAGCCAGGGGCCTGGGCACTGGCACAGACCACTAGGCCCTTGTCTGATCCCCCAGGACCACCTTTACAGATTGTGGTTTCTTACTGTCTTCATTCATATTACCTAACTTACAGCCTCTACTGCTCCTAGGTCCTTCACAGGCCAGACTCCCCCAGAAACCATCCTGCCATCCCCGATCTCCTCTTCCCCAAATTCTGCAGCATAAACGCAGCTACCATTTACTGAACACTCACTAGGTGCCAGAACTACACTAAAAGTACTTCAGATGCATTCTCTCATTCACTCCTCAGAACAGACCTAGGACATAGATACTATTCTCATTTTCCAGGTTTGGAGAAATATCTTGCCCAAGAAAGTAGTGGAGCTGAGACCAGAATGTAGGTGTGTTTAACTCCAGAGCCTACTTTCCTTGTCCCCAGAACATACTCCCTGCATCTACCCCGACTCTCTATCACCCCACCAACAAATTTAGCATTTACTGTCTGATGGTGCTGTTTTAAATATCCAAGGTGAGGTTGCCATTCTCTCTGGAGGACTCTCAAGCTCAGGGACAGTCTTTTGCCTCTCTCTTAACTTCTATGGCTCAGCTCTACCCAGGGCAGAGTACACAGTGTACACAGAATCAATCCTCGGGGAAACCAGCAAACATGGGTATAGGAAGCCAAAACCAGGACCCTATCCTTAAAACAGCAGCTGGGACAAATACATCCAGCCAGTAAAAAGTCTTCACCAATTCTTGGGTCCTCCACTTAAGGATCCCACATGTACCCACAGTGCCCTACCTGGGAGGCCCTCCTCCGGTGGTGCAGCGTCTACCCGCCGATGACCCAGGTACCGGGCTGTGGTCCGTGGGAAGCGGTGGTAGGCAAGCCTGGCATACTTCTCCCGTATCATCAGGGCCTTGGCCAGGCTCTTGGCAGCCTGCTCATAGTCCTCTACAGTGATCTGCAGAAGAGGGTGTGCAGGGAAGAGTTCAAATAGCAGGCCTGAAACCACTGTCCTTAGCAAGATCTACTGCAAAGATGGCTTTCAGCTGGCAGCTAAGAACTTGGGTTTCTGGAGCATTCCCACCACTTGCTGAAATATGAGCAGCTCACCCAGCCCAAGCTGTTTGTACAAACACTACGGTTTTTGCTGAACACCTGATTTTCTCTGGGAGTCTGGAAGACAAGGTTTTTATTAACCTGCTGGAGACGAGAAGGAAGGCAGACACTGCAGCCTGCCCACCCAAGGCCAGCCTCAAGTGCTGCCGGTTAAACCTCAGCCCTGCTGTTGCATCCTGCACACAGAGAGGCAAGGCCTGGACCATAGCTCTGATGACGGTGAGTGTCATCACTTGCCTTTCAGAAAACATACGGGCTCTCGGAAGTAACTATAAAAACTCTGCATGCTCAGTCTGCTGCTTTGCCATCCCCTGGCTTCTGAGTCGTGGGTTAATCACCCAATTCACCCAGTCAACAAGCACTTATTGAGAAGGGTTTGATTTCATTTTAGTCCTCACGGCAACCCATTCTACCCATGGGGAAACCGTGACCCAGAGAGGACAAATCACTCGCCAGAAGTTACCAAGTCAAACTTCAGATTCTTATCTGACTGGGTCCCAAAACCTAAGCATGTTCTGCTTTCCCAGAGCTGCCTGGCTCTTAACAAGGGAAGAGAGAAATCCCCACCTTCCGGTGGGCTCATTTATCTCTGTTTGGGAAGGATGTGTGCGGGAGAAATCCAAACATGTCTGGGGAGACAAGCAGCTAAACAGTCAGTCATAATAGGACCGTAAGTGACACAACACAGGGAGGTACAAGATGCTGGGGGAGCGTGGGGATGGGGTGTTCTTGGAAATTTCCTCTCTGCTTTAATTAAAAATCACTTTTAGTTTTCAAATATTTTAAACATACAGAGAAGACACCCATGTGTCTACCTTTCAGAGCTAAAACTTTTAATGTTTTTCATTACTGTTCCAGTTCTCTTATATATTTGGATAAATGAATCATCACAGATGCAGCTAAAACTCTACCCTCCCCACTCCTCCGCCCTACTCCAGGCTCAGAGGAAGGAAGTTGGTATATATCTTTCCCAGTCATGTTTTTTCACTTTTAGTAAATGTTGCTCCTCGCTTTTGTTAAGAATGTAGCTTCTCCTTTCCTGATTCCACATGTCCCCATGAGGGTGTGTTAATTCTATTTTACATCTTCCAGCGGATGGCTTCTGAGAGCAGCAGGAATAGGGGAATGAACACAAACACCTCAGAACTTTAGACAAACATGTGCCTGCGACTGACAAGCCAAGCACTTTGCAGAGCCAATGGACTCAGCATGGCAAGGGGTTTAGGCCATGGCTAAAGAGATCAGAGAAGGTGCCCAGGATCCCCATGGACCAGCAGCCACCAGCCAACGTATAGATAACCGTGGGCCTCATGCAGAGCAGCAGGCCCACTGGGACCCAAGGTGATGTGCAAGGTCAGCCTGCCTCTCATGGACTCATAGCTCTCTGGGAACCAACTGCCCAGGTCAGGGGCTCCGTGCCAGGAGACTGATGGAAAGAAGCTAGCTACTGTACCAGGCCAACATCCTCCCATTCAGCGGCTGCCAGTTTACCCCTACTCCCCCTTCTCCTGTTCTCCTCATATGTCAGGGCCAAGTAGACACTAAGGACTCCTGGTCGGGGTGCTGCATCTTCAGAGAAGGCCTGCATTGTTTCCAATCCAACAAAATTCCCATCCATAAGAACTTAAAGTGTGGTAAATCCATGAAATGGAATAGTACACACTTGTAAAGAAAAAAAGAAAAAAGAAGTTCTTTATCTATTGATATGTCATTATATCCTAGATATACTGTTAAGTGAGAAAAAGCTAGACTCAGCATAATGTGCACAGTAAACCACCATTTGTATAAAAATAAACAAGTTATACATGCTTAGTTAATTGTAAGTACACAGAACTTACTGTGTACATTACTGGAACAGTGATGAAACAAGTTATACATGCTTAGTTAATTGTAAGTAAGTTAACTGTAAGTTAATTGTAAGTTCTCCCATCTATGGGAGAACACACAAGAAACCAAAACCAAGGGTTGCCTCAAAAAATAAAATATTTTGGAGGCATCTGGATGACTCAGTCTGTTAAGCATCTGACTCTTGATTTCAGCTCAGGTCATGATCTCAGGGACGTGAGATGGAGCCCCGCATCCGTCGGGCTCCACGCTCAGCAGAGAGTCTGCTTGGGACTCTCTCTTGCTCTCCCTCTGCCCCTCCCCTCCTTTGGGCGCATATGTGCTCTGTCTCTCAAAAAAAAAAAAAAAAAAAAAAAAAAAAAGAAGAAGAAGAGAGAGAGTAACAAGGACAAGGACAATTGAGGTGTGGGTAGCAGGCTCAGGGCCAGGGGGAGAGAACCAAACTTAACCCTGGCACTAAGTGATACTTCTCTTCAAGAAGTAAGCAACAAAAATGCAACATCCACCCAGGAAAATGAGCACATTTTCTGTGCTGAAGTGAACCAACTTGGTTACTTGTTCACTTTCTCATCAAGACCCTCCTGCCTGGTTGGGAAGGTCGAGCCTGTATTTAAAGATACTGAGCGGGGAATCCCTGGGTGGCTCAGTGGTTTAGCACCTGCCTTCCGCGCAGGGCATGATCCTGGAATTCTGGGATCAGGTCCCATGTCAGGCTCCCTGCATGGAGCCTGCTTCTCCCTCTGCCTGTGTCTCTGCCTCTCTCTCTCTCTGTCTCTCATGAATAAATAAATAAAATCTTTAAAAAATAAAAAAAGAAAAGAAAAAAAAGATACTGAGCGGGAAGCCCATAGATGGAGCGCTAAACCAGCAATAACTGATTCCACACAAACCAATCAACACCTGGACTTCGAAGTCCACTCAACATTTGGAAACCCTAAGACATGCAAGCTGGCATCTTCCTCAGGGGGAGCTTCTTCTCTTCCACAGAGAGCAGCATTCTAGATGCAGAGAACACAAGGAACGTGCAAGCCATGGCCACGGTGTGCCAGCCTGCAGCCCCAGGCCCCCCTCACAGGGGTGAGTGGTGCCCGAGACACACTCATCCACACCCACTACCTCCACTGAGACCCTCCTTCTCTTCAGACTCCTGTGCATCCTGCCCACCGCCTCCCAGACACCCACAGACCGGACCAGGCTTCAGCACTAGGCACGTCCCCAGTGACCCAAGGACCCCGGCCTCCGCACAAGGTGCATCGGCCCTCACTCAGTCCCCAGGGGAGCAGATAGAGAGTGGGGAGTGGGAGCCACCTTACCCCAGCACAGTAATCTCCGCTGATGGTGACCCGCTGGAACTCGGGCATGGGATAGGGCGCTGGCGTGGGCTGGGAAGTGGCTCCAGGGAGCACAGGAGTGGTGGGAGACATGACCGGACTGGCTGTTGGGGGACCCTTCCAATCTTGCTGCGTCGGCATTTGCAGAGACAGGGACTGGGACCGAATCATCTTGAAACTTTTCTTTCTAAAAGCCAAGGACAAGGAAAAGTGGGAAACATCAGCCACTAATTAGGGCAAGTGATAAAGAGTCTTTGTTATATACATGGCGGGAGAATTTCCCTCTGATTAATCACTGGTACTGGCCCTATCATTAAGAAGCTGCTAATTATGCCTTCCTCTCACACACATCTCTGCCTGAGGTACAGAACAGCTCTTCAGACACCCCTCCCTGTGGTCACTAAGAATGGCCGTGGCCTGTGTTTGAACAGCACTGAACATTGGAGAAAGCAACTGTCTCGGGAGACAGAGGTCAGACCACACGGCAGGGGCCTAACACCAAAGCCAGGAGGAGTGAGGACCACGGCAAGTCACCCAAATTCTAAGTCCCAGCATGTAAGCAGCCTCAGGAAGGACAATGGACAGGGTCACAGATGATAACCAACCTGTATTTTACAGTTTGAAATTTGGGGCATTGGAAAAAGGAGAGATCGTGACCACCAACTAGTCCCGCCTCTTTTTATTCATGAAGGAGTCAGGGGCCCAGAAATAGAAGAGGGCTTGCTCGGGCCCCCTGTGGCTCAGTGGTTGAGCAGCTGCCTTTGGCTCAGCTCATGATCCCAGAGTCCTGGGATCATGCTTGCTTCGACAGCACAAATACTAAAACTGGGATCCTGGGATCAAGTCCCCTGCCAGGAGCCTGCTTCTCCCCCTGCCTCTATCTCTGCCTCTCTCTCTCTGTCTCTCATGAATGAATAGCTGAATGAATGAATAGATAGATAGATAGATAGATAGATAGATAGATAGATAGATAGATAGATAGATAAAGAGTGATCCCTGGGTGGCGCAGCGGTTTGGCACCTGCCTTTGGCCCAGGGCGCGATCCTGGAGACCCGGGATTGAATCCCACGTCGGGCTCCTGCTGCATGGAGCCTGCTTCTCCCTCTGCCTATGTCTCTCTCTCTCTCTCTCTCTCACTCTGTGTGTGTGTGTGTGTGTGTGTGTGTGACTATCATAAATAAATAAATAATTTTAAAAAAAAGATAGATAGATAGAAAAGGGCTTGCTCAAGGTCACATGGCAAGGTGGCAGCTAGCCCTTAGCCTCCCCCCTCTTGGGGACCCCACTCCACCCTGTCACCCCCGCTGCTCCTTCCCCGAGCCTGACATGTGCCATCTCAGCCGCGGCTACTGCTGGGCAGGCACGGGCTTGTATCTATATTATGGGAAAGAGATCAGTCAGCATCACTTTCCGCATTTTTTTTGGACCTGTCACCTTAGCACCAAAAGATAATTTCACAAACCCTTGGGGAAGAGGGCACAATGGCGGTTTAAAACGCCACTCGCTCATGCTTATTTGCAGTGATTCGTGAACACTCACCTTCCTCATTAACTAAAGAATAATGCTTCAATGACACCACCCCAAGTCCTAGGTTCCCCAGGAAGGGAGTTAAAGGTGAACAATGAGGGGAAGCCATGAGCATTCCCCTCGCCCACGTCTCTTTCTGCCTTAATGACCCCAGTCCCCCAGCATTGCAACCCAGCAGTGAACAATGCCAGAAACTAGCTGAGGGTCCAGCAGGATAGCCAAGGCCTATGGCCACCAGCAAAGGACCCAGTGGGCCACCAGAGCCCATAGAACTTCTCTCTTCTCCAGGCACCATGATACTTAGAAGGGGTATTGAAACTACTTGATCTCCAAACTGGCCTTATGAGTCACCCAGAAGCAGTTATCTTCCTCCTGATGCTTGGCTGGGTCTCCTAACAGGCCCACTGCTAATCTTCCAGGAGCCACATTTACCTCCTCTCTCTATCCACCTACCACTTGCCACGGCTCTCTGGTCCTTCTCAGCCCACCTGTGTTATCACCTCCTTGGGGCCAAATTCACACCTGGAAAGGAGAGGCAGGCCCTTTTGAGGAGTTTGATGTTGTGCTGCCCTTGGGCCTGCATTAGCAGACGTGCTGACTTGTTTTGGAAACTCAGCCTGAACTCCAGGAGCCTCCAGCCCAGGCTCTCTCCAGCCTGCCATCCATCCATTCCACAGAGCTGAGCTAAGCCTCCTGCCCCAAGGAAGATGTCCACTCACACCAATCATTCCTCAGAGGCAGATTCACCTTGAGCAATAAAGTTCTCACTTTGGCATCTTTTGGACGTTCACACCTACAGGAAGAGCTATTACTTGGGCTCCCTCTAACATTCTGACCGGTTCGGCTGGGTCCCATGAAACTCTGGTGTTTGTTTCACTCACATGCCTGCCAGCTCATTGTTTTTATCTCTTTGCCAACTTCACCCCCCATGCCTCAGCCAACGCCACCTGAGGGCTGCTCTCACCAAGGAGAAGCAAGATGATGTCTAAGGTGAGCAACAGGTAAGAAAGGTAATAAAGCCCACGCCTTCAGGAAGCTGAAAGACTGCTTAAGCCAAGAGCCCACCAGGCTTGTCTTAGAAACATCCATATTCATCTGCCTCAGTGAGGAAGCCAGTACACACCAGCTGTGCCCAGAGAATTCTTCTTGAAGACGTCCATTATGGGGGCATCTGCGTGGCTCAGTTGGTTAAACATCTGACTTCAGCTCAGGTCATGATCTCAGGGTCCCAGAATTAAGCCTCGCATGGAGCTAGCTCTGAGCATGGAGTGGGGAGTCTGCTTCTCCCTATCTCCCTCCACCCCTTCATTCCCCCACAATCCCAAGGCCAAAATCAAGATTCTGGCTTCACTGAGCCCTTATCTGGAGACTCTAGAAAAGAATCCACTTCCATGCTCATGCAGGGTGTTGCAGTTCCATGTGGGCTTAAGGCAGAGGTTCCTGTTCTTTGCTGGCTCTTGGGCAGGGGTTGCTCTCTGATTTGTGCACACAGCCCGCTCTATCTTCAAAGCCAGGCATGGCTGCCTCTGGGGCTCCAAACCTCTCTGACTTTTCCTTCTACAACCAGCCAGAGAGAACCCCTTATGCTACGGGCTCATGTGAAGTAGATCAAGCCCACCTCAGTAACCTCCCTATCTTCAAGTCTGCCGTGCCATATACTACAGGATAATCGCAAGAGTGATTTCTCATCATATTCAAAGGGTCTGGAGATTCCAGAGGGCTATCTCTGAAATTCTGTCCACCACAGGCCCATATCTAGCATCTGTTCTAACCAGTCAAGGCTCCGCCTATGAGGGTGAAGAGCAGCAACTGCATAACTGAATGTGTGTGTGTGTGTGTGTGTGTGTGTGTCTCCACGCAACTGTCTTTCTTTCTCTCTCAAGATTATCTGAAGCCCCACATGTGTAACAGTAATAAAAGAAATCACCATAAGCTTTATCCAAAGTATAGAACCAGGGGGTGTCCTGTCTGGAAAGGATTTTAAACACTACCCACCCCAGTCCTGTCACTAAGGTAGCCTCTGCTAAAATACCTCCACTGATAAACAGCTCATTACATTTCTGAACAAGACATCAGCCATCAATCATTTATTCAAGAAACATTTACCAAGCACATGCTCTGGGCCAGGCCAGTGCTAAGCACGCAAACAAGGTGAACAAAACATGATCTGTTGTCACTGTTAGAAAGCACTTCCTTATGATGGGCCAAGATCTGTCTGTCCACAGTCCCATCTGTTATACCTCGTGCTAGCCCTTGGGGCACCAGGGTAAGCCAGTTCTCTCTGCCACAGCTGGCAGGCCCCCTCCTCCCTCACCCACATATCCACCTGGCAGAAACTCACTCCTGCCAAAGAGCTGGCAGGGTGTGGGGCTGTGAGGACACCAGCTCCAGGCCAAGCCTGAGGGCCCAAGGGGCCAGGAGCAGCTTTGTCCTCTCTGAAATGGATGGTCCTTCTGGGTCACAGAGACCTTCTTGCCCAAACAGGCCCTCAACACAAGGACATGAACTGATCACAAGGGTTGTTATTACAGTACCTCTCAGCACCTGTCTGGTACCTCTCCTGCCCCAGCTCTATAAGCCCTTGGCTGTCCCTGCCATTCACTGTGTCCCCATCCTTACCCTGTCCCACTCCCCACTCCTCCTCAGCTCCTGGGAACCCCAAAGCCTTCCTGTAATAACATTTGATTCACATGCTAAACCCAAGTTAAGACCTCAAGAGGTCCTCATCAATCTTCTGGACAACAGCTACCATCTTCCCAGGGACCTTCTGAAGCCCACTGCCTGTGTAGTCTGTCCAGAAGACTTCAAGGCAAGGAAAGTCACCAGAGCAAACTTTTCACCCCAAAGACTCTCAATGGGGTACAGTGAGTCAGGGGGCCACATGCAGACCTCACTTTATTCAATAAAGTATCAAATGCCAGGTCCCAGGAGTAGACAGATAGAAAATATACCCCAGATTCCAGGGGCTGACTAATGATGGCATAGATGGCCAGACAATTCAGCAGACTGTCATCACAGTGTGGTTGGTATGTGAGATGCTCTGGATATTTGGGGACCCTCGAGGAGACACCTAATCAGATGGGCATGGGAGCAGTGAAGCAGCATGGTCAGAGAAGCCTCACTGCATCATTCCCAAAAGGAGAGGGGAACACTCCAGAATGGGCAGGCTTGTTTGAATCCTTCCCATACATACACACATACTCAGACCATTCTGGTAGCTTCTTCCCCTCCAAATGAGAATGACCACTTTAAAGATTTGGGGCAAGAGTGACAAATCTTCACAGCATGGAGATTTATTAACAGTTTGAATCTGAATGCTATTAGGTGGGGTAGGCATTCCCTACTTTCAGAGGTTTATCTATCCCCATTGCTTCCACCATCTGCACTGATTCATATGGAAGTGGAGACCTATGGTCTAAAAATGGGAGCAGTGGGACACCTGGGTGGCTCATTCGATTAAGCATCTGCCTTCAGTTCAGGTCATGATCTCAGGGTCCTGGGATAGAGTGGTGCATCAGGCTCCCTGCTGAGTGGGGCATCTGCTTCTCCCTCTCCTTTTGCCCCCCCACTCATGCTCATGCACACACTCTCTCTCTCAGATAAATAAATAAAATCTTTAAAAAATAAAATAAATTAAAAAGGGGAGCCATGATTGAGACTCGAGGTCCCAGCCTATCCAGAAAGAAGAACACAGATACAGCTGACTCTGGTGCATGCTCATGATGAGCAGGCTCTACAAGAAGGGATGGCAGGGCCTTGGGTCCCACAGAGAGCACTTACTCTGTGTGTGCACCAAGTGACCAGCGGCCTGCCCAGGTGGGCATAGCTTTGATTTGCACACTTGAAGCCTATCAGGTGTAAAGACTCAACCTCCACCCGTCTCTCCCTTCACTTCCCTCTGATAACTTGCCCTTGCCTGTCACTGTTCCCCTTTGTGCCCTCCTGACTAAATGTGGGTCTCCATTGCCTGCCAGCAACCTTCCTCCCTCTTCCCAGTCCTTCCCAGATACCTTTCCTCCCAAAAGACCCCAGAGGTCAAAACAAAACACAATCATTACTATCTTTTAAATTTAGCTCTACTACTTTCTATGCCTAACTTTAAAAGCAGATGAATCAAACTGTTTTAAATGAAGCTTCTCGGGGCATCTGGGTGTCTCAGTCAATAAGCACTGGCCTCTTGATTTCAGCTCAGGTCATGATCTCAGAGTCCTGGGATACAGTCCTGTGTTGAGATTCATGCTGAGTGTGGAGCCTACTTGAGATTTTCTCTTTCTCTCTCTCTCTCTCATACACACACACACAAATAAATAAAATCTTTTTTGTTAATTTTTTAAAAAAATAAATGAAGTTCCTTTGATAATTGTCCTGAATTTTAAAAAAGTTACCTAACCCTGATTTAAGAAATTTCATTAAATAAAATGATTTGATAACACCATGGCTGTACTATGCGCAATTCCTAAGAAATATCCATTTATCTCTTTCACTTGGGAAAGTAGATAATTCTAGAAAGTTCTAGATAGTTTCTAGTTTCTAGATAGTTCTAGAAAGCTACATTTTTTCAGACAAAATCTGTCCCCCTTCTGCCCTGAAAAGAAAAGAAAAAAACTATGGTGTGGCTTTTTTAATGAAATTCATAATTCCTCTATCTTAATCAGAGCGTGCTGAACATAATTTAAAGTTCTCTCAATGACTCATAGTCATCGTTGTGTTACCCAATCATGAGCTTAGAGGCATTTTGTCCCAAGATTGCTGTGTTTCGAGTTCTTGGGTCTGGTCTGCTTTTCATGACTTCCTCTTTCACTGTTGACTGTCAAATAATAATGATGACAAAAACAAGAACACTAATGACGTTCCAAGCATTGTCCTAAGTAGTCATGCTTATTAGCTCACTTAATTCTTGCAAGGTAGGTGCTTTTATTATCGTCACTGCGCAGATCAGGAAATAGGCCCCTACAGTTAAGAGCCTCACCTGAGGCCACTCAGTAGTAAGAGACAGGCTGTCATCTGAACCCAGTGGCCCGTCTGCCACACCTGAGCTCACAATTACCACACACCACTCATGGAAATCCCTCTCCCCACTTCTAATCTCCTTCCTTAAATCTGTCGCATGATAAGAAACAAGACAATAAAGGCTATTAGAGCCGTGTGAAGAATAAATAGGAGATGGGATGGGAGTACTGGGGAGATGATGGCTGAAAACTATAGGGGGTCTCTTTCGGGGATGATAAAAATGCTCTAAAATTGATTGTGGTGATGTGAGCATAACTCTGAAAATACAATAAAACTACTAAACTCACACATTAAATGGGTGGACTGTATGGTGTGGTATGTGAATTATATCTCAATAAAGCTGCTTAAAAAGAAGTAGAACTGAGGAGTGCTGATGCACATTTTGGTTGCACATTCTTCGAGTTGCCATCAATGTTGCCCTCAGTTGCAACTTGGTGCTTTCGTAGAGTAGGTGAGCTCCAGGATAGGTAGGATGATGGTAGCTTCTTGGTACCTCTCACCTCTCCTGTCTGCTTTTTCTCTGCCCCCTAACTTTGATTCCATAGATCGTCCGTCCCATCATCTCACCTTGACCCACCCCCAGGTTCCAACAAAGACCTGGCCAATGTCATCTTCCTAAGGCAGCAAGGCCCTGTAGCAAGGTGTCCCTGCTAGTCTTGTCATTCGGCCTATAGCCTACAGAGAGTGTAGCCCAGAACAATGGCTCCCTGGAGTCAGCCCCCAGCCTAGAAAGGTCATGTCTGAACCCAGCTCAGCTTTTCCATCCTGGAAAACCAGCATCTATGTCTTAGGTGCTCATCTTTCTTATTCACGATCCAGCCTTTCTTCTTTTTATAAGAAGCTGTTTTCTTTCCTAGTTTTAGTTTGTGCCTTTCCACTAGACCTACATCATCCTTTTCTTTTTTCTTTTCTTTTTTTTAAATAAGAGAGAAAAAGGCAGTGGTGGTAAAGAGAGGCCTTCTCTAAGCACCAGGAATATTCAGGCTTGTCAGAGGAGCCAGGATGAGGAAAGGCTTTTTACAAACTGGATGCCCTTTCTCATGTCGTGGTTTGAAACACAGACCCACAGACTCCGGGTATCCGGAGATGTGCTGTTGGCTCCAGGCCTGTGGACTCCTTGCAGGACGGCTCCACATGACCATTTATATTCCAGAATGCCAGGAAGGAACCAGAAACAAAGAGGAAGCTGGGGAGAGGGTTCCTCCAGGGACTGTTCACATCTGAACATTTGCATAATGGTGGCTCTATGAGGCAGAGAAGCTGAAAGACAAATTAGGGATGAATAGCTCTGGAGAACACTGGGACTTCCGACAGGTAGTCCAGGGACCAGTCTGTCCTTGGCAGAAAAGAAACCAGTGGGCAGAGAGGAGCTTTGGCCCAGCTTCCCTTTATTTCATTCAGAAGGCTGGTAATTACATGGTAATTACACCCTGGGGAGCAGCACCCAGCATCATTCCAGCACGTACAGGTGGAATCAAAAACTCCACCCCTGGAGATGGAAGAGCCTCATGACCAAAGTGTGTGGTTCTGGATTCAAAAGACCTGGGTTCGGGGTGCCACGGTGGCTCAGCGGTTGAGCATCTGCCTTTGACTCAGAGCGTGATCCCAGGATCTGGGATCGAGTCCCGCATCGGGCTCCCTGCGAGGAGCCTGCTTCTCCCCCTGCCTGTGTCTCTGCCTCTCTCTGTGTGTCTCTCATGAATAAATAAATCAATCTTTAAAAAAAAAAAAAAAAAAGTCCTGGGTTCTAGTCCCTGCTCCATCACTTCCTCACTATGCCTCCTGGTGCAAGTTAACTAAACCTCTCTGAGCCTTTGTTTCCTAATCTGCAAAATGAAAGTCCAGAAGATTATCCAACTAATAAGCCTGACGTGGAGAGTAAAGAACAAAGCAAGCCATGTGGCCGACACCGAGCCCACAGCGGGCAGGGAGGTGGGCAAACAGGGCACAGTGACAGGGGGCTTACTGAGACCCAGGCACCCTTCTAAGCCCTTCCCAGGTCGATTCCCTCATTCCTCACTACACCCCGCCAAAGTAGCTACTCTCACCATCCCCACTTCATAGGTGAGGAAGAGCCTGGGGCACGGAGAGGTTTCCTAATTTTCCAAGGTCATAGAACGTACTAGTGAGGGACAGAACAAAGCAGTCCAGAGAGCTGTAACCACCCTGACGTAGTATCTGCGGTGGCAGTGAGGAAACAGGACATCTTTCCTCTGCCACACATCCACTGCTCACCACCACAGGCTAAGTCCTGGGGATACAGTAGGAGCCAGATGCAGATCTCCAGGGGCTTCCATCCAAGGGGGCAGATAAATGCAAGCCGAGACCACCACATCCTAGTAAGTAGGGACAGGACATAATTTCCGAAGAGAGGCCTACAGCAGAATTTCTGGAAACCATGGAGTGCCGTTTGGACTACGAGTAAGAAGGTTTCCATCTTGCTGTTAGCCTGGGCTTTCATAAGATAACAACTTCTTTTTGGAGCTCTCAGTCCAGTGTCACCCTGTCATGGAAAGTGGCCTCAGAACCCACTATTCCTAATAACAAAAAAATCCCAAGATTGCTTCTCTTCTCATTATTAGGGTGTAAAATGCTTGATTCATAAGACACAGAGGGTCCTGCACATCATTCAGTTCATAAGGCCAGCCCCCTATTAAGCCACTGCAGGGTGAATGAGGGTCTCTGCAGTCCTGCTCTTGACCCTCCAGGGATGAACTCACAGCTGGGCCTCCAGCCACTGCCCCCCACCTAACACAGGCTGGTACAGTAGACTGCGGGCACAAACCACCCCCTCACTGCATGGGCTCAGAGCCCCTCAGGGGAAGGAAAGCTCTTCTCTTATGGATGGTAAAGCTCTGTTCTTGCGTTTACACCAGTGCTCGACTTTTTACTTCTTTCCCAAAAAGTTAAGGAAATACTGAAATTCTAGACTACCAAGAAAGCAAAGGGCTTGCCTTTAAAAAAAAAAGGAGAGATCTCAGGAAGGATCTGATTGATGACTGGGTCACAGACAAGGCCCATGTTATACTACGTTTGTTAGCTCTGAGGTCTACAGCATGCTGGCTGGGCAGGCACCCAGCTAAAGCCCCACTAGACACTTTCTCAAAGCTCTTTTCTTCTTTAATTCCACTCTCCTGGGTGAGATAACCTGAAAGGATGACTTCACATTGTACTTGGATTAAGATCCAAGCTTCTCATCGGGGAACCCAAGGCCAGCCTGACCTGAGCCCTGACTACCCTCCAGGCTGAGGGTTATCTCTCTCTCTCTCTCTCTCTCTTTCTCTCTCTCCTCTCACTCCCCATCAACTCCTTATTCATCTGCTTCATAGCATCCATGCTAGGCGTGTTTGTCCTCAGATCCACTCCTCATCCTCCCGTGTTTCCAGCTTTATGGCAGCTGGCTTCTGGCTAGGTTTGGCCAATGGCAACCACTGGAAGAAACTGGAAGGTGCCAGGAGGAATAAAGCCAGGTATCTCCTGCTTCCATTTCTGCTTGGAAGCATCTCATGCATTGGAAGCATCTCTGCAGCTGTGGCCCCCTGCTACTTGGCGCATTTTCCATTGAAAAGGCCACCACAGTTCCAACTTCTTCACCCTGGGCTCCAGCGACACCATCTCTTCCCATCATCCCTCCAGCCAGAGAAGTAGCTACTTCCTACTGCCACTAGTCTCTGGCCCACCTCCCTGCCCTCTGCTTATCTTCTCAGTTTCCTACCACCTCAGTAACCATTCCTGGTATTAACATCTGATATCCAGTAATTGTGCGGTTTCTGTTTTTCTGGTTAGACCCTCACTGATAGAGCACTTATCATAACTTGCCATGTTTTATTTAATCTCTCCCATTACTTAATTATTGTCTGGACCAGCTAACCGTAAGCTATCCGGGGCAGGGACTGTATTGATCTTGCTTATTAGTGAATCCTCAGTGCCCGGTACAGCACCTGGCAAACTTATTTAATAATGCCAAGCACTTGTCAAGTGACGAGAAGAAGTAAAATTGATGCTTCCCACAAAATCCTCAAACTTCCGAAAAGAACACGGAAATATCATTTGCAAACAGTATGTCTTCATGCACACGATTTGTTACTCAAACACCAGCAGAGAAAAAGTGGGTGTTGATCCTTCAACCCAATGCAGGCCCTGAAACGTCTTTCAGGAAGTAAGTGGTGAACTAAATGGTCTCAGTTAAGAAATAAACTCAGCTCCCAGGGACATGCCAGCTTATCTCAGGACACACACACCCTCTGGCCTCCCTGGGCCTGTGCACACATGAACTGGGTCATGGGGACAAACCTTTTCGCCGTCTCCACAGACTTCTGCTCCGCCAACTCCTTCTGCAGCTCCCTCTCCTTGGCCTCCTTCTGCCCAATGGGGCAGTCCTCAGGGACGGTGAAGAGAGACAGGGCATCTTTGCTGTCCTCTTCACGGAGCACTTTGGCAAACACCTTCTCTGCCAGCAGCCGGACTTGCTCATCCACCTCAGAGATGTTCAGCTTGGGAAACTGGCGCGGCATCTCGGCTAGCAGAGAAAGAGTGAGCGTTAGCCTTTCTGAATTCCTGGACGGCCTGAGTCAGCGGGGTCGGGAGCCAGAAGGTCCTAACACAAGGGCCTGGCCTGGAGGTCAGCTGTCTTACTCAGACCAAACTCAGCATGCCAATTTTAAAAACAAGCTCCGTGGGGCCCCTGGATGGTTCAGTAGGTTAAGTGTCCAACTCTTGATTTCGACTCAGGTCATAGCCTCAGGGTCATGGGATCAAGCCCCGTGTTTGGCTCCGCACTTAGCACAGAGTCTGCTTAAGACTCTTTCCCTCACCCTCTGCCCCACCCGTACTCTCTATTGCTCTCAAATAAATCAATAAATCTTTAACAAAAAACTAACTCCCTAAGTCATTGGGTGTGAAGAGTGTAGCGCCACTCACATTTCATGAGAAAGTAAATGTTCAGAAGTCCAAGAATGGACTGTCTAACTACGTGTGCTTCTGTTTTCCTGAACCCAGGGGACCCACAGCACTCCTGGCTTTGTTTCCATGACAGGGAAGGGAGAAGAGAGTTCAGGCCCCCCTCCCCTCCTACAGACTATCCGGAGGCCCTCTGGGTACAGCAATGACCAAACCTCACTCCGCACAGCACAGAGGGGAGTACTAAACCCCAAAGGTACAATGACCTAGCCCAAGGTCCCACAGGATGACCATGGTGCTCTGGGGCATCCAAAGTTTCATTCTCCATCACATAAAACAATTATGTTTTATTGTTCAGAAACAATTATTCTTTCTGAAAAGAAAGAATCTGCCATCGTGGTTCTACCATCTGCCAAACTTTCTGGAACTTGGAACAAGGCACAGCAAATCAAATAACTGCTTAGAGGCAGGGATACTCTTTACCTTTCACAGCCCAACTGAACACTCACTTCCTCAAAAAAGGGCTGGCTCCCTCCTATCAATAGCTGGCCTCAACTACCTGGTTGGTTCCCTTCTTTTCTTTCTGTCTGTCTGTCTTTCAACATTTATATAGGATTTAGTAAGTATATTCCTTCAAGCCCGGTCTATGTAATAACTTAGTTAATCCTATTATTCACATTTTACAGATGAGAAAGTGAAGGCACAGCGAGCGAACATGGCCAGGTCCCACTTTTATTAAGTGGGCAGAGATTTGTGCTGTTTTCAGCCTTTGGCCTCCTTGCCCCTTTCTTCTCTGAACCTCTCTGCTCAGGGATCTGAACCCAGGCAACCACGTTCCATGTCTGTCTTCTTAACCATTACATCGTGGTGCTTCTCTTTGTCCATTTGGGCACCAGGGCAGGTCTCCTCGCTGTCCCCAGTGTCGCATTTACAGAATGGAGGAATATTGCATCCTGTCAACAAGCCACCTCCTCTAGGAACAGCCCTGGAAGAAGAGTGTCCTATACCTATCACCATAGTTTCTTTGAGGAAGGTTTATTGCTTTTTTAAGATTTTATTTATTTATTCATGAGAGACACAGAGACAGAGGCAGAGACAGAGGCAGAGGGAAAAGCAGGCTCCGTGCAGGGAGCCCGACGTGGGACTCGACCCTGGGACTCAGATGCTCAACCACAGAGCCACCCAGACGTCCCTTTGAGGACAGTTTAAAGAGAAAGGTGGTTTAGTCAGCCGAGAGAAGATGAAGGTAAGGCAGGGCCCAGCGGCTGTGTGGCCCGGAGAGGAAGCAATTACAGGGCAGGCAGGGCTCACCAGGCAACCTTGTGACAGTCACTCTCTGCGCCTCATAGTTTCTCCTCTGCGAGATGAAGGGAAGAGACTAAGCAGTCTCCAAGGCCTTCTCAGTTCTAAGTGCTGCAATTTCTAGGCACCAGAGAGGTTTCCAGTGCCTGGGGAGGCTTGCTGCTCTGGTCGTCTCTGCGGCCCATAGGCCTGATTCATGACACAGGCAGGCAGGAAGAAAGCCAGCTCGGAACACCTGTCAAAGAACATCTGTGGATCCCTTGACTGTGAAACCAATTTCCTCCTCCTCTCCACCCCCAGGGCCTTGCCTTTCCTGGGCCTCTCTCCCCTCCAGGGGGTTCAGTGGGAGGGCACCGCTGAGAAGGAAGGAAGTTGGCACACAACTGTTCTGGTCTGTGGCAGTAGAGAGCAAGACAGCAAAGGCCTGGCCTGCACAGAGGAAGAGGACCAGAGCTAACTGCGAAGATGTCCACATCCTGATAGAGCCTACAGAAGGGGAAGCTGGAAGCCCTCAGAACGGGGCTCGGAGGGAAGGGACAGGGAGAGAAATGGAGAAGAAGACAAAGAACTGGATCCAGGAGGAGCTGTTAGGTGAGAACAAAGCTGGACCCCTGACCCCCCAACCCTAAGGCCGCGGGTCAAGTACAGAATTCCAAAACCTCACGGGGCATCTCAGAAATAGACATCAAACAGGGCCCAGGCAAGAGGCAGCGGATGCCATAAGGCATACACACCATTTGACAGAGTAAACCCACTTCCAGAAATGGCTTCTAAGAAAAGAATTTGAAGGAAGGAAAAGCGCAAAGATGTTTACCTGCACTATTTTTATGGTTGCTTTAAAATGTCCAAATGAGAGAGAGCACACTCACTTGAAAAAAAAGTTAAGCAACCAAAATTATAATTATGAGGACAGTGTAATCCTCTAAAAAATACTGGGAAATGACAGCAAATGAAAAAATTAATACATAACACTATACCCAATGCTTTGATTACAATAATATGAAAATGTATCCCCTCAAGGATAGGGCTATAAGAGAGACAGACACTCAAATGACCAGTTGACAGGATTGCCTGTGTGTGAGGCAATATCTGATTTTGATCATTGATGCTGTTATAATGTCATTTTTTAAAATATTTATTTATTTTAGAGAGAGAGAGAGAGGAGAGAGAGAGGGCACAAGTGGGGCAAGGGGCAGAGGGAGAGGGAGAAGCAGACTCCCCGCTAAGCAGGGAGCCAGATGAGGGGCTCCATCCCAGGGCCCCAGGATCATGACCTGAGTGAAAATCAAGAGTCAGAGGCTTAACTAAGTCACCCAGGGGCCCCAAATGCCGTTATAATGTCATTTTTCAAAAGCACAAAGAAGACAGGTAAAAAAAAAAAAAAAAAAATAGACTAAAGAGGTTTTGTTGTTTTTTGTTTTTTTTTTTTTTTTTTAAGAAAAGAAAACAAGGGGAAAAAAATCAAACTTCTCCAACCCAGGTTTTGGTAATCAGGGTCCTCTCCCAGCTAACCCACATCAGAGACAGGCCACCCAAAGGAATTACGCCACTGAGATCTATATCTGCATTAGCTCTTGCCCTGGACAGAAAATGCCGACCACCACCTTCCTACCCCCTAGCCCTTATCCCTACAAACATATCCAGGCCTGAATCAGCCACAGCCCACCAGGCCTCCTCAGAAATGGGCATGGTGGGGGGGGCTCCTTTGTGTCTGAGGGCTCTTATATCAGATCCTGCCATGTTTTTCTCTGAAGCCTTTTTTACCTTGCTGAAGTCAACTAAACATACTTTTCTGGATGCACCTTTCAACCAAAGATCTTCCTTTTTCCTTAAATAGTTTATATCATCCCGGGTTTCGGCACAAAAACAACAACAACAACAAAATAGTTTATATCAGCCTTTTCCAGAATGGTTCTTATGAAAAGTCGATACTTGTTGCTGGTGAAACAGGTATTCTGGTCAATTACCAGGGAGATGCTACATCCCACAGCTCCCCACCCCAGATTCTCAGAGCACATCAAAGACCTGAGGATAGGATCACAGAGTAGCATTTGCCCATATAGATCCTTTTTGTTGCAGACCCATATCAATCTCCTGCAGAATTACTACTAGTGTCTTAAATAAGCGGTGGAGACTTCATTTCATACCTTAGTATGGACCCAGTAACCCAGTCGGTGGGCCTAAGGAGCCTGTTATCCACCTGTTTTCTGGACATCCTTGGCGGACAACTCCCACCTACCAGCCCCTCCCTCCACAGCTCTTTTCTCGTCTGAGACCCAGAGACACCTGGCAGGGCAGGCATGCCCAGGAAAGCCAAACAGAGCGTCAGCTCCAGCTGCCTCTTCAAGCCTGGCTTTCAACCGTCTGTCAACCGTTTGTCAGCTGAAGCCAGCAAGCCCGGGAGGCTTAACTGTAAATTCAATCAGCTAGGGTTTAGCTTATCTTGCTATTAAAAAACGACACCCTCTGAAGAGCTTGAAGGATTGTCCCAAAGTCAAAAAGCTATAAAATGCCACGGGTGTCAACAAACAGTAACTTTTCATGGCACCCCAGGCCCTCGCAACAGGGAGCACGATACTACTTAAACCCCTTCTCACACCAATGAAGCTGTTTCTTGCTCTTGCCAGACTCCCATTGTCAGAACCCATGACACAGACCTGAGCCTGGTGCTGGAGTCTCCATGGCTGATCCTAAGGATGCCACACCGGCGACGCACTCAGGCCATGGGCCGTGTGCGCCCAGGAGGCTGAGCTGAGTCAGTGTGAGTGCAGCTAGCCGGGTCCTGCCTGCCGCTGCTGGGGTGGGAGGTCTCTGATTTGCATATCTGTGAGCAGCCTTGAGCAAGAGCAGGAAATGTCCGGGCTGGAAACTCTTCCATGAATACGAAATGGAAGTGGAAAATTTCCAAAGGTCCTAAAGGGCCCAGGTAATGCCAACTCTCCACAGCTGCTGTAGCTGAATGCGGTGTCCTTGCCCTGTTCACAGACCTCTCCAAAGCAAGAAACGAAAGCCACTCTCGCCCCAACTCAGCAGTACCTTCAGCCTCCCTGACCAAGCACAGAAGGTACGCCACAGCCTCCCTGGAATGACCAGACCCCTGAAAGCCGAGCAGGAACATACCATACCATCATCTTTGCTGCTTCCATTTGAACCCCACCTCAGGCCTGGCCCAGCAACCAGGTTCGTTTTACCAAGGGGATTGTCTACAGTACAACCTGCCCTGCCTTTCCTCAGAAGGCCCCCCAAAGCAACCTCCCTGAAGCCACCCCAGGACTGACAGGAGAAGTGCTGAGCCCAGTTGCCAATAGAGTTCCTCCTTCCCCTCCTCCTCTAAAAAAGCCAAGGACTATTGAACTGCTCCCTCCTTTCCCAGGAAAAGACAGAGACTCAGGGACAAGACTCCTCAGTACAGGAGCAGGCTTAGGATGAAAAGCTGGCATGCCTTGTCCCACTCCTTCCTTTCTTCCCTGGAAGAAGCTGACATCGCAGGTGACTGGACAGCCTGACAGGCTCTCCCAGAATATCAACACATATGCATGCACACACACATACACAACAGAAAAGAAGGATGTCCCTCCTGACCCACCTGAGCCCCCCACCCCCATCCTCCCCCTCTTACTGCCGCTCTGGGTTTCCACGTGGGCCTCCAGCTCTGAGTAGCCTTCTGAGCACTGGCTGAACTCGACCACCCTGCCACCACCACCTCGGCTCCCCTCGGGACAGTGGAGCCACAGAAGCAGCCCTCTGAAAGCAAGGCTCAGAACCAATACAGTGACTTAGACAAATGGTGTGGGTCTGGGAAATAACCGTGAGCAAAATGGCTATTTCTGTGGTGCTGTTGAAATCCTGGGGACAGGAGCCCAGAAAGGATGGGTCAGTTGTTTACCAGGAGGCTAGCTCTAGCCCTTGACTTGGGCCTGAGTCACCTCCTCATGTCCAATCGTGAGATTGTGCCTTCCTGAGCCCACATAATGATTCCTGTGTGTGCAGAGCAGGATTACAGGGTTGACACATGATCCTTGGGCTGCTGCTGGGCTTTAGCTACCCAGAGATTACAACCCACCTGTCCTCACAGCTGTTTCATAAACAGTACAATTGGCAAGCTACAAGCAACCTAGAGGGAGGGTAATATTTATTCATTAAATAATTAAACGAATTTAAAGCATAAGGGGAAAAGGTCCAAGTCCTTAGTACTGTTCTGCCAGAAGGGAGGAGGGGCAAGTGATTCCTTCTGCTGACATGTTCTGGGGAGGGGGAGGTATGATGGGGGCTGCATCCGAGCTCATCCATCTGAGAATCTACCTGGATCCAATTCAGGGAATTCTATTCTGCACCTGTAAGCAGACCATGGATAGCCTCAGTCTAAACAAGCACTTTCCAAAGTATAGTCTGTAGAACATACAAGGTCAGAAGGCTTGGAAAATACTGTATACACATAATACTTTATGGAGATTCATGCACAATTTCTAAAGATTTTTTTAAATTTGTTTTTCCATAAGAGACACAAAGAGAGGAGAGAGGCAAAGACATAGGCAGAGGGAGAAGCAGGCTCTCTGCTAGGAACCCAATGTGGGACTCGATTCCAAGATCCTGGGATCATGCCCTGAACCAAAGACAGATGCTCAACCACTGAGCCACCCAGGTGCCCCTTTTAAAAAAAAAATTATTTATTCATGAGAGACACAGAGAGAGAGATAGAGACACAGGCAAAGGAAGAAGCAGGCTCCTCTCAGGGAGCCAATCACATACAATTTCTTTTTTTTTTTTTTAATTTTTTTATTTATTCATGATAGTCACACAGAGAGAGAGAGAGAGAGGCAGAGACACAGGCAGAGGGAGAAGCAGGTTCCATGCACCGGGAGCCCGACGTGGGATTCGATCCCGGGTCTCCAGGACCGCGCCCTGGGCCAAAGGCAAGCGCCAAACCACTGCGCCACCCAGGGATCCCATCACATACAATTTCTATTAGCAGATTCCAAACACCAGAGAGTCCTTTAGTAAAGAAAGCTATTTGACTCTGTTTAGCCCAACACACTTATTTGACCCTCTGACCACTGCCACCATAGGAAAAAACACCTATTAATATCCGTGGCACAGGCTTTGGAAAATGCCTTTCACCTGAGCCTTTATTTTCCAACATAGAAAATGCTGTCTTCCCAAGGCCCAGGTATGGATGTGAGACCCATTCCATCAGGTCTAGATAGAGATGGGCAGCAGCTCAGCTAAGAAAATATAGGTTGGGACAATGGCCAAGGGTCCTGGTAGAACCAAAGAGATAGAAAAACCTTGGGAACAGTGGGAATTTAGGAGGAGACTGTGACTTTGTCTTGGGAGGGCAAATTCACTCATGACCTAAAATGAGGATAACAGTACCAACCTCATAGGTTGTCATGGCAATTAAATTAGTTGGCATACGAAAATATGCTAGAATAGGCTTAGAATAGGACCTGGCACATAGTATGTGCTTTGTAAGTATTTATCAACATCATTGTCATCACGATATCAGGTACAAGAGAGTCCAACTGGGAAAAGAAGCATGAAGTTTCATCTAGACACTGAATCCTTTTATTCACTATTACTTATTGAGCACCATTATGTGCCAGATACTCACTCAAGCTCCCATTTGGGAGCAATGAGAAGGAAACCATGTTTAAATGTGAAACCAGATCAGGAGAAATGGCCTTCTTCTCTATGATTCATACTTCTTGCTGACTTTGCATGGCCAGAGCTCCAGCCACCAGCCCATCTTTCTATGCTCCTTTTATATCAAAGCCCAAAGATAAGGTCTCCTCTCATTGATATGCAGTCAGCACTGAGAAGATCTCGGAGAAGATCACTGAGAAGAAGCGATTAATACCGTTGGGGGGGGGGGGGGGGAGACAACCAGGAAGGCCAATGAGTAGTTTTAGGGGAGAAAAGGTATCTCCCTGCTTAATCCTAAGGCTATATTTTACCTGCCCATGATACTGTCAAGATCTAGGATTGATTTTGAGGCCATCCGAAGAGTGATTCACGGAATGTAAGGACAAGAAAAACAGGCCTCATGTCTCAAAGAACTTTTGCACCTAGCTGAAAGCTCCTCAGTCAGTCCTTATCTAGGATTTCAGAAGGACTAAGAGTGTGCTGAAGGTGGTACTAAGAGGTCCGGGAATCTATCCATGTAAATGCCATGATTCTTAGGGCAGCCCCAGTTCCATCATCTTCACAGCAAGCCAGTCCCTCAGAATTTCACCCAGAGTTGTAGCCAACTCTTCTTACTCCAAACCTGCTGCCAACACTTAGGGAGGCGAGAGCTGACAGGGACTCTGCCTGCCTGGCTCAGTAGCTCAACTACCACTCAGCATTGATGCCCCAGAGCCAGGAGTAGAATTTCTCCCATGAGGGCTCCAGCCACCATCAGCTTTTCCCTGAAGCTGACCAACCGGTGGCCGCCACCGCATCAAGACAGATGGCCAACATGGGCTCAGGACCATGCTAAAATTCCTTCCTTCCAGCTTTCACCTGGCTCCTTTCCTAATTTGTCACTCCTCCCCCACAAGCTTCCAGACACATACAAAGGATCTGACAGTTTGGGAAAATGACACTGTAGTTAGCAAGCCCGTCTTATTCCAGGGTCTCTCAGAACTTACCCCAGAGGCCTCTGCCAGCCAAGACGAGCCATTAGGAGCTCCACTGGCAAAGCAGCCACCAGGAAGTTCAAGGGCAGAAAGCAGACTTTCAGAGGCCAGTACACCTCCCATCCTGGGAGAGAGCCAAAGAGGTAAGGATGAAGGCCTCAAATGAGCCCACGCCCTGTCATTCTGTCCATCTCCCTGCCTTCAGGTGGAACCCCACCCCAGCGGTGGGCATCCGGCCAGCCGTCCAACACCTAGAAACTTGTCCAGGGGCTTGAGTGGCGGCACGTCCCGGGTCCCTTCATTTCTCTAAACCCTGCGAATCCAATGTAGGCCTCCGGGGAGCCGAGATGAGGCTGGCTCACCTGAGGCCCCGGAGCCCAGGCCGCCGCAGAGACGGCGGCAGGGGCAGGGGCAAGGCCCCGGGCAGGGCGGGTCGGGGTCGGGGTCGGGGTCGGCGCCGCCACCAGGGCGGGCTGGGAAACCCGAGGCTCCGACCTCCGGGGGCCGCGGCTCGCGTCAAGGTCAGCAGCGCAGCATCGCGCGCCCGCGGGGGCCGGGGCGGGAGCGGGGCCGGGGCGGGGGCCGGGGCCGGGGACGCGGCCGGGGCGGGGGCGGGAGCGGGGCCGGGGCCGGGGCCGGGGCGGGAGCGGGGCCGGGGCCGGGGCACCGCCGAGGGCCCGGAAGGGGCGGCCCGCGGGGCTGGAGCGCGGGCGGCGCGGGGCAGGGCGCACGGCGAGCGCGGCGCAGGGTCCGCCCGCACCGCAGCCCGCAGCCCGCAGCCCGCAGCCGGGGAGCCCGGGGCCAGGCCGGAGCCCGCGGCGCAGCCCGCGGCGGGGGCGGGGGCGGGGCGGGGGCCGAGGTCCGCGGGCGCCCGGGGCCTGCGCGGCCGGAGCGGAGAGCCACCTCCCCACCGAGGCAGCCGGCCGGCCGCGCGCCCCCAGGCGGGGCCCTACCTGCGCGCGGAGCGGAGAGGCGACCACGGGCGGCAGAGGGGCGCGGGCCGGGCCGCCGCGCAGTCGACCCGCCCGCCGCCACCTGCGCGCCCGCGCGGCGCTGCCCACCGGGAAGCTGCCGCCCCGCGCCCCGCGCCCCGCGCCCCGCGCCCCGCGCCCCGGCCGGAAGCGCGCCCGCCGCAGCCCGGGGCCAGGCTCCACCCGGCTCCTCCGAGCTCGCCTCCGCCGCCGCCCGCCGGGCCCCGAGAGCGCCTCCCGCCGCGACCCGACTGCCCGAGCCCCCCCCCCGCGCCAGGACGCCTCCCAAGGTGAGACCCGGGGGCACGGCCCCCCAAACGGCGACTTACTCCCGGCGGCTGAACGGCCCCGCAGGCATCAGCCGGGCGTCAGCCTGGTCCCTCGATCACCTTCCTGCCCCTCCCAGCTCGCGCACACACGCACGTACACACTCACACTCACATAATCCTCCTCCAACCCCCTGCCCTCCAGCTTATACACCAAGCCCCGACTGACCTAGTTGCTCAACCCCCTGGGTGCCTTCTAGCCCCTTACTCGCCTCTGCCCAGCACTTGAACCTGCAGACCACGCCCTCCTTCCTGGGGCGCCTAGAGGACTAAAGTTTCCAGAGTTGGCGCCTGCCGCTTTCCTTCCAAATTTCCTACATACCTTGGTGACTACAGCTCCGCAGCCTCCAGGGCCGGGCTTTTCATCGCGACCTTCCCCGCCAGGTCCCGCCGCAGCCGGTCTCCTCTGTCATTGTGCGGGCCCAACCTCCTGCCTGCTAATGACTTTGAACTTCACCTCCAAGCCAGAATGTCCTAGAGCTGCAGACGGTATATCCAGCTTCCTGGGGTCCATCTCCACTGGAGGTTTGTAGGTCGAATCTCAGACTCCCAATTTCCTCCCAGGAACGTGCCAGAACCTGCTCCTGCTCCTGTGTTTCCAGTCTTAGTGAATGATAGCACCACCTCCCACTCCAGGCCACACTGGGGAGCCATCCTTGACTCTCCCGTCCATCCCTCACGTCCAATTTGTCATCAAGGGAGGAAATGGAACTAGTCATTAGTGAGCACCCACTGTGACTTCACTGTGCCAAATGCTATGGAGTAATTGCCTCATTTAAGCACCAGGTTTTATTCCTTCTACCTCACAGCCTGGTATTTACAATTTACTTATTTATAAATGATACGCACATGTAATTGTATGAATATATTACATATTACAAAGCATACCTAAAACTGTCAAAGGATGTGGTAAAGATAATACTTCATTTTTAATGATTGGTACAATATGCCTTGTCCTTTTACTTTAAATTTCTTTGCAAAAAAATCGGTTTAGGGAGAGCAACAGGATTAAAAATGGTTTTAATATGTCTTAGTTTAATATTTTATGAAACTACAAAGTATGCTTTTAAGTTCAGTTAATGCCAATACTTAGTCCTAATGGCTGTTATTGTCCACCCCTCCCCCAAAAAACGGATATTTCACAAAGATAAATAGACCCAAATTCTATCTTTGACTACACTTAGTAAATCCGAATTCTCTTCTAAATTCTATATACCAATTTTGCAAATGTGAAATTCCACCGGAAAGCTCTTCTTTGTCCATGAAGCCGGCATTTTCATGATGTTTTCCTGTTATTTTTGTGAATATTTTTAACAACAGGATTTTTTTAAACTCTTGAAACACTTCATTTGGAAGATTGTAAAATGGATTTAAAAGTATATTTCTTGGGGGATCCCTGGGTGGCTCAGCAGTTTGGCGCCTGCCTTTGGCCCAGGGCACAATCCTAGAGTCCCGGATGGAGTCCCACATCGGGCTCCCTGCATGGAGCCTGCTTCTCCCTCTGCCTGTGTCTCTGCCTCTCTCTCTCTCTCTCTCTCATGAATAAATAAATCTTTTTTTTAAAGTGTATCTCTTAATTATGAAGACTATAGCTGGCACAGCTTGCTTGCTTGCTTGCTTGCTTGCTTATTTATTTATTTATTTATTTATTTATTTATTTGAGGTGGGAGCAGAGGGAGAGAGAAACCAAAGCAGGTTTCACAACTCAGATTACAACCCCTAGCTGAAACCAATAGTCGGACTCTTAACCCACTGTGCTACCCAGGTACCCCATTAAGCGACTATGTATGTATTTTATTTTTTTTCTTCTCAGATTTTTATTTAAATTCCAGTTAGTTAACATAGAATTCAATGTTGGCTTCAGGAGTAGAATTTAGTGATTCATCACTTACATACAAACATATAACCATACAACTACACATTCCCCAGTAGCAATGTCTATATGGGTGACGACACACTTCCTTTTGGCATTAAAATCACATGATAATGAAAATAGTTCCAAACATCAGTTTTCAAAGTCTTTCTCTATAACATGATTCTTTCAAATCATAATTATATTCAATACAAAAATATAATCTTTATCTGAAAGGATACATTGTGTGTGTACACATGTGTATGCATGCATCTGTGACAATCACAAGCCAGCACATCAGAGATCGGCAAATTTGGATTACTTGGTTCTTTTGTTAAACTCATCTTTAAATTCCACAGATTTTAAGTTCTTTGCCTTGAGATGACCAGTAAACCTTTGAGTAATATAAAGAATTTCATATTCTCATTCCACATTTCATTAAAAAGTATTGTAAAGAGCACCTGAGTGGTTCTGTGGTTGAGTGTTTGCCTTTGGCTCAGGGCATGATCCCGGGGTCTTGGAATCGAGTCCTGAATCGGGCTTCTCACAGGGAGCCTGCTTGTCCCTCTGCCTATGTCTCTGCCTCTCTCTGTGTGTCTCTTATTAATAAATAAGTAAAATCTTTTAAAAACCAAACAAAATAACATTTTTTGTATTGGTAAGATTTTAAGATTTTTTCAAATTAGCCATATTATTGACATCCTATAGTATTTTGTGCCCTTCCAACTTCAACTACAAGAAAGAAATTATAACTTGAGAATGAATGATACAGTTGATAGCCCCTCACTACTCGCAACTCCCAGTTTTGTATTCCAGGCAAGGCAGCCATTCTATCCGTGCTTACTTTTACACATAAAAACCACAGCATGTTGGGGTACCTGGATGGCTAAGTCGGTTAAGCATCCAACTCTCGATTTTGGCTCAGGTCATGATCTTCTCAGGGTCCTGGGATGGAGCCCTGCATCCGGCTCTGGGCTCAGTGGGGAGTCTACTTGAGGATTCTCTCCTTCTGCCCCTCCTCTTGCTCATGGTCTCTCTCTCTCAAATAAATAAATAATCTTAAAAAAAAAAAAAACAACCGCACAGCATGTTATAAGCCATTCACATTGTAAGCATCTTTCCTTTAGTAGAACACAAAAAGTATTTCTTTATGAATGCCATCATTAAAAAGTATGGCAAAGGTGTAAGGGGAAACATGTCAGCAATGTGCACACACATCATGTCTTCTAAACCTTTTCTTCAAATCTTCAACTGTGTTTTCTGTGTGTGTCATTCAATAGAATGCTTTTTTTTTTTTTGGATAGCCATCCCCTCTCTGCACTAATTCCATCACTTTAACAATGGCAAATAGAACAGAGGTTTTTTCCCAATGACACTGACTGACATTTTGCCTTTTACTATTAAGTAAAAGAGATTTTACTCAAAAGAGATTTTTAAACATGTTTATTGCATTTAATAATAGCCCAGAAAAGTACACAGCTCGGTACTGCATGACTTGAAATATTGCTTTTCAAAAAATCGTAGAGATTTGTCTTCATGCTCTGGTTGTGTAGAATTCCCATGTCTTGCTGATTATGAATGGCACATTTATATTATTATTAGCTAATACCTTAAGGCCCAATATACTCTCAGGTTAGTTGTTAACTACAGTGATGTAAATCCATATTCCAAGTAG